>NC_031975.2:25838760-26143794 GCF_001858045.2 Oreochromis niloticus
ATCACCATGTTTATAATACAATAAAATTACATGACAGGGTGTTTTTGTTTGCTTAAATCCTAAACAACTTTGAACTATGTAAACATGACACTGGCAAAAACAGCCACTAGTTTACTCCTATTTTATGTTGCATTGATTTTCTCATAAAACATAATAATCTACAGTCGTACACATTTGGACGTGCTTTAAAAAAAGAGTAGCTGTTTTAGTTTTAGTTTATATGCAAATACATTTATTGCTTATTGAACTGCTTTCTGTTTATTTCTGTTTCAGAGAGCAGGCTGACTGTCTGCGTTTGATCGAGGTGGACGACATGCTGGAGATGGGGGACAAGCCAGACCCCATGTGTGTGTTTACATACGTCCAGTCTCTCTACAACCACCTGAAGAAGTTTGAATAACTCTTGAATCAGAGCACGTCCCGAAGCCTACGCGGCGCTGACCACGGTGTGCTGTGAACACTTTGAGCCTAAAGTGAAGCAAGCTAACAGGAAGTCTCAGTTGTCTGTGGCCAATCACAAATATGTTCATCAGTTTTATACTGTGTGTGTGTACCTGTACTCACCTGCTTCCCACAGTTTCTTCAGCATTTATAGTGGATTTCTTAAAATGTCATTTCCTGTGGCTGTTTCACATCAAATAAGGACACAAACATCACATGTAATAAAAGGAAGCGTTGTCTGCAAATGAGCAATGTCCTTTTCTTATAATAGGCTGCATACTGGCTAATGTGCGTGTGGGGTGTAACTTTAATACTGTACTTTAATGCTGTAAATATTGCGATTATCAAGAATTTCCCCCCTTTTTTTTGCATATTTGGGACACTTACATGTTTCAGATCATCAAACAAATTTTACTGATAGACAAAGATAACTTGAATTAATCCAAAAAAAGCTATGCAAACCTACCTGTCCCTATGTCAAAAAGTAATTTCCCCTAAACCTAATAACTGGTTGTGCCACCCTTCACCAAGAACTGCTTTTGTAACCTCCTGGATGAGTCATTGATGCGCTCTTGGAGTCATTTTGATATGTTGGCCACTCCTGGGAAGATTCACCACCGTTCCACGTTTTCTCCATTTGTGGATAATGGCTCTCAGTGTGTTTCGCTGGAGTCCCAAAGCCTTGGAAATGGATTTGTAACCCTTTCTAAATTGGTGATGTCCCTAACTTTGTCAGACAGGTTCTGTTTAAGTCAAGTCTTTATTCAATAGATGTGGCAGTAATCAGGCCTGGGTGTAGGTGGTAAAACTGACAGAGGTTAATTCATTATTTAATTTGTGATTTAAAATACGGGAAGAAATTAAGCATCAGATTAACTAACCTGAGAAAAAGGCTAATGAGATTTAAGATCTTTATTAACATTTTGTTTTCCTTCTTATAGAGGCATACTTATTTGGTGCAAGTCAATTCAAGGACGGTATTAATATATAAACTAAAGTTTATATTAAGTTTATTTTGATCTCTTAAAGAATGCTAAAAAACAAAAAAACAAAACATCAACAAACAAACCCAAAATCTGTATTTTACGATTTTCACAATGTCAACGCTTTTTAACTTCTGTGGTGCGTTTGTTGTTTCAACATAAACTTACGGTGAGCAATGCTTGGCTTCCAGTCATGTCAAGTATTTAAATTTTGGAAATTTGTAAGCTAAGACAAAGAGACAAAGACGACATAATCAGTAAAAAACAAAAGCAAACTAATATAAACAGAAGGCATCCGCATTAAATGTAGCCGTAATTTGAACGGAGGTGAAAGATCGTTTGGTAGATTTCCAATCTTTTAATGGGCGTGAACGCACCGCTTCCCATTGACCGGGCATCCCTTCCGGTAGATGAGGTCAACTTTTCCCTAGATCCGCCATTTCAGCCTTGGAGTTTCTTGTTGCACGATAGTTATGATTTTTTTAGTTATTTTAAACAACAAAAAGTAGGTAATTTGGATTTGTGGTGCAGCATTCGTTCCGCCGAAATAAACCCCTTGATATTACGCTTAGACGTTACGAAAATCGTGCCGTTGTGACGTTTTTCCAGCGGGAGTGTTAGTCAACCAAAGTTTTTGTATGAGTTGCGGATAGGGAGAGGCGAAGGGGAAAGGCCTCAAGCCTTGGACGGGATTTCACAGCCATGGCCGGTAATTTTGATGCCGAAGACCGTGCAAGCTGGTATTGGGGGAGACTGAGCCGCCAGGAGGCGGTTTCTCTTTTACAGGGACAGAGACATGGTGTTTTCCTCGTGAGGGACTCGATAACCATCCCCGGAGACTACGTGCTCTCCGTGTCGGAGAACTCCAGAGTGTCCCATTATATCATCAACAGTATCAGCAACAACCGACAATCTGGATCAGGTAACGTTGGTCTACTTCTCAATTTAACTGAACTTGACCCTCTTCGTATTCCCTTGGCTCTAACATAAGGAGTACTTTCATTTTAAACCTGCTTTGCTAGGATTTAGCTCACTCGCTCTTCAAGCAACGCCAGACTCCCTTTAGGAATTGTCCAATTTATCAGGACAGTAGTAGATCCACAAATATATCCTGGCTTTACCAAATAAATTTACAATCTTTTCGTGTTTTGGAGGCTTCCTTTTTAAGTCGGCGTATTCGTAATAACAAAAATCACCACTCTGTTCAACAAAACGTTATACATGTGGTTTACACAGCTCGCTACCGCCCACTCGATCCCCAAGCTACGCCAGACTCCCCTTAGGAATTGTCCAATTTAAAAGATCTGAGTAACTCCACAAGCACTCAAATCTTACCATTAGAGATTTACACATTTTTTTTATTTTAGTGTTTTTGAAGCTCAGTTTTAAAATCATTATTCATATAATAATGAAATCTTAGATGCAAAACAAAACTTTGTAGGTACGCTGTACACAACTCTTTCCGCAAGCCACGCCAGACTACCTTTAGGAATTGTCCTATTTAACAAGATTTCACTAAATCCAAAATGTTTTCCCTTATTTACCTTATAAATCTACAGCTTTCTGGGTTTTAAAGCTTTTTTTGAAAGTCGGTATGTATGTAATAAATCTCCACTATTTACCCCGCCCACAAACTCCTCAAGCAACATTGAACTCCTTTCAGGAATTGTCTAATTAACATTACTTCCCTAAAGCCACTAACATATACGTACAGTAACATGTAGGTTTATAACTTTCCGTGATTATTAAAGCTGGTATATAGTTTTACTAAGTTCTGTGAGCCAGTGTTGCTTTTAACTGAAAAATGAAGGTGAGTAGTTTTATTGAATCTAATCCCCATGTGTGATTGATGGAAGCTTCTTTAAAGGATAACAAACAACCACATTTTAGTCATTCAGCCACTGTTTTTGTTAAGGGTAATATATTTTTTGGCGGTGTTTTGTCCCTGTTTAGCAGCAGGACTACCCTTCAGCAGGTAAAGAGGTAAGGTGAGCTGGTGTGAGCTACTGTTATTACTGCTGTTACTGTTGCTGCTGCAGGGGTTGAATGAACTGGGGAAGTTCCGCTGTCACAACGGGGGATGACTGGTCAGATTGGCGCTTCAGGAATGTCTGTGATCAGGCCCTATTGCACACACACGCACACCCCTACTTGCAGGTTTTGCCGTTGTGCTTGAGGCCCTTAATGGCTCTTGCGCAATCCTTGTCGTTTCTGAACTTCCCTGTGTCTTGTTTCCCAGTAGTAAATCAGGGAATGGCCTCATAGACGGTAAAAGAGACTGTACGCAAAATGATTCACCTCATAGTCGTCACATTTATTTTGAAATTACAAACAAGTGCTTAATTCAGCTGTGGTGCTGTTTGAGTCAGGACAGTTGAACTCAAAGTGACACGGTGTCATAATTGAGTCATTCCTAAAACCACGTCCTGCAGAAACTTGCTCTGCTGCTCTTCTCTTCTGTCGTTTATCTGGCTGTACCAAGCCCTCGTGGAAATTAGTAAATCAGTGAGAAGTAGGCTAGATACTGTTTGCCTTTATTGATGCATTGTCAATTTTATTATCCCTCAAAAATCAATCTGCTCAGGTCGGATCTGTCAGCTAGTTACATGACAAATTCTCCCATAGGCACCAACAGTACAAGCACAGTGGACAGCTCCACTTCAGTGGGTGTTTCTCTAACGCCACCAAGTTTGTACTTGTGTGCTTGCTCAGTACACTATTTGGCAAATGTACTTGGGAATTCAGACTTCTGAGGATGTGCAGGGAAGGGCACGGGACAGTCATTCTGCAGTTACGATCACAATACAGTAGGGCTACCACGATTAGTCGACTAGTCACGATTACGTCGACTATTAAAATCGTCGACGACTAATTTAATAGTCGACGCCTCGTTTGAAGCTTTGTAAGATCCCAAAAGACGCAGGAGTAAGTAGTAGGATTTAAGAGTGTAATGACGGACTGAAACAAAAGATGGCAGCACTGCATGTACAAGGATGCCAGCTGCCGTTAAACCCCGAAGAAGAAGAAGCTGTGTCCCAGAATTCATAGCGCGGACCTGCTCAGTTTTCAACAATGGCGGCAGCTAGTTAGTTTTAATATCACTCTTATTATTCTTTCTGGGTCACAAAATAAACGTTTAACATATTTTCAGGCGAGAATATAGCTGTGTAAACCTCAAATATCTGCTCAGTTTATCAAGACATCACATATTTTCAAAAGTGCTCCGACGTTTTCGGAGACGTCTGTTACCCACCAGCTCGATAGCTAGCTGGGGTTGACGGCTCACTAGAGCCAGTGAGAACACCGGACTCCCGGCAAATCGTTTTCAAACCCACCGCCGTCTTTCGCTACTCAGGTTAAACATGATATATAAGTCACTTAGATAACTTAAAAATGATATTGTTTGGCTTTTTTTTTAGTATTTTATTTGTTCCTGAGTAAATCGGGTTGGCTGAGATTAAAGTTAGTTTTTACACAGCTGAATAAACGTCAAGCAGACAACTGATTATCAGAAGTGTGAGATGCTCGAGAATATACTCAGGTGTCCTGTTATATTTTAGATAGCAAGGAGCAGACAGCTGAGTTTTTTAAACTCCACCAAACAAACTACAAATGTCATTAAAATTTAATAAACTATCATCTTGTCTTTATTTTTAGTTAGCACATACCTTAAACACTTAAAGCTGTAAGCTAATGATAGTTATTTAAGAGCAGATGCATGCTGGTGAAATAAGCTGTACGTTTTACATCCAATGGATGCATGATCTGATTAGTCGACTAATCGCAAAAATAATCGGTGACTAGTCGACTATCAAAATAATCGTTTGTGGCAGCCCTACAATACAGTATGATCACTATAAATGTTGCCTGTCGATCTAAAGGAACCTACCTGCCTTTGGTCTTATTCATATCCGTTATTAGTTGTCTTCTAATATCAAGAGATCTATATAACGGCTTATTAAGTTATCAAAGGAGTTTGCAAAGTTATATTAGGTAACATTGATCACATGACTTTTTGCACACTTTCATTTTCTCTTTCATCTCTTTCACTAAAAACAGGTATGTGTGCACAGCTTAAGGTGTTTATTAAACAAAAAACAAACAGGCTAGGTGGCAAAATTATTATTTTTTATTATGAAATAGGGATTTGTCCTGGTTCCTCTAATTTTTTATTTTAGCAAGCTAATAAAGTCTCATTTCTTCCACCAGGATTGGCTCCTTCTCGGTTTCGGATTGGGGATCAGGAGTTTGATGGGCTGTCGGCTCTGCTGGAATTCTACAAGATCCACTACCTGGACACCACAACGCTCATAGAGCCTGTGAACAGAGCCAGGCAGTCAGGCCTCATCAGCCCCCCCGCTGTCGGACCTCCCCAGCAGACCGAGGAAGCCGAATATGTCCGAGCACTGTTTGACTTCCCTGGCAACGACTATGAGGACCTCCCCTTCCGCAGGGGGGACGTCTTGCGCGTGCTGGAGAAACCAGAGGAGCAGTGGTGGCACGCCAAGAACCAGGAGGGCCGAGTTGGGATGATCCCCGTGCCTTATGTGGAAAGGTACCGACCCTCTTCGCCCACTGCAGCCAGTCTTAGTCCGGTCCCCGCAACAGGGACCGGACAAGGCGGGCATGTTGGCGGGGTAGCGGGCAGCACAGATGGAACAGGTTCTCCTCAGGCCACCGCTCTGGGGGAACCGGGCCCGTATGCTCAGCCTGTGGTCAACACTCAGCTCCCAAACCTACAGAACGGGCCGGTCTATGCACGGGCAATTCAGAAGCGGGTGCCCAACGCCTACGACAAGACGGCGCTGGCTCTGGAGGTACTAATCTTATCACCAGTTACTTTCCTCTTGTTTATTGTGACTCACTCTCCCTTCCCTTATTTTCCACTTTCAAAAGGGTCCGAGCCGAGGCGGCGTAGATTGTCCCGATTCTTATAATGGCTTACTCATGCATGTGAGCACACACACTGTGTCTTTACAAATGCAGGCTGACAGCGAGCATGAGGACATTCAGAGTAGAGACATAGATCCTTTACAGTGGCCTCTCTTCATGCACACACTGCAGCCCATTGGGTTAATGTGAAAGTTGCATTGAACATTCATTACCACTGAGGTCCAGTGGAGCACAACACTTTTAAGTTGCTTTGTGGTGATGTATTGAATAGTACATTCTACAGTAATCTGGACTCAGTGTCTCCACATTGCACACGTTTGCTGTTTGACCAGCTAAACTTTTAGCTTTTCCATTGATTTATTTGCAGCTCTGATATCAGGGTTGGGTGATTTGCTCCATAGTCCAGTCATCCTGTTATCCCTGTGTTGGATTGCTAATTGTCAACAGCATCCGTGCTAGGCGGCAGAGGTTATCCACCCTCCATAATGCACTGTGTTTGGCCCAAACGTGCTTATTTACCTTACACGTATAGGTGTACTGTATGGTCCAGTTTGGGTTGTTTTCTTATGTAATAGTTCTCATCTGTCTCTCACACACAGCTGAGTTTTTTACTGACAAATATGCCCGGTGGGCAAAGGTAAAGGAGTCTGGAGAGCATCTCCAGCTTAAATGAGTCCAGCAGTCAGAAATATCCTGCTGTTTTCTCATTTCCACGATGATGGATGGTGTTCCTGCACCCTGCACACACATCGCTTTCAGAGCATCGCAAAAGGTGTGAACCTGTGTGTGCACGCTCAGACACGTCTGTGTTGGAAATGGTCATTATATATGGAGATGCAACGTGAAACTGTAGTGAAGCACATTGCCGTGCATGCCGACCATAATCGGCGTCATCCATCGACGCAACCGTAGTTGATGTGCTCCATTGAGCTGTAGCAGGGGGTTACAATCTGATTACATTAGCCTGTGATTTGAAATATGAACAGTTTATTCAGTTTAATGAAATTACAGCTAGTTAAACAGCAATACTGTGACCGCCGGACAGTAAAAGTATTTCCAGCATATCTTTTTATATGCAGGAGAAAAGATGTGAAGCTTCTGAGGAGTGATTCTGATTTATAGCACGAAGCGGCAAGAATGTGACAGTAAAGTGCAAACTGCTCTGGCCAGAAACAACAACCCACCACAGCGAGCATGATGCCAGCGGATGCCAATCCAAATGCTGTGATGACATGATAACGTCCTTTAATCTAAGGCAGGGCCAGTAACAGGATTTTAATTTCATTACGATTGTTTCCAGCAATTATTGAACAAAAAAACAGGGATTTAAAATAATGAATATTTCTGCATTTATTTTCTTTATGATGCTTCTGATTTTTTGTTTGCGTGTGGTATTAAATCAGGCATGCCTTTCGGCTTTGCAGCGCTGCGTTTTCAGTCGTTTGTAAACTCGCTCGCTGCCTAAATGAGATTCAGCCGAGATGATACAGACCTACTATATATAGGAGGTAACACTCACACGTTTTCTGTAAGTAAAACCTGAGGAAGGTTTATTAAGAGCTACCTCTGTTTCCGGATCACTGAGGATCTCTCCCTCTGTCTGTGTTTGGCGGCTTGTGGCCGTTGGTAGTTTGCTTTGATTTGCTGTGCAGGTTTCCCGAGGCGTGCAAGCTCATTCCCACCCAGGCCTCTGTTCTCTGACGATTTCCCTCGAGACTCTGGCTTTATGGTGAAAAACACTCATTAGTCTGGACCCAAAACTCCTCAGTGGGTGACTTTGTGTCCCTCACCACCCAAACGAAAAATCTTCTCTGTGTCCTCATTACTCTGACAGCAATATGAAAGGTTTAGTGTTACACTTTAAACTGGGAAGTTCACAGGATGGAATAAGCAGTGTAAGAATTTACTTTCTACAAGGAGTAAATAAGTAATTTGTGAGTGTTTAAAAGGTAAAAACTTACATGTTTGTTAACAGCCCCAACACTGGCTGGAACTTATTTAACGTAAAAAAAATTAACAGTAATGATACGTAGTTCCAAAAGAAAGAAAAAAGACAGCTAAAGTAAATTAAATCTGCTTAGCGCATCCAGTCTTTAGATGAACTGCTGTCAGCAGAGCCCCCTGTTTAAAATCCACTGTTTATTTGACTCTCCTTGGTAAGGACAGAAGCCACTGCAGTGTTTGAATTATCACAAGTGGAAGATGGTGTGAGGTAAAGCAGATGAGATGGCATTACACTGTTTTATAAATGTCTGCTGTTGTTTAAGTGGTTGGCAGAAATTTTGCAGGCAGTGTCCAAATATAGACTATTTGTGCATTTAATAAAGACTGAAGCAGGATTATTGGGGTGATACCAATTTCTAAGGAGTAAAAAAAAAACCTTTTATCAGTGTATCAGCTGATATTGAATTATCTTTCATAGTATTTTGAAGGCACATTCACCCAAATCTATATCTAATTTATGAAAAATGTGAATTGCATCTGGTGTCCTCATTTCCAGCTTCTGTGTCCACTAAAATGACCTGCATAGGATAAATATGTCACTCACGCTAGGAAGGAAAAATTTAGCCAAACATGAACACAGCATCTCGTTGAGTAAATGAAACGGCTCAAACTGGCCGGATCTGATTATCAGATGAAAGCTGACGAACGTGGAACTCCTGTAATTTGGCCTGTATGGTTTCTCTGCTCTGCAGCTGTAAAATGAAGATGGGTCAATCAATTTCACATCAATGCATTTCTTTCTGCAGGCTTTGATAGAAATCAGACACTGACCTTGTATTGATAACTTTGACTTGCATGTGTCACAGTTTATTTAGAGCGTGAAGAGGAAGTGTAAGGATTGCAGAATATGCCTGACTTTGCTTCTTTTTTTTTTTGTAATTTAACAGGTGGGGGACACCGTAAAAGTGACCAAGATCAACGTGAACGGCCAATGGGAGGGTGAATGCAAAGGCAAACGAGGCCACTTTCCTTTCACCCACGTTCGGTTGTTGGAACAGTACTATCCAGATGACGAGAGCTGAGAAGCGCAGGCGCTCCCGTCACCTCCAGCACATCCCCTCGCTTTCAGTTTCGTCATGCTGGAATAGAAGAAGATTTCTGCAAGCACACAGTATATGAAACTCTGAGCTAAACTGGTCAGTGTTTCCTACCCACCCCGACATATGATGTGTTGGCTGATCTTGCCTAATGTCTTTTTGATGAACCCCAGTCATATAAAGAGTTTACCCTGTGGTCGGACTGATATCGGTTTGCCTGCATTGTCAAACATCACTGCTGGCTTGCCCTTCATCTGCAGACACACTGAAGTACATGGCAGCATGTATTGATTCACCCAGGATGACACTGGAAGGTCCGTTAATGGTTTGATGAGAAAGGCGTGTATTTAACCCTTTTGAGGTGACCAAGAAACAAACAAGTCAAGAACTTGCTAAACTTTTTTGTATAATCATAGTTTAAAAGATATGAGAACAATAGGATTTTGCTTTAGCGTGCTTACACACCTAAAGTTTTCACTCTGGTTGGAGGAAACATGGGGTTTTTATCTCGACCAAAACCTGCAGTCGTACTCGGGTGCAGGTTTTCCAGTTTAAAGTAACTAATATTTAATTTTTAAACAAATCCAAAAGTTAAACCACTGTTTAAATACATGTGATCAGATAAACTGTCACAGTAATGTCCTGATCAATCTTTGTTGATATAATATCAGGCCCAGCCAATAACCTTAACACATTTCTTTATTAGACTAGCTAATGATGACGTCTGCCTATAACCACAGCTGTTACTGTCAAGTCCACATCTTTTTAACACCGAGCCCCCAAAGTCCACTAATGTGAGGTTTTTGTCTTTTTGAGCAGTTATTAAGATGTTTGTTCTGGATTAAAAGTTATCCAGACTCGTGTGTTGTTTGCACATGATCAAAACTTGCTTGAGCAAGGACGTATCTTCACTCTGGTGGACTTTTGCTCTGTGTACTTGGAGTAGATTTGTGTAAACTGGAAATGTCAGAGCCAAAATGCAGGTATCAACCCCCCCGCCACCGCCGCCGCCGTTCAGAGGGCGTTGATGCTACACGAGTGTATTGATTCTGAGCATGTTGATCAAAAACAGCTAAACCTGTTAATACCTCCCATTTAACAGAGGTATTACATAGAAATTGTATTAAAGACGGCACAGGTGACCGATATCAGTCTAACCCTGGTTTACATGCTTCCATCCCAGTATTGAACTCATCACATTACACTGCAGAGTCATCCTCCTCCTCCTCTTTCCCGTTCTATCCGTGCATCTCCAGCCACTACCTTTCACTGACACCTGCAGGAGGGAAATGGAGATAAAACGGGAGATAAAACACTGCGGCTCTCACAGATTTGTGTGTCTGTGAGAGATTTTTTTGTTTGCTTGTGCTAGACTGTGAACCTCGGAGTGAAACCAACAAAGACTTTACCTGATGACTGTCTTGTGGAGAAGACGGCGTCACCACTTTACCACACCCTACACTACAAACCAAGTCCTCTTTTTTTTGTGTTGTTGTTGTTGTTGTACAAAAAGTGGAAAATAATATTATAGAATTAACTATATACATGCACACCTTACATGCTAAATACTGTAATTTCCCCTCTTTATGCTGATTTTCTCTTACTTTTTATGGCCAGAGAGTGTACACCTTTTTTATTTTTCTCTTTTAAGACGCAGAAATGCGAAAGAACAAAACGAGCACCCTGTCACAGAGGAAGGAACAATCCCGTGAGGCTGCTTTATTAAAGGATGCAAGGAGAAAGGTTGAGGGATTTTATTTTTGTCCTCCTGGTGGGCTGATACGACAGTCATTCGGAGACGCTTTTAAGATAAAATCCACCACTTTAAAAAAAAAAGGTATTACTGCTAAAGTGGACATGTTTTTTCATGTCGTTTCTCGTGCCATAAGGGTGCCATGGATGGCATTTGCTGTAACTTTGTTTGTCATGTTGAGCACACAAAGCTTTTATGAACATTCACAGTCCTGCTGGCACCGTGACATTATAAATAGAAACCTGAAACTCATCTGTTACTCAAGGACACGTTTGTTCTCAGAAACGAGGAGAGGAATCAGCAACTTGGGATTATTTTTTTTATTTTTTTTTATTTTGTCGTTAGTACAGACTTGACAATGGTTGTGAAATGTGGTGAGTGGCATTGAGACTGATAAAACACTGTGTGTGTGTGTGAGGGAGGGGAAAAAGTCTTAAATTGGGGGTGTGATTGGGTGCTCCCTGTATTTTTACCAGGTCAGAAACTCATTTATCATCTTTGTCAGGATGCATTCAAAGATTGAATTGCTGGCAGTGCTTAACTGAAACAGGAACCCCTGCTGCACATAGATTTTTTTGTTTTGTTTTGTTTTTTTCAGTCACGAGGGAGGGTCCGCATCCTCTGCGGACCTGCCTTATATTTGTTCTTGGAAAAGATGAGAAGTTAAATTGGGAAGTGACTGGCTTGAAGTTGAACTCTCGAGGACACACCCAGAATTGCATGTTATATTTCTGGTTCTCCAGAATTAAGAATTTCAGACCTGCCCTGGAGCGAAATCGATAAATGATGCCTACGTGTCCCTCCTGTGGTTATTAGGGGACTGAGGATGAGAAGATGTTCAACTCACACCTTGCAACCCAAAACCACATGTTGGTGTTTTGTTTCATAGTACAGATCTGCGGTTCTCAAACTGTGTGGGAGGGGAAAAAAGTTCACATCCCACAGTTTCAATTTGTCAGTAATGTGGAAGATTTGTCCAAAAATGAATTTTTATCTCAATGGAGATGGTCCAATGCCACTAACAGACTCTCTAAAATGCACACACAAGTATTTTTCACCTTGTTGCCCACACCTGTGCAGTTTGAGAACCACTTATGTCGACCCCAGTGTTAGCGACGCCTGCCTTCTCTCAGGTATTATGGAACTAAACTCGCCACGTCCCGTCTAAAAGCATCTAAAAACAGACACGTGCAGATGTTCCAGTGTAAGGGTAGAGTGCTCGGTGCGGATACAGTAACTGTTACACTTTGACCTGTGAATGAGCCTCTTCCTACATAACTGCATTCCCCCAGGAGGTAACTGCCCCCTACTGTCCAAATGTGTACAGTAGGGGGGGGGCAAAAGAAATGCTTAAAAAAGAAAGAAACACTAACCTTAAATTAGGAGAAATAAGGGGACAGATCAGTCGAGTAATTGGAGGAAAACAGAGAACATTTGTCTCCTTTTTTTTTTCTTTACCCTTTCACTCTTTTTTTGTGTGTAAAATACCAGTAACTGCATGACAGCAGTAACTGTAAGCTAATTACTTGCATACCTATCTTAAAGGTTGTAACTGTGTCAGATTTTTAATATTTTTTTTTCATTAGTTTAGTAGCTAGTAGCCAGAGAGGGTTTGTTTATTTCACTTTAGTTTTGAAAGCATTTAGTTAGTTTGGTTTTTCTTGGTTTCACTGGTAGTTTTAGTCATTAGTCTTTAACTGGCTGTCTTAATCTTTAATTTATTATTATACAGGGGTGCGGTTAATGTTGACAAATATGACCAAATATAGCAAAAATGAAATCGTCTCTATTTATGTTAGTTATTGTTTGCTTTATTTTTTTTCTTATTTTATTTCACCCATTTTTTTTTTTTTTTTTTTTTTAATAAGAAACCAAAAAAGAAAAAAAAACTTTCACCACTTCCTTCTGCACAGGTGGGTGTGGTTGGGCAGAAAGGAAAAAGTAGTGTCCTACATGAAGCTTCTCACAACAAAGTAGTTGGGGATTTATTTGTTTTCTTTTCTTTTCTGTGTGTGTGTTTAACAAATGATTATGATTCTTGGAAGGAGACATCGCTGATGTGCTTCTCATACGAATTTCTGTGCGCTTTGAGCTTCACATGGCGAGTCCAATTTAGTTTATGTTCAAGAGAAGGCAGACGTCTCCAAAACACGATGCTGATAAACGGCCAACTGCAAGAAGGTGAATCAGAACTTTAAAAATACCTGTAATAAATCTATAATAATGATGCAATCAGAGGTCCTTAAAGTGCTTTAAAGGATCACAGCTGTGTGTTGGTGGGGAGGTTGGACACAATTTCCAAACACATTTAAGAGTGCAGAAGCTGTGTTGAGTTTACATTGTGTGTAATTTTCCTTCATATTTCTTTTGTTGAGACTCAGATTTATGGAAAATATTTTTGTACACCTGCATTAATGTCATGTTTTATAACCGTATACAGTATGTACAGCCCCGTTTGTGCTGCATTAATAAATCCATGCAATATTTCCACGTCCCAAAGGAGACATTTTTGAGTGCTTTGTGTGGAGCGTGACATAAATGAAACCTGCTGCTGCTGTCCTGGTGATTTTAGGGGGAAATTGAAAGCTTCTTTTAAAAACAAATATAAAATCTGGTGTGAAATGGTCATTTTTATTTTTCGAAAGGTCGTTTGTGATTTCTTTTCTGGTTTACTGCTGATTTTTGGGGGTGTTCACCTCACTGTTACTCAGCTCTGCCACAGCAGTTAAAGACCGATCACCTACAAACATGCACCGTATCTAGTCGTGATACGTTTTTCAGAACAAGCAAAATTTGTATTTCTTTTCAGGAGATTGTACAATGAGTCAAAATCTTTTATTTTGAAGTTAAAATTAGCTTTTTATTTTCGGTAGCATGTAATCTGTCAATGTATCCTAGTCAATAAATATATACCTAATTGTCAGGGTGCACTTTATCAGTGTGTGACCTTATTCCATTTATCTACATTCAGGGTTTTTAAATGCTAAGTTAACTGTATGCACATTTTACAGAAAAGGTTTGGAAAAAATTTTATGTTAATTATTTTTTTGTTTTGTTATTTATGGGCTAAAAAGAAAAAAGTTAATTAAACCAACAGGTACAGTTTCATCTACATGGGGGCAATTTTTAGAGTCAGCCTGGCGCTAACCGCAGGAGTTTCAATCGAAATGACGACTTTATTCTTCAAATCTGGGTTTTATTCTCAAAATTTATACATTATATTTCCCAAAACCCCAAAACCAACAATAATTTGACCCCAGCTCTTCTTTGTAGCAGCTTTGCACTGATGTTATTGAGTCATCTGCACTGCTCAAAAACATAAAGTGAACACTCAAACACGTCACAGCATCTGTGTTCTTGAAGCCTTGTGGAACATTTTAATGCACTGTGTGTGTGTGTGTGTGTTTGGTACACACCACCAAAGATGTTTATGAAACCAACGAATCCAAAGATTTACATTATAAACTACATTACAGTAAATAAGATTGGTCAAAACTGTGTGGAATTCCCATTTTATTGTATATACTGTAATTTATTGTTATTTGTAGGCAAGGGGCACTGTGCCAGTTACAGTTAACATATATTTATGTTTATTTAGTTTTGTTTTTGTATACTCCATTTATTTTCAGATTAGTGGGTATACATGTTTCTGTTTAGTGTCTAAAAGTTTGGCTTTAGCTTTAGTTTTCATTACACAACAATACAAACAAACTGGGACAAGCGGAGGAGGATGGATGGTGGGAATAATACAAACATTTGGCACTCAGTCACAAAGACATCCCAGTATCAGTAAACACTGGGACTCAAGTCTCCTGTTGCTGGTTATGAAGACAAAAGTTGAACATTAAAATATTAATGTAATTTCTGGTGTATATCAGTTTATCTTTGGTTTAGTACATTGTATTATTTAAGGTTAGGCTTCGTTTAAAAAAAAAAAAATCCTTTCATATTTTTTCACATAACTAAAATATTTTTTTGACATTTAGCTTTAGTTCAGTTTTACTAACTTATTACACTCTTGGTAAAGTAGTTATTAATATAGTTATTTGGAAAATAATGAAAAAAAAAAGTTCTTAACATGTTAGATTGCAAATTCACTTGCACTGAATTGTTAAGGCGTTAACATTAAGGTGTTGGAGGGTTTTGAATTTACTTAATTTAATTATAGGGCAGTTTATTTTGAAACTTTTTTTGTATTTTTCCTTTTTTTTTATTTGATTATTTTTCTGTTATTTTATTTTTAAATGTATTTCATAAGTTTTTTATTTTATATATTTTAAATGATTTTTAACTCTAGTTCAGTACTTTTATCATTTATTTTTCATATTTATTTTCTTTAGCTTATTTTTAATATATATTCCGGACCTTTTTAACTTATTCGTGTATATTCTTTCTTTGTTTTTTAATTACCTTTATTTTTTTTAAGTTAATTTTTAATTTCAGTTTTATTTAAATTTATTCTTGGGACTTCTTTATTCATTCATGCACTTCTTTTTTTAAATCACTACCTTTATTATTGATTTGATTTGAATTTATTTTATTGACTTGGCTGGAGGCTGTAGGCGTGGATGAGTCCGCTGCGTGGATTTCCCGGATGGAGCAGCGACGCCATCTTTACGCCAGTGCTACCGGTGGCTCTTCGGTTCAGCGAAGCGACAGTGCTGTTGCTGATCCACCACCAGGAATCGCAGAGCAGCCGATAATCCTCCCTTTCCACTGGGACGCCACGAAAAGCCCCAGTATCCGAGCACCATGGCGGACAGAGAGAACTTAGTATACCAGGCTAAACTCGCCGAACAAGCGGAGAGATATGACGGTAAGGCTGCGGACAGATATCGGTGGTTGCAGACCGCCTGGCCCCTTTTCCCCCCTCTTGTCTCCCTGCGCAGGGGGTTTGGAGACGCAGGTGAAGCAGTTCACATGGATTTGTTGGGTGAGACGAGACAAAATGGCGGAGGTTTCCCCAGCCGAATGAAACAATATACGTTTAAATGTAGTTTGCAGCTCATGAGGAAGGCGCAGGCAGCGTGCTGGAGAGCGTGCCCCGCGGTGTGCACTGCTGCTAGCGAACATTTGTGTTAGTTACGCGGTGCTGAGCTGTTCTTCTTAGTTAGCGAGCTATTAAACGGCTAACTAGCTGGCTAGCCTTTCTTCAGCCCCGTCACGCCGAACTCCATTCAGAAAAACCATGACGAGCGCCCACACCCCGACAAACACGACTTGCAGCTCCTCTGACGCTGATCTTTCTGATCAATAAAGAGTGGAAAAATCTCCAGAAAACGGCTCCAGTTATTGCTTACAAATCGGCCCCACAAAGGGTTTAAAGAGAAGCCCGTGTGGCAGGGAGTCTAATGGAAAACTTGCATGTAATTAACCTTAAAATCACGTTTGAGGAATTTTTGTGCGGACCAACTTTTTTTTTTTTTCCTTCTCTGAGGGGCTTCTCAATTTGCGCCGTAGCCGGCAAACTACAAGGTGTTTTTCAGCCTGGCCGTTATAAGATGTTAGTTTTGTACCTAAAGTGTAATCTTGATCAGAAGTCCAGATGAGCCAGTACCTGAAGAGTTTTAGTCTGCCTTTAATGCCTTTCAGTAATCGCAAATAATATACACACACACACACACACACACACACACACACACGTATATGTATATATATGTATATGTAAATGTACACAGTCATGAGGCAGGGAGATCTTATTAGTATTGTCTGCCTTGCAGTTTCATAGTTAAATTCCTCTTTCTAGAAACTCCACATTGCCATGCAACAAGTAAAATAAGCCAAAACAGCCACCACATACATGACACATCTCATTCTTCATTTAGAACAATAATTTACTCGAAGTTGTTTTGAATAGAACTAATATTAAGCACAGAGGTGGTCTGTTTGTGCTGTTTTTGCCACTGTTTATAAATAAAGATAACATCTCGTTTGTTGCTGCTAGTGTGTAAACTCCATGTTGTGGCACAAATGACTCAAGTTTTCAAGTGAAAACAGCTGTTAGCATTGAATTATCCTCACCTGGTTCCCTGCATAGACTGTATCAAAAAGACGGATGTAAATATGGTGACATCATCCACTGGTATCTGAGGTCCTATTTTGAAGCCTTTTGCCATCACGGTTTAAAAACGAATCAGATGTAACGAGGAGGGGGTGGGTCTTTACCGGCAAAGTAGCTCGCAAACTGTTAGCCTTAACAATGAGCGTAACGATCTTTACAAGTAAGTGACTGAGCCCATAAACTGAGCAGGAACGTGCTTGCGGCGAATTTCTCATGAACATCAACAGGATCGGAAGTCTTTTTGTAGCTCAGCTGTCGCCGTCTGGTGGTGCAGATTGACTGCAGCAGACATTGCCTTTTTTTCCCAATCTGGAAGCTACGGCCATGTTTTAAACCATCTCTGTTTCCTTGTTACTGTGTTTTGGCGGAGCTGCAAAGCAAGTCTCCTTTTACATAAACAGAAGGCAGTGCTCCTCAATTAGTTATTGTGGAGTCTTTCCACACTTTTGACGGAGCCCCTTCCAACAGGCTGTAAGTTAGCATTACCCAGCATGCCCTAGTTTACTCTTCAGATTATAGTGCCATGATGTTTGCTCTTTATAAAAGCGCTAGCGCAGGATTACTGACTGTTTAATTCTTGCGTCATATGACTAAAACCGTGTGGAAGACAGATGCTCGGTTTGTCGCTCTGCGTCGCTCCCGGTGGTCAGTATAGAAACCACAGCTGGCTCTTTGGCTGTTCTCCAGTTTATCAGTATTTGAAAGATTCGTGTCATGCGTGGAATTATGACCAGCATACCGCCCAGCCCCGGTGTAAAATGGCCTACCTCCTGCTGTGTGCAGGAGTTTATGCGTGAAAGCATCGCTGATGTGTTAAACTGTGCGCTTTCCACACACACAGGTCTCTCAGCTCCGTTTGTCTGGTTCAGAGTGTGAAAATGAACCTCTTTCTCAACAAAAAGTCACATTTCCTGAGTTTGTCTGCAGCTGCTGGTGTTAATTGCAGCCATTTGGTTCAGAGTGTCTGCCTCTTTTTTGTCGATGGGGCACAGAAATTTCCCTGCCATCAATATAAATTTGCGTTTAATCGTGCATTTTATGGGTTAATCATTGTGCAAACAAACACGCCAGTGTCTGTGTTTGTGCTATTTTTAGGCTGGCCTGTCTTTCTGGGGTGCTGCTGCTTATAAAAAGCTTCCAGCTGAAGTAAGTGAGGAAGAGAAACAAAGGCAAAAAGGAATAAAACATCACAGGAACAGGTTGCTGCAGTACAGGCAGAAGCAAGCTTTTCCTGCATGTAGCTGGAAAGTAACAATTTCAAACAAACAGAAATACGATAATGGCTAATGCATACTGGATTTGGCACTTACGCAGTGCTTTTCTACTATTTAATGCTTCATAGAAGTATTTCTTCTATGCCTAAGTGCTATTAACCTAACATTTCCACACACTCACCCTCTGATGGATGCATCAAGGGCAACTCGGGGTTCAATATATTGCCCCAAGAATACTTCAACATGCAGACTGGAAGAGTCACTCACCCAGTGCTGTTGAAAAGTCGACAGCACCCCCTGCACCCGGTGCATAATCGGACATGAGCCTTCTCTTCAGATCACACCGGGTCTCTCATCTGATCCACTCTTCGGCTACTGTGGAGATCTCCAGGCCTCTCGTTGACCATGTCGGCACCTGCAGAATTCCTTTGGTAGAAGTCGTGGATGTAGCTTCTGGGTCTGGGTCATAAAGCCGAAGCAGAAATCTGTGTTTGTTTTGATGAGTTTTATGTGCTCAATCACTCATTTGACAGCATACTGAATAAAAAATTAAATTAATTTTGTATATTTTGTAAATTTAGCACTATGGTAGAAGCAGCTGAGAGCAGACCAGCGGGCGTCCTTACAGGATGGGCTGTGTCGAGCCCATGTAGTTTTGGTTCCCAACCAAAATACTAGTTGGCGGTGGAGTTTCTCTTTTCTAGTCAGTTTGAAAATTGGGTGTAGAAGAAGTAGTAGCCAGAAATGCACTAGAGGGAACGGCAGTACTGAATTGCCGGGCCGATGCAACCTGTAGTTTCTAAGGAGGTGCACAGCACGATGTGGCTTAGACTTTCAGAACGTTTGTGGTTATGATGTAACCACGGTGTAGATTTAAAGCAGATGTAGAACAGCCCTCACGTTAAATACATCTCCTATAGATTCTTTCATTTTTTCCAAAGTTGAATACCTGAGCATTTAAGTAAATGAATAACGGTGTTACATAATTGAGATCACTGATAAAAAATTGAGTTTTTTAGTACTCAAACAGAGATGCATATCACTTTTACTTACCTATATCTTTACTATGATAGGGAGTAGCTTTGTCTGCCACCGCACAGCTAAAAAAGGTCGTGAACGTCTACTGTGCTCATGCAGATTCCTTTTAATGACTTGGTGTCCAAATACAGCCTGTAGAGGTTTCACTTGAAGAATGCTTTAAAAGCACGAGGAGATCACTGATTCGCTTTGAGCAGGCCGAGGTGGAGCAGCATGTTGAGTCCTCCTGGTTTGTAAACCAGCTCATTGCTCCTGCTGACTGTATCTGATTATACGTCACAAACTGGATGATTGGCACTCGTATTTTCCCTCCAGCGCTGGGCTGGGCGACAAGGCAAGAAATTACATCCAAATTAGATGTTTTAATGTGGTGTGTGGCTTGTTTGAACCACTTTTTGTCCTTCATCGTGCCACCTTTGTTGCTTCTTATGCAAGTTAGAATAAAGGTACTTCTTTTTAAGTTGAAACAGATCCAGTTAATTTGCGGTGTTTGTGTTCTTGATTAAAGAGGTTCCACGTTGCCTCATTTATTTGACTCCTCGGGGAAGAAGCTCGTTGTGCTGATGAATTACTCCTGAGATAAGTGCCAGATCGTTTTGTTTTGCTGCCATGAATCAAACATGAAATGTTTTAAAGTACCGAAGATGATCTGGCTCAGCCCTCTGGTTTAATGTCCTGGCTCAGTTTCCATTGCCTCCCCGAAGGTGTCCATGATGGTAAATGTCTACATTAGAGGAGTTTATAATTGGGCAGCGTCCCGGGCGCTCCATTAATAAATCACTGAAGATGACAGAAACCTTTCAGGACAGAGCTAATGGCATGAAGATGTGCTTGTTTTTAATTTAAAAACAGTGAGTGTTAAAAACGGTAATGAAGACTCAGTACTGAATATTAAAGCAGAAATATTTTCACATTTATCTTTTCTGTTGTTTAGCCCAGAAGAAAATTTCTCTTTAACATTCCAATCTGATGTAATGAAATTTATGCAAATTTCCAATTTTTAATCTTGAAATCTGCTAGAGTAGCTTTGCGTGTTTCACAGTTGAAAGTAATCATTATTTATCTTAAATTGGCCCTCTGCCTGAACCAAGCCATCTTGGCTCCTCTCCCTTTTCAACCATTTTCTTCTGATTGGCTACCTCTTGCAAACAGAAGGTCTGAACGGTAGGAAGTTACTGCTTCTGTGGTCCTTTTTTAAAAACTAAATTCAATACTTCAGGTCACACATTGGAGTTTTAGTTCCTTCAGCAACCCCTCATTTAAACCTCCTTATTGTATTTAATTCTCCTAGAGTGGCTTTGCATAATTCACATTTCAAAATAATCCTTATTTGTGTTAAATTAGGCCTCAGTGGAGCCTCTTGACTGTCTAAAACAGGGGTGGGGGAACTCCACTACCTGGAGGACATCGGCCCTTGGATCCTGGAGTTCCCCACCCCTGGTCTAAAACAAGAGGGCTCCCCTATCCCCACCCTTCAGAAAGCCTTTTTCTGATTGGATCCCCTCTCCTATACGGGTGAAGCTTAAAACAGCCTGAAACTGAGAGTTTAAAGCTTTAAAAGGAAAACCATGGTAGTTCCAACATTGCTCCCCTCGTCTTGTGGATAATTCACTTGACATTCAGCCGTTTGTTTCTATATTGCTTCTTTCAGAAATGGTGGAGTCGATGAAGAACGTGGCCAGTATGGACGTGGAGCTGACGGTGGAGGAGAGGAACCTTCTCTCTGTAGCGTACAAGAACGTAATCGGAGCCAGGAGAGCCTCCTGGAGGATAATCAGCAGCCTTGAACAGAAAGAAGAAAACAAAGGAGGCGAAGACAAACTAAAGATGATCCGAGAATACAGGAAAACGGTCAGACACAGTTTAAACCCACATCTGATGCCGTCCTTGTTTTTCATTCTGATTCTGCTCTTACCACACGTGAAGTGATTGTATTGTTTTTTTCTTCTTGCCACTACTTCACAGAGTGATTAAAAAACAAACCCTCAGGACTGAAGTAGCACTGGTTAGACCTTAGTACCTGCAGTTATTTCATGGAGATGAGGGCTCTCCTCCACTCACTGCTTCACTTTGAGAGAAAATGGTTTCACAGCCCAAAATGATGAGGCAGGTGGCAGCCACGAAATAAGTCTAAATCACAATTTTTTTCCAATTATGCTGCAGAGAAACCCCCAGTAACAGCAGAATTCAGAGAACACCCACTGTGGGACTAACTGCATGCTGACTCTGGAGTTAAATCCCCTAAGCTCTACGCTAGGGCTGCAAAACTTGATTATTATACAAGTATTCTATCGTATTCATCCAGTAATCCTATGAGAAATACTTTTCTTAATAATCATAATAAATATTCAAGAGATAAAAAAACAGGTCTTTCAAAATGAACTGCAATGTTTTTAATATCAGTCAAGTTAAATGAAATAATCACGAGCACAGTAAAGTCAAATAGACCTACAACCTACACTAAGACATAAAGTTAACCAGCCCTTACTCTTCTTTCTTACATTAGCATGAGGCAAAAAAAAGAGTTCTGACAGTATTTCATCTCCTGGATGAGGTCAATTTGGGATGTGGGGGTGTGTGTGTTTAAATGTACTAGTGAGTAAGAATATGGGCCTGTAAGCCTGTAGAAAATAAAGACGTATAGAAAAGTGAGCATATCGGCGCTCTCAGAACTGACGTTTCCTGCTGCAGACGTTCTGATGGTATAGATGTTAATAGTAATTCAGTGTCCAGGTTAACGGCTACAGATCAGCGGCTCAGTTTTACTGGCGTGCAAAAAAAAGACTTAGAAAAATACTTTCAAATATTAATACAGTTTATTTAATTAATATATTTTGTGTTGATTTGAATCTAACTCTGAAGCCTTGAATTGCAGGTCTATTTTTAGTCGCAAATGTGGGTGAAGTGCTTGCGCTTACATGGTGACAGCTGAGCGCTACCGAGTTGTGGATTAAACGAAGCATCGAAGCAAATGCATTATATTTAGCTTTTCCCAACCATCAATGGGAAGCATTTCTTTATTTCTTTGTGGCATTGTTTACTGCTTATTTGTTACTGTAGAAGAGGCGCAACGAGTTGAAAAAGGTTTTTATAGCATTAGCTAGCACAAGAGTGGCTGTCAAACACTGTCAGGTTAGTGTTGTCTAATTGAACACGCCAATATCTGCACATCTGCAAAGGTCTCAAAGCACACCGCGTGAGTAGGAACATGGTGTACTAACAGAAGCATCTGTGTTTTGTTCTGCAGGTTGAGAAAGAGCTGAAATCAATCTGCAATGACATTCTGGATGTACTGGACAAGCATCTCATCTTAGCTGCTACCACGGGAGAATCTAAGGTTTTCTACTATAAAATGTAGGTATCCAGTTCATATTTGAAATTGTACTAACAAAATGGGTGAAGTGGTGTGGTCGCCCAGATTATTACAAATTACGGGATATTCAGTAGGTTTACATGTCAGAGTTGTTGTTATAGTGTGAATCTGAGCTTTTTAATGTATATTTGTTGTTGCAGAATCGATTGTTAAATAAGCAAATGTTAATTTTGGGTTGTTTGGCCGTTTAACACCAACATTTGCTAACACATTTTCTCTTATTTTGTTAAGATGCTGTTGGGTTGTGATACCTTACATAACTAGACTAAACTTTTAATCACAAATGACAGTCTGATATTTATTATTTAGTATTTTTCTCTGTTTCTGTGGCCTTATTTAGAGGAGCGCAGCCCTGTCCCATTTAGAATAAACCATGAAAGGTTGAGGTGAAGCTGAAGTCTGGAGGCTGTGGGGTAAAAATCATGCACTGTGCAGAAGCTGGCCTGTCAGAAAAATTGGATACATGTTTAAGCTCCATCTTCCACGATGAAATGGTACACAGTACCTCTTTTAAATTTAAAAAGTAGATGATTGACGGAAAATCACAAACTTTGGAGTAAACGAATCTTATTTCAGGAGTGTGTTTTACTCACTCTGTTTAGTTGCTTTCTAAAAGATGCTTCTCTGATTAGAATTGTGCCCTAGTTCAATTCCTGGATGCTCTGGTCTCTGTACTTCTATGATCCTAATGTGGACTTTTGTTTGTTTTTAAAAAATGTAAAAATCTTTTTCCATGATAAGTATTAACCGATACCCCTGATTTATTTTGAACAGTTAAGTGGCGAGTGCCCATTAAGTAGTTCTTAATGCCCTTTGTGTTTGCCACACTCAGGAAGGGAGATTACCACAGGTACCTGGCAGAGTTTGCCACAGGCAACGACAGGAAGGAGGCAGCTGAGAACAGTTTGGTAGCGTACAAAGCTGCGAGCGACATCGCCATGATCGAACTCCCATCAACGCACCCCATCCGTCTGGGATTGGCCCTTAACTTTTCTGTTTTCTATTATGAAATCCTCAACTCGCCGGACCGTGCTTGCAGGTGAGTGCACGAGATCAAGTCGTTTTTGACGTGGGGGGGGATGCACGAAAACAACAAGACGAGTTTGACGTCTGCAAGCAGGACTTCCTGTGGCGTCTTTGATGGGGCTACGGGGGTTTTACATCACGTGAGGCTTCAAGAGTGTTAGTGAACTGAAAGGAAACTACAAACTAAAAAAAGGTGTGAAAGTAAAAGCAGTTTATGGATGTCATCTTATGCTTTTTAATGGAATGATTTATAGAAAGAAATTACAATTTAAGTCAATTTTCTGCTGTTCAGTAGTTTATTTCTTACTTTGGTGGTAGGCTGAAAAAAGAAGACTTTGATAATATAAGCAGCTCAGACTCTCATTACGTCTCTCATTACTGCCTTTCATTAGTCATTACAAAGAGGAGCATCGTTCAGGAGTTGAGCCATCCAGGGTGCCAGATGAAATGATTCATGAACTGGCTATTAAACCACATTGACTTTATTTTGACTCGTCTCACAGCGTAGCTTATCGGTAAAGGACTACAGTTTTCCAGTTTGAAAAAAAGATCACACTGGCACCAGCCGGTCAAATTAGTATCTCACCAGGCTGCTTCCTGGATATCTTCCAGGTTGGACATGGGAAGAGACTCCAGGGAACATTTGGGCGTATATCTAGATAAGTTGGAGAAGGTGGGCAGGGTTTAGCTTGCTGCACTTGCAACCTGGACCCAGATAAGGAGCAGAAAATGAATAGATGGCACACATAAATATTCAGAATGGTCCATGGATTAAGAAAAATAATTAGATTTTGGACACCAGATGTGATGGACAAAGGGTGGATCCGACTGTCACCCAGTTAAATCTTCCTTTTTGACTCTAATAATCAACAATGAATGTCACAAGTTAGAATATTAGCCAATAAATGAATCAGGAATATTTTCCCACTGGCATCTATACAGCCAGAGGAGTTGCTCCCTGTGTTGGCTGTTTAAAATGTTTGGGACACTTCCACACTTGCTTCACTTCTGATATGTCTCTGCTTTCACTGTGTGAAGTGAATCCTCAGCTCCTCTGTTGGTTTGCATCTTCTCTGCTGACAGGTTGGCGAAGGAAGCATTTGACAATGCCATTGCAGAACTGGATACCCTGAGTGAGGAAAGCTATAAGGACTCTACGCTTATCATGCAGTTGCTACGTGACAACTTGACACTATGGACCTCAGATGTGCAGGGAGACGGTGAGAAAACCATGACTTTACTCTTCAGGCTCTTATTTAGTATTTCTGCTTTCTTTGTTTGCCCCTTTTTTTTTTTATTTCTGCCTCTTTTATGGTCAAAAATCTGGCAAACTGAATAACTCAGTTTCATCTGGCCTTTCCTCTGACTTCTGTGGTTTCTACACTGCTCAAAAAAATTACTGGATAACTATAGTGATATGGGCATGGTAATGTGTTAGGATGCAACATCGTTTGACAGAAATGAAAGCTTTTAACCTACAGAGAGCTAAATTCAAAGATGACCCAAAAATCAAAGTAGAAAAAATGGAACGGCAGGCAAGTCCATTCTGCCAGAATTTCACTGCAGCAACGCAAAATGGTACTATGGTAGTTTTTATGGCACCCACGTGCTTACATGCCTGCCTGACAACCTCGGGGCATCCTCCTTATGAGCTGGTGTCCACCGGGATCTCCTCCCAGATCTGGACCAGGGCATCAGTGAGCTCCTGGGCAGTCTGAGGTCTGGCAGCATCACATGGACCGAGACAAAGTGTTGATCTATTGGGGAATGCTGGGCCAGTCAGTTGTGTCCAGAACCTGTGTGCATACTCTCGCTACATTAGGGCCGAGGAGGAACCAGGCCCCACTGCACCAGCGTAGGGTCTGACAAACCTTAAGGCAATAGCACGTATTGAGGTACCATCCTGGAGGAGTTGGACTACCTGTGAAACCTCTCTAAGATCTAGGTATCGGTTCATGTTACCAGTAGTGACACTGACCCTATCCAAACCTAAAACTAGAGAAAAATCAGCCAGAGAAGATGAGAATAAGTTTTACAGGTGGAGGCGTCTGGCATTTTTTCCCTTAACCACCCCCTCTGCTTCTTAACTGACCAGATCAATATCCCCCGAGTTTAACTGACTTGATGCTAAACTCTGATTAAAAAGTGTTTAATTTTTTGAGCAGTGTATAAAATCACTCCCTCTTTTCAGGGTCGATACTCACAAAATCTTTTAACTTCTCTCCCCTGTAGATTCTTAAGGACAGCCCTCCTCCTTCTCTCTTCTTCGTTTTAAAGGTCTATTTTGTAAGTCATTCCTCCTGTCTTGGGCTTTTTTCCACCTCAAGCCGATAGTCTTGCCTCACCACCCTAACATCCCTCACTAACTTACTCACAGCACCAAGTCCAGTGTTTTAGGGGTACAGAGCGGTAATTTGTCGCATTGTGTTGCTAACCTCTTCCACTTTTTTCAGCACTGTGTTTGAATGTCTTCAGGGTGTCCCCAAGTCAAACAGCTGACGTCCCAAATCTGCTTCTTGGCTTAGTCAGATTTTAAGTATAATGAAGTAAAACACGTTCACGTTGGAGTTGTAACAATTTAAACTACTTTAAATGGCAGTTTTGTGTTTATAACCTTTAATAAAGTAATATTTAGGTGCTTAATAATATTACAAAAGTATATCCAGACTGTCTTTGAGACCAATTTGACACATCAGGGGTGGCTCTAGCTCAGGAGGTAGCTGGTCAACTACTAAAACGATTTGAATAGCACTGTATAAGAACCAGACCATTTATCATTTACTTTAAATGTCTTAATGAGAAAGATGAAGTGTTGCTATGCCAGGGTTTTTAAGTATCATAGTGAGCCGCAGTTGCACAAAGTAACTAAATCTAGATATGAGATGTAGCTTATTTGTCCATTTGCTCAATATTTTAATTCTTATCCTCTACAAGAATGGCTTTACATGGTTACACAACCTTGTGGTTTGAAACAAGCCACCTTTCTTCTGATTGGTTGCCCCTCTCAAACTCTCAATGACATCATGCAGAGCCAAGAGTAGAAAAAACTGCGGGAAACGGTGTTTAGAGCAGTCTCAAGCCTAAGCCTTGTACATGCACTGCCCTCATCATGTGAGCCATGTTTAATATGAGCCTCCACCACTGTGACTTTACATAATTGATAGAAAATATTGGAAAAGTGTAACAGGTCCCCTTCAAAATTATTATTGGACGAATATCTCCATGATCAGTGATTCCAAGTGAACCAGGCGACTTCAGTTTTTATAATGTTAATTTTCCAGCTTTTGAGATTTGTGCCCGAAATGCTGGTGTCAGTCTCACTGTTGTGGGCTTGTAAATCTGAAATGTAGAAACACAAACCACCTTTCTCCGTGGCCATACAAATGACTCCATCTTCTAATTTAATCATAAGGACTTGCGGACACTCTGCTTCTTCACAAATGCACGTCGGTGTGACTGAATCCTGCACACTGGGGCATCACAGCAGATCACATGTGTGCGGGTCGGTGTTTGGAAACCTGTGAACGCAGCCTCGCGGAAGTGTGACATAACGGAGGAACTGCAGTGGCAGCATGTGAGGCTGCTGCTCCGTGTCCTGCAGCGCTCTCACATCAGTTAGCCCCGGTGCTAATGAGCACCGTGACGCATTCTATTTTAATCATGACGGATTCTCAGGCCTTTGTTATTTGTGCCTCTCAATGCTTCATTACACGGATGGCTGTGCGGTCTCTATGGTAACCTTTCTAAGCAACCAGTTGCACAGGTTCACAAAGCATTTCGCTCTTGTTAGTAAGTCTGCACACAGCTCCTCCTCACTGGCCTGCACGTTGATGGTCACTGGTGAAAGTTGCAGTTTGTATGTAAATGGTTGGGTTATTTTTAGCATCCGTGAGTGTCTCCCGCTTATTACAATGATGGTCGTTTAAACTTACATCAGTTTAATCAGGGATATAAGTCTTTAAAACTAGATAAATTTATCACATTACAGCTGCAGACAAATTATACATGTTGCCTTATTTAAATGCATGGCTGGCTTTGTGGGACTGTATCTAAAAGATGTCTGTAGTCTCTGGGTCACATGCATAAGTGCCTTCACATGCATAAAGCTGCATTCTTTCTAATAGCCACCAGAGGGGGCAGTGGCAAACTACTTCACCATTAGAAACTGACCTTTACGATGTTTAGAACACAGGTGTCGAACTCCAGGCCTCGAGGGCCGGTGTCCTGCAGGTTTTAGATGTGTCCTTGATCCAACACAGCTGATTTAAATGGCTAAATCACCTCCTCAACATGTCTTGAAGTTCTCCAGAGGCCTGGTAATGAACTAATCATTTGATTCAGGTGTGTTGACCCAGGGTGTTATCTAAAACCTGGAGGACACCGGCCCTCAAGGCCTGGAGTTCGACACCGCTGGTTTAGAAGAACACAAACGTTATGTCAGAAAACTAAGTTTGTGTGATTCTTTAAAATATACTCCTCTTAAAGAGGAAAACTCCTGTAAAGGCATATGCACAAAGTTCAGCCACAGATATTCCTGTTTCCAGCTTTCAGTCAGAAAACGACAAATAGCAGCTGGTTATAAACTAACATTATACCGGCTAATGTTGAGCTTGAGTATCCTAAAAATCACACTTTCAAACTGATAAATAATTAAATGAAATCCTCACATTTTACGAGAGTTTAATCACGTAGTGGTCGAGTTTGACAAGATTTTAAAAAAACCTTTAAAAACAACTGCAGCGCTTACCGAGAGGAATAATTCAACAGCTCACCTCAGATTTAGCTTCACTGACTCAACTCGTTTCGGACTCGTTACACAAAGATTGATGGCGTCCTCCACAGAAAATGTACGTGGATAATTCACACTGGGTGTATTGTCAGCTGAGGTAAACAGCAGGCTGACAGCTTACACTCACTGCAGATGACGAGGGGATATATTGGAAAATATTACACAAAACACCTGTGGGAGCGTTTTTTTGTTTTGTTTTGTTTTTCCCATTCCTGGTTTCCTGATATTATTCAAATATTTTAAAGTGTGTACAAAAATGTTTTCATCCACAAACAACAGTAGAAACATGCCAGCCACCTGCAGGTGTTTTTATTCTACGACGCTCAAGCTGTTGGGTCTTGAACCCCTGCTGTGTTCAACACCTCTTAATTTCATTAACCTCAAACACTTCATTCTATGTGACAGTAGGTTACTGACAGCAAAGAGGGGGAAAATGGGTTACTTCACAGGTGAAATCATACCTGTGTGCTGTTGAAACACTGTCACAGAACAGCAGCTGGCCAGTCTGCTTGCCCCATAGGACACAGGTTATGTTAAACCCTGTTTAATCTTCTTAAATTCACTCCATTTGGACCATAAAGGGCTTTTAAATTATTGCCGTCATCTTACTTACTGCTCCTTATACAGCTGTGACGTACTTTTATGTGAGTATTTGATCATTTTCTGCTTTTACAGGCAGTTTTCCAACCATGGATAAAGCCTAAAAATTCAATATTTTAAGGTCCAGGCTAAATCTGTGACTGGCAAAACCGTCCCGTAGTTTGGATATCCATGCTTCACTTCACGCTGCTCGTCACCGGTGATGCTGTTGAAATGTCTTTAAGTGTGTAGCGGTGGCAGCAGCCCGGTGACTGTCGGTGCTTTTTGTCTCCATCTCAGGTGAAGAACAGAACAAAGAAGCACTGCAAGATGCGGAGGACGAGGCCCAGTGAGACCGAACAACACAAGACAAGCTCTCCTCCTCCTCTTCCTCCTCTCTTAACTCCCTCCTCCCAGCACTGTCTCCTGTCCCCAGCCACAGTGTTCAGCTGGGTTTACTCTGCAGCCCACTCCTACTCTACCTTCCCCTCCTTTTCCACCCTGCCCCACCTTTTTCTCCTCGTATGCACGTCATCTCCCTCGTTTTTCCCACCCTGGGGGTTTTCCCTTCGTTTCATTACCGTTTCTTTTTTTTGCACGCCTGTACCCCCTTTAAGGTTCACGTCCTCTTGCACCGTTTTTATTTTGCTTTATTTTGCTGTTATCATCTGTTGCCAAGTACGCTTGCCTGTATTTGTAACACACGTGCAAGAGTTTATTTAAAGACGATACTTTGCTGTTTTCCGGTGTATGTGCGCGTGTGTTGATGATCAGTATCTTGTCCGTGCTTCGTCAGTTGTCACATTGAGGAAACACAGCAGTGATGGAAGGTTTAAAAGGGATGTGTTAAAGCTTTTTGGAAGAACTAAGTGCCCTCTTTACATTTTCTTTTTTGTGGTTACTAAACCTGCTTCTTCAACACATGTTCATTTTCTTTCTTTCTTTTTTTAAAATTACGAAACATCCAAATGTCCCCCACCTCCGAGCATCGCTCTGACCTCTCTCCTTGTCCACTCTTTGGACCAAGTTTTGTGCTGCAAGGCTGTAGCGCTTTTGCTAATGGCAGATAGTTAGGTAATGGCTTTTTAACAGACAAAATGTGCATCAGTGTGAGCGTGGGAGGGGATTGCTCAACACTCTTTGATTGTAACGTAATGCAGTTTTGCATTGGCACTATATAAAAACAGTTTGGGAAATAGAGGCCTGCTGTATCTTTACTCCCCTGACTCTTTCAGGTTTACTTCTGTCCCTTCCCTCTCCTCATCCTCCTCTTCTTCCTACTCCTTCTGTTCAGTATGTGTAAAGTGAATCTGATTTGTACTACTGGATATTCTCACCGGAGCCACAAGTACCATCTGTATTCTTACTGAAACACAGCATGGAATTAACATTAAACTTCAAATTGAAAATCATGTCTCTTTCTTTTTTCTTTCAGTTTCTTCGGCGTGCTTTTTGAAGACTTTCAATCTTGTATAAAGTCAATGAACTTAAGATTTGTCATTCTGTAAACCGGGGTTGATCAGCGGGTATCTGGCCTGCAGAGGGAGAGGATATCTTTGCATCACAGTCATAGGGGACGGCACTTAGCTTTAACCTACAGTTAGGACTGTAAGCTTTTGGACAATGACACTTTTATTTGTAGTTTTGCGTCTGTGCATCACAGTGGACTTAAGCAGCGAGTGATTACAGTTCAGACTTACCTCTGTAATTTACTGTTAAGGAATTAAAAGCCATGTTTATACACAGTCCCACCTTTTCAGAACAAACAGTGGACTAATAGTTATAGAGCTTCAGTGGTGTCTAGTTTAACCTCCTAAGACCTGAACTCTTTCATGGCATGCATTTTTAATTTCTCTTTGCTATTTGGGCTGATTGGGACCTGATGAATGTAAAAACAAAGAATTACCTGATTTTTTTTCATTTTTTTTTTTTATACCTGATTATTGTTTCTGAGAAAAATGAGATCCACATAAGAGGACATGTTTTAAATTTCAATAGAACAGTGGCAATACAATGTCCTTGTAAGTGGATATCAGGCCCTTGTAGAGCAAAATTTATTATTTTGGTCTAGACACCCCAAAATGTGATGTCCACATATGTGGACGCCAGGTCCTAGGAGGTTAAAGAAATTTAACTACACATTTAATTCTTGAGATATTGTATTAAAGTGCAATTTCAACAGCAAGTCTCAGATTTTCTACCCAATAAAGAAATCTGTCAGAATTAAGTGTAAAATTAGAGAAACCGTTCAGGTAGCTCGTTACCCAGACTGTCCTGTAACTATAGAGCAGATGGTTTTAAATTCACACAAAGGGTTTTTTAAAAAATCTCTTTTTTAACAGTTGGTCCAAAAATTATAGTTGATCGTGAAAAATCAGTAACTTTTGTAATTTGTTTACTTGATGGTTAATTTGGTGTAGCATGAATGGCTGTGAGTGAGGAAAGCTGTAAAACCTGCAGTTAAAGGGTCAAATCCAGCCCACTGGAGTCTGTGCCGGGCCAGTTCTGGACTCCCCAGCCTTGTGTTTAACACCCATGTAATAAACCATCAGCCAACAGCCAGTTAAATAGCCAGCCTGTCTCGTTGTTTCATTATTTCATGGCAAATTAAGCATGCATTATTGTTTCCTGGCAACACATGCCTAAACATGTCAGCCTCTAACAAAGCACAGCACTGAAACTGTTGCTGCTAAAGGGGAAACGACAAACGTGTTTCACCGATTCAGGAGTGAAAACCTAGTACATGCTTTTCAGCCAATGCTTTTCTTTTTGTCATTTTTTTTGCGGGGGTATACTACAACTCCTTTACTTCATGCAAGGCACATAATTCTTGTAATATTACATTTTTAATTCGTAACTGAGAACATGAGAGACAATATTATATCCAAAATTTATGATAACAGAAACTCTCCACTCAATGGAAGTTGGATGAAAATGTTCTTTTTCATATTCAAGCTTTCATACCTGTGAATCCAGTCCACCTTTGGACAGTTTTAAACAATATTATGTATATTGTATATATTATGTATGTATTATGGAATTTTAAAATGTCCCCTTAAAAATTAGAAAAGCTAGAAAAATATCCAAAAAACCCCACAAAGGACCTGGAATTTTGCCCAGTTTCTATTAAGAAGTGTATATTATTCCTGGAGTCCCCCCCCTCCCCCGTAAATCAGATTGTTAAGGTGGCATGAAACTGACACGGAACGACGCCTCAGTCCTGGTGATGTTACTTGCTGGGCATCTATACTCACACTTATTTTGACGGGCTATTGAGCCTGATAAAATAATGAGAGTGTCAGCTGATAGCAACATTATATATTTTGATTACAGAGATATTAATTGCGGTAAGTGAGGATTTCCCACACTGACTTCAGCTGTCATGGAGTGAAAATAAAATTTTTAATCAGCAGAGGGCAGTGATGGGAATCTCTTACATCTCACTTTGTGATTCAGCATCTCTATCCTCACTTTTTTACCTTCACTTTTAATAAAAAGTGGATTTTGGGTAAACTTCAAAGGGTCACATCACCGTGTAGATTTGGCAGGTCAAAACAAGCATGAAGCAAAAGACATCTTTGTTTGGACCTACAACAGACACCAGGCTCATGTGCGGTGTGGTTTCAACCTTTCCCTGATGTAATGCCTGGTCTTTATAGTCATGCTGTAGTAAAATATGAGGCTTATATATGCGTTAAGTTACACAACACGCATTTAAAAAAAGGTCTTCTCCAGTGAATCATAAAACAGATCAAACATCCAGAGTTACCAGTGGATTTTTCTGCTGTTGTTTTGTTGTTGTTGAAATTATGAATTATTTCATGTTACTAATGCTCACAAGTTATACAAAAAAAGCCGTACAAAAACTAGATTTTGGCTTAAGATCAGTATCCAGTCAATATCTCCCTGTGACAGTTAACCTTAACACAGTGATTCAACTCAGCTTATATATTTAGTATTAATGTTGACATATTTTTTAATGTACTTTAAACAAAATCGATATGTTGGCATGTGTTATTGAGCTCATAACAGCTGTTATTTTGTTGTTGTTGTTGTTGTTTTCAGAAATATGTGGACCTCACAGGATGGCAACTACAAATATGATTTATTAGAATATGTAGATACTTTAGATTTAACGTAGTATCAAATGTTTGAAATCAGATCAGTATTATTCTGATGGGGAATATTTTTCTGCACAATAATTATTTTCAGTGTTTCTAATCTATGCACAATTTTTCAGTGATACAGATTTTTGTGCAGTGAGCCGCTTTCATAGTTTTTTATTGCTTTTTTTGCTAAAAGAATGGTTCTAAAAAACATACTCCATCACATCTTATAGAATAGTAAATCGTTTTTGGTAATATAGTAGATATTAATTAACTATACAAGTAATAATATTTTAATCTAAATGTGGCCGGCCTTGTTGAAATATCGATAGTAATGATACCAACGGTGGTATTGGTATTGGATCGATAGTAGCACGATAGTATCAATACTTTGTTTCTGTCCTCTAAGTTCAGTATGTAGATGACGGTTTTAAATAAATATTTTTTTGGGAAATAAAAAAAAAGTGTTGACTGTTACGTCTGTTTTATACTTAGCCTATATAAATAACCCAAAGTGATTGAGAGACAGGCACATTTACATTCCAGGTCTCCTAAAAACTTAGTTTCAAAATACAAGAAAAGCTGAAACGTGATGTGGTCATTAAAATGCGTTCAGAATTTGCAGACTGATGATGATTCATCTCAGAAATCATGACCCTCTTCTACATAAGCTGCCTTTATAGGTTAAAAGTATCCGTGCAATTTTTGGCCCTCTATTTACTTTGTATTGGGTCGACACCAAAATTTGCACTACCGCACACCACTGTAACAACTGAGAGCACAAACAAGCAAATATATTCCCCCAAATTCTAACGTTTCCTTAAAGTTTCAGCAATTCCCAAAGAAACTGAACGAGATTCTTGGTGTGGAAAATGGAGGTTTTAAGTCCTCGATTTGCAGCAATGTCAGAAAGTCGGCGGGGTAGGGGGGATCGGGCTTTTACCGCCGTGTATTTTCTGTCTTTAAACTAGGAGCATTAATCTCAACTGTGCTTTCCACTTACATAAAGATTCTGTGAAGACTTTTCCTTTAGTAAGTTCAAAATCTGGGTGTTTGGCTGTAATCAGGGATTCACAACAAAAAACATGGAAAGACTATTGGCGTGTTGTTTGTCACATCTTAACATGTGACCTTGCGGCGTATGCATCAGCAAGAAACCCTATAATGTCTTTATACAAAGCAGCTGTAACCTCCTGAGACCCTGTGTCCTCGCATACGGGACATTTCTCTGCCTTATGCTTCAGTCTGATCAATAAAGCTGTTTGAACCATTTTGGTTAGCTGCTCTATAAACCCCAAGTCCCCGTGTAAGGACACACATGAAAAAAACTAGCTTCTGTTTAAAGATGAAGGTTTGCTTTTGAGCGCTCCCCTCATCCTCTTCTGTCACACCAACCTTTGCATGTCCTCCTTCACCACATCCACGAATGTTCTCTGTGGTCTTCCTTTTTTCCTCCCGCTTGGCAACTCCATCTTTATCCTCCTTTCTTCGATATTTCCACTCCACGGCTTGCATCTCTAACTTATCAGGACCAACTGAGGTCAAACATCTAGGAGAAATTAAATGGGCGTCCCAGACAGATTCCAAAGAGATTAAAAATGCTGGACCAGAAGCCAATAAAATGGCACCACTGTGAAATTCAGAAAAGGTTTACCTTGTTAAAACCTGCATGAACCACCCAATACCCAGACGTGGGCAGTTAAATGGTTTTTAAAACACAGGGGAACAACATCTGGTCAACATGAACATCTGATTCCTATGGTGGCCCTGAGAGGCCAAACGGATTGCAACTTAAGAAAACACCAGCAATAAGAAAAACGCTGCAAAAGCACACAAAACACAACGAAATAGGAAAAAACAGATTTCCAAAAGCACAAGGGAAGTGTTTCTGGGGAGACAATAACCCGACGGACCAGTTGCAGGAACCCAAAACATGGTAGGTGTGTTTTGCCATGATTCATATAATACTGATGACGGATTTTTAGGCTAATAGTTAGGCTAACACACTTACCTCTCATCTTTTCTTTCCTCACAAAACCGATAGATCCTCCACTTCTTTTAAGTGTCTCCCAGCGCAATTCTTAGCATATTTTGGTTCCTGCAACTGGTCCGTCAGGTTATTGTCTCCCCAGAAACACTTCGCTTGTGCTTTTGGAAATCTGTTTTTTCCTATTTCTGTTTTCGTTTTTCCTATTTCTGTTTTGTTTTTTCCTATTTCCGTTGTCGTTTTTCCCTATTTCCGTTGTGTTTTGTGTGCTTTTGCAACGTTTTTCTTATTGCTGGTGTTTTCTTAAGTTGCAGTCCGTTTGGCCTCTCAGGGCCACCGTACATTCCACAGTTAAAGGTGCATGGATCTGAGAAAAAACACAAATCACACCACACATCACACTTTGTAATTTCTTTTTCTTTGTTTTTTTACTTAAAAAAGATCAAAATAAAGATGTACAGCTGGAACCAAAATAAGACGCCGTACTACACTTCAGCTCTAAAGACAGATGGCAGAACAAGAAGGCATGGTGACCTGGACTGCGTCAGCTGGTTTGTCCGCTCCACGCCAGGCTACAGCAAATGAGCGAACCAGGAATCGGCGAAAACCAGCCCAGCCGTCGCTGATGGGCGGGGAGGGAGGGACGAGGCGGCTGGTGCTGCTGAAGATGTGGCGTCTTTCATATCCGATCGCAGATTGTCCACTTCCGGGAGAGACCATGACACTTTGAGACCGAAGCAAATACATTTCTGCTACAGGGTGTCCAGCCTCCCCCAAAGGATCCACAGTGATTCAAATAAGGAAGGGCTCTAATCACTGCTCGACATACAAACGGCGGCTTCGTCAGCTGGGGTTTGACGTCTTACTGGCGATAAACACTTCAAATAACATACAGCGAGAGTAATGGCATCGTCCAATTTTTGTCACGTCTCCACAAACATAATGGTCTAGAAAGGACTACCCAGATAGCACTTGACTGTCGACATTTAAAACCGGGAGACAGACGCTTAATTTTTTTACGTTTCTGAGTACAAAAAATAGACCAAAGAATGAAAAAAATAGTTATATTCTGAGTGCAGAGGCTTGATTTATAAAGCTCTACTCATGAGCGACTCTCTGGGTCTACGCCTGCACAGTGAGGGTTGTGGTTTAAGGATTGGGGGTGGCACTAGTTAACATTCATCATTGAATATATTTATTAATTTCCAACAGGTATCAGAATATTTGGGCAGTCGATACCCCTTCACATTAAAAGTTTGAATAGTCCTATATAATGAAGTTAAGTATTCAACACATTTTGCCTTCCATACGTCTCATTTTTCACTTTTTCATCTTTTTTTCATTATTGCGATGAATAAAATCTTTTTAAAGATGATTTACAAAAAAAAAGTTCTGTCACTACAATATCTGCTATATACATCTGTTTAAAAAGCAAGCACAGTCATCCCTATGTACAGCTAAAGATTTCATTGTGTTGTTGTTCACGGAATATACATATTTATTATTTTCACAGTTTTCTATGTTTGCTCTTATATTCAGTATCAACAGACTTCATTTGTTCTTATGAATACAAATGTTTTTCAGCCCACTGAGCTGTCAACCCTCCCGTGTTGATATCTGGTGATGTCTCTTGAACGCTGCTTGTGTCTATGTAGCAAATACTGTTCAGAAACAATCTTGATTGTGGTTTTAGTTTTTTTTCTTCTCTTTTTTTGCCGATTCACAGCAATCCAAAAAAGTTCTGAGTTTCAAGTTTACAGTTTTCTGGTCTTCCTCTTCATCACGTATCATGATATTTTTCATTTCCTCTCTTCTGTCACCGGAGCTGTAAAACACAGTGGATTTTCCACAAGCGTACGCTTCCCAGTTTAAAAGAAAAAAAAAAAGACAGTTCTGCCTCAAGTTTCCACAGATTTCGGAGAGAAGTCATCGAGCCACAGCAAGTCCTCTAGCCTCTAGCCAGCGGGGGTTTGTTGTCGGTCCAGTCGCGCCCACTGGAGGAGACTCGTCGGCTGTGTGAATGCTGTGTCATTGTGGTTACTTTGTGTTTGTGGGCGGTGTGATTGTTGGTCTTTATTGGTTGGTGGTGGTGTTATTGGAATAAGGCACTTGAGAGGTTTTTGGTTTTCACGGGAGCTCAGAGGAGACCAGGGCGAGGCCGGAGCTCTGGCGGATGGGAGGCCCGGCGTGGACCGCCTTGGGACAGTCGGGCGTCAGCACCCGTCCGTTCTCCCCAACGCTGCCAGTGATGGACAGACGGGCCTTGTTCCTCATAGCTTCTGTAAATGTTAGCTGGGGAGACAAGAGATGAAGAGAGAGGTTTGTGTGTGGAGCAGGTGGAGATGAGAAAAAATGGAGCATTGCAAATTGGAGTTTTAGGCTGTTGGAGTTTTAAATAATACCTGAAATTCCTTATTATCATCGTACCTTCTTAGAGGTAGTCTAGAAACCATCCACTTCCCTCAAAAAGTTTTGATTAAGTCTTTAAAATGAAAAGAAAAACATATATTCTGCTTAGTGCAGAATATACAGTATAATAAACATAATAAACATGCAAGTTTTTCATGCAGTCAAAATATTTTTTTTTCCCATTTTGCCTAACTTATCCAGTGAGCATTGACCAAACAGTACTTTGATGTGTCTTTAAACATCACTGTTTAAAGTGATATTTAAATAGTGTGGGCCAAGAGTGGTAAGGTAAAATATACAGTTTGCTGTCAGAAGTGCTGGGCCACCTACGAAACCGGCTCAGCCATGGAAACCTGTGCTATGAAGCTCGTGGTGCACACTCTCTGTGCTGATGTTAATGCCTGATAAAGGATGAACTCTCTTTTTAATAAAAAATGTTCCTATGTTTTAATTTTTTAACATTAAAAAATAAATGTATTTGAATACATTTATGTGACCCCGCTCTGTAATTTTACGTGGCCTGCGAATCCAGTAGCTGAGTCGCTGTGGTCCTTGAACACTTCCTGTTTCTAGTAATTACACTTAAGGAGCAGACCATGGAATATCTAGGTGGAAGGAAAACTCTGTGACTTTTAGAAAATTTTACAAATGTTTGGAAGGACAATACAATACTATACAATACAATAGCTTAATAAAGTAATAAACAAGAATTTTAAAATCACAATAGAATAAAGTGAAATAAGTATAAACTGGGATGAAATCCATGGGGTCATCTACAATAAATAAATAAAAACCAGTTAACTGAAATTTGTAATTCTCATTTTAAAATGTAAGTAGAAATTTTACTTTTAATCTTTTATTTTTACAGATCTTAATAAATTTAGATCACCTGTCATAAATCTGACAGATGGTGGTCTAATAAATATGTACGGTGTACTGTATTGTATAATTATAGTATAAGGTTACATAGTAAACACTATTTGGCATGGTTATAGTAATTTAGTTGTAAACTGCCGTGAAATACTTATATTTCAAATAGAAATTATAAAAAGAAACAAAGTCACTGGATTTTAAAGTTAATTACTTAGTAATATTTCTTTTATGACCAATTTTTGTTAATGAAGTTATAAAAGTAAAGTAATAATTTGTAAATTTGTGATGACAGGTGTGAGTGGGCCACAGAGCTGGAATACAGCAGTTATAGGAGTGGCTGCATTAATTCTTCTCCACCAACAAAGCTCTCACTTATAACAAATACCAAACACTAAAACTCCAACCTGCAAAAAACTTCTAGAACGGGCCCACAGTACACCATAACTATACACTATATATATGTATATGTATGTAAACACAGTAATGTAGCAACCACCTTTCACAGCCATTCAGAACAGTAGCAGCCCCATACTACATGTAAATCCATTAGCACCAGCAGTGTTACACAGTGAGTGATAGTTGCAGGCAGTGGGACAGGGAAGCTGACTAAGCAACAGTCAAGCTAATGAAGAGTTTGTGCTGAAGTGCTGATGGGGGACACATAACCACGTAGGACAGATATACATCGAGCGAGGAGAGCTATCTGAAAGTCTAATGGTCAGGGACCTGGGGGAAATATCCAGAGTTCACATCAATAAAGTCCAGCTTGAGAGGTGTTGTCACTTGTGTTAACCTCAGCTTAAATATGGCTTTAATAGATACACTTCCTACATGCTCTGAGATGATTTTTTTGTTATATAGTGGCTTCAAATTCATCAGAGAGTCAGAGTGGACGTCTGATGCACGAATGCTCTGCAGTTTAGATGAAATCCCCTCACAAGTGTAGACATGTGTGTACAAGTAAGACATTGGTCCTCATTTATCATGAATTTCCTCCCTGTTATAATTGTCATAGGCTGAGCATAGACTGTGTATAAAAGATGCACATAGCTGCCATTACTCATAAATTAGTGAGGTTTGGTTGAGAAGCCTCCACACGAGTGTTTTCAGAGAAACTGAGGGAGTCTCATACAGCAGCCTGCGTTTTCCTCCTTTTTGATGCTAATGGTAGCAAAATTTTCCAAATAAGCATCTTGTTGGGTTCAGTAATGCTTAAAACTAGCAACTGGGATCATAAATTCATCAGGACAGTGTAAACAAAGGAAACAAAGGGAAATTTCTCAGACTTCCATACAGTGGTGTTCCTGAGAGTCGCCCCCTGCTGGACATTATAAGAAAGTTTTACTTAACCAGAAAGGTATTCCATCATTTATACACAGTCTAAGGAGCTGTGCGTAAAAGCACTATGACCACAGCTGCTGCAGACCTTCACAGTATGGCTCGGATTTTAAAAGCTGTTCAGTTAAGAAAATTGCTCTAAAAAACATTAGAAATATCTTCTACACTCCTGTATCTAGATTTCTATTCCAATGATGCTACCCAAGCTTACATTATATAATATTATAACATTATAATATTATAGTTTCTAGTGATAGATTTAGAAAAAGGTTGTCATTAATGACATTTATTGTGTACTTTGAGCATTAACGATGGATATCTTGTTCAGCATAAGCAGTGTTTGTTGGATTTTGTCAGGAAAACAGCTCAATAAATTAGGACCAACATCTGCAGCCACACAAGCAGTTGACGTCATGTCTGAAGATGACTCATGGCTTCCTGTCACACTGAGAAAAAAGCTTGAACGCAGACCAGGACGTCACATGACCACATAGTGAGCGGATAGGACAGAAATGTGGGAAGCAGTTTGCCACTGGTCACGACAGTCACTCAGCATGTTGAAGCTAGCAGCGCGGGTGTGATTGGTTTCACTTACAGTCTCTGTGCAGGGAGCTAGTGAGGGGGGGAGAAAAGGCCTGGGAGGACCTTCTACGAAAACCCCATCTACATCTTATCAGCTTCCCCATCGCTGCCATAACCATTGAAAACCTCACTAAACTCGGCTAAGTTGTGGATGGTGGGGCTGGGCCGGGGACTCTGGCTTTGGCTAGGCTCGGGGCTATTGCGGGGGCTGCCTGTCTGGCAGGGGTAGCAGTGACGGTGAGATTGGTGGTATTGCGGGTGTTGGGACTGGGATTGGGACTGGGCCTCCACCTTCATTCTTTTGGCCTCGTTGCGTGACTTGTAGCAGAATTCGATGAGAGCCACCAGCATGGCCAGGCCCAGGCCCCCGACGAGGATGTAGAAGACCCCCGCCACGTTGCTCAGGCTGAGGGCCTGGGAGGACTTGTCCTGTAGCCGGCGGGGAGAGGAACACAAAACACAAGGGTCAGAGATCGCTTTGGCAGATCAGTCAACACTTAAAAACATAAAACAGGGTAAAAGGAAAAAAAACTTACAAATTTACACACAAAACTGATCAAACATAATTTTTTCACTACCCTACCTCTAACCTTTGTCTGTAGCCATGTTATCAAATATCTCCTACTTTCTCCATATCAGTTAACGTTCTTTTGTCACATATCCCCTTTGCTGTGTAGTGCTGTAAATACAGTCATATCCATATAAATTTGGGTAATGACAGCCTTTTTTGTAGCTTTGCCACTGTGCATCACCACATCCATTTAAAATGAAACATCAATCATGATGTGATTAATAGTTGAATTGTAGACTTTCAGTTTATATTCCAGGGCTTTACAAAAAACTTTGCATTAACTGTTTAGGACTTACAGACATTTTTACACAATGTCCCTCATATAGACTGACTAACATAATTCTAAATGAACATTTTTTGAAGGACATCACCGAATGCTGTGTTTCCTGCTAGGTTTTTAGTGCAGCCACTTCTTTTGTCCGGTCTTCCTCCCCTCAGTTACAATCGGTGACAGCAGACTGCTGCCCCTCCCTGCGTCTGGTTCTGCTGGAGGTTTCTTCCTGTTACAAGGGAGTTTTTCCTTCCCACTGTCGCCAAGTCCTTGGTCATAGGGGGGTCATTTCATTGTAGCGGCTTTTTCTGTATTATTGTTGGGCCTTTATATAAAGTGCCTTTAGGTGACTGCTGTTGTGATTTGAAGCTTTATAAAGAAAATTTTAAGATAAGATTTTTTTTTTTTTTTAAAGCTGTGCAAGTCGTTTTAGAGGTTTTCCTTGTATCATTCAGGTTTGCAATAATTAATTTGTTTTACTAAATTAACGAATGCTAAACCTGAGATTTCCTCAATTTTTGTTTAGCTTTAGTTTGTTTTCCAAGTTCATAAAATCTTCTCAACAATTTTTATTTTCTTATTTAATTATATCATGTAGTTTTAGTTTTTTAGTTTAACTATAATTACCCTGGATAATTTACTTCAGTTGTTTGTTGTGGTTTTTCAGGCCTTTTATGAGTTCGTTGACTTGGCTGGACTGATGGACTCTGCTGGAATCTTCTCGAGATTTTTTACCTCGTTCATTCTTAATTCACAGAGTAATAAAGGAACGGGCCTCACCTGGCCAAGGAACTGTCTGTCGATCAACAGTACATTATGAGCCTGTTAAAATGAGACACTGAGTATTTAAAAAAAAATGGCTTTAACTCCTGAAAAGTTAATCCAATACTATTATTACTACTACTATTATTTAATCCCTTGAATTAAAGCTGAAAGTCTGCACTTCAGTCACATTCTGATTATTTGAGGTAGGAGACAAAATTACAAAAAAGTGTGTCATTGTCCAAAAACTCACGGGCCCGTGGTTTTCTTTGCAGCTACGCTAATGTGAGCTTTCGGGTTTCTTCCAACCGTTTAACCCCTCGTTTATTCAAATATATGCAGCTGATCTCTCATGCTCGTGGCCTGCCATTTATCTCGTCTTAATAAATCACCCTACATCCTTAAGGTGGGTTGGCTCAACACGAACGAATGCTCGGTCTCATTTGCAGGTGATAGCGTGTGTCCTGCACTGCAATTATCTGATAAGACTGATGTGGATCGTACATGCTGCTTTGTTACAACGTGGCCACTCTCTCCATGCTCCAGTGCATCAGCAACATGGATCACTGTCAAAGTGTGCGGCTACAGCTGAGGCATACAGTACCGCTGACAACTAGTGTGACATACAGTAAAGTCTCAAGATGCCCTCAACCATCTCAGGTGACAGTCAACTGTGTGTGTGAGCCTTCATCTGCAGTTGCATCACATCGCTTAGCTGCTGTAAAAACGCCGAGCCATGCCTCTTGTCTGTCATGCTGTATCCTCCAGGCTACACCTTGAGTCTCTACCTGCGTGTCTGTTATGTGTCTTATCGGCCAGCCTGTTGTAATAACAGATCTGCCAGCGCTATAAAAGTGTGCATAGAGACAAAGAGAGGAGGGGAGGCTCCCAGGCTGGTGGAGACTGACCTTACTTCCAGAGTCCTTGGGTCCACACTCCCCTTTATCGTACCACCATTTGTTTTTCAGTTTGTCTAAGACTCCTGCTTCACTCAGTTTCAATACGGCAAGGTTTACGGGCGTTCTTCATATCACGGGGGGGCGGGGAAGGGTGGGGTGGGGAAAATAACATAAATAACATCATAGGACATGTTATTTTATGTTATTCAATCAGAAGAAGCCCAACAAGAGCAGCTCAGTACTCTTCAGAACAAAGTGACGAAGCCAGTAAGGGGCCCCACTTATGCTACGTGTCTCTTTGCTCAATTATGTGTTTTAAAGGGTCGGGTTTATTGGGCGATGTTAAAGTGGGAAGGGGCAGAGCTAACAGACACATATACGTGGAGCCCCGGCTGCATCGCTTTTCTGGAACGGGCACATACTGCCGGGACCTTTGTCACAATAACCCTGGAGGCTAGTACTGTCAAACCAAAACTATTGGCTCTTTTACCCTCACTGAAACATCCCAAACTGGGCTACAATCATATTCCAAAATACTTATTTTGGTTTTAATTTGTAATTATAACCGACCGCTACATAAACAGTACGGCAAATATTTCTGCTTCCACAGTACTCGCTCTCCTCTCTAGATTAGAAGTCGCAGTTTCCAAATCTTCTGCGTAAATGAGATCGACCCGGCAGATGCTCCTGTTACCAACAAAAACACATCTCTCTCTTTTTTTACCCACATCAAGGTCACATGGGCATAGCGTCATAGCGGCTAACCTTCTCGCCACCGCCTCCGCTGCCACACTCTCCTTTGTCGTACCACCACTTGTTTTTCAATTTGTCCAACAGGCCTTGTTCATTGAGTTTTAACACTGCCAGGTTTACTGCACTTCTTGAAAACGATAAAACATATTTGGTGAGAGGGGGTGAGTATGCTGTCCAATTTGGGAGGGAAGGAAGAGAGGGGGGGAGAGGAAAGGGAGGAGTAGCAGTAAGAGAGGGACAAGGGTGGAAAAGTGCATTAATCCCATTCGAGAACCCAAACACACCCTGAGTCAAAATCTCTCTCCCTCAATGTGAAATGACATCAATGAATAAGCTCCTTATGTTACAATAATGTAGTCCATTTGTTTTTAGCCAAGCCATTGAAATTAATTAGCGTGAGCTAGCAAGCTAGAGCTCATAAAACCTCTAGATGTCTAAGATTACACTTTAATCAGATATTCATGTTTCCCAGAGAATAATTTGGTACTCATGTGAGTATTGGCCCCACGTTTACCTTTACCACCATAATCTAGAAAAAAAGTTCAATTAGCAATTCCCAGACAACTCTTTGTTGTAGCATTAGCATTAGCATACCCTAGCCAGCTAGAGCTAAAAAAAATATTTTTTTTTGAAAAACTTTCTATAAAGTTTAATATTTATCTTTTTTAATATTGCAAACAGATGCCACATGTGAGTAAAAGTTCCCGTATAATACAAATCTAAAAGGGTACAAGATGATTAAATATATAAATGAGAAAGAAAGAAAATATGTCTAGAACACAAGTCGTGGGCTACATTAGCGACATGCTGCTAAGCAAAATATTCAACCAATCATGCTCTGAAATTTCAGACTGGAGCTGTGTCCCAAAACGTTGGCTGCATCCTCCACAGGCCGCATTTGAAGGCCGATTACGTCACAGCCAGGCAACGAAGGCTGTCCCAATTCGTCAACTCCTTCAAATGCGTCCGACAAATGCGTCCTTCATTTCCCTGAATTTGAAGGATGGGTCGGGTGTGTCCTTCATGGCCCACCATATCCCAGAATTCATAGCGCGGCCCAGCCAATTTCAGTTTCCAACAATGGCGGCCGCTACTAAGTTTTAAAATTACTCTTATCAATCTTTCTGGGGCATAAAATAAACTTTTAACATATTTTCAGGCGAGAAAGTAGCTGTGTAAACTTCAAATATCTGCTTGGTTTATCAAGACATCGCATATTTGCAAAAATGCGCCGACATTTTCGGAGACGTCTGTTACCCACCCACTCGATAGCAAGCCGGGGGGTTCAATGGTCACTCAAGCCGGCGAGAGCAGCGGACTCCCGGCTTCATCGTTTACAGACCCCCGCTGTCTTTCGCTACTCAGGTTAAACATGACATATAAGTCACTTGGACAACTTAAAAATGTAATTGTTTGGCTTTTTTCGGTGTTTTATTTGTTCCGGAGCAAATTCGTTTGGCTGAGATCAAAGTTATTAGATTAAATAAAACTTTATTAATCCATTGGGTGGGTTCCTCCGGGATTTTCACACAGCTGAATAAACGTCAAACAGAAAACTGATTAAACAGAAGTGTGAGACGGTCGAGAATTTACGGCAGTGTCCTGTTATATTTTAGATAGCAAGGAACAGACGGCCGAGCTTATTAAACTCCACCGACACAGCGGTGACGCAAATCTGAAGGCTAGACCGTCCCATTTCACAGCCTCGCACTTCCGGCCTTCTCGGTCTTCGAAGGACCCGGCCCATGTAGACCGCGAAGGCCGGGTCCTCCGAAGGATGCAGCCTACGTTTTGGGACACAGCTTATATATAATTAATGTAATTGTTTTATTCTGCCTTTTAGACTGCTAGATTATAAATGCTATTTGAAGAAAGCTTGTGTCTATCACTGAAGGAATTTTTTTTTTACCAAGTTGTGTATCTCAAAATTTTTAACATTAAGCTAGTAAATTGAAATTGTGACCAGCTCAATAAGATTAATTTAGAGATTAGTTAGTATGTGATTTAATTATTATTATTATTGTTATTAGCTCTGCATGGCAGTGTCAGAAACAAGTTTCCATAATTACCACAACTACCTGGAGAACATTTCAGACAACTTATTTCTTCAGCATAACCCAGTCACCTTGAGCTACAGAAAAACTATAAATGTCTTTGTTTGAAAATAGTTTTTTAATTTTAACATGAATTTCTCTAGTGCTGCTAACTGAGACCACTTGTTTAAAGCAGTTGTGTCCAGCCTGTGAGTAAGTGAGTAAGCTAATCCAGATCTGATTAGTGTGATAAATGAAATAATGAATTTAAAGACATTCAAAAATTATTCAGATAAATGGGATTTACATTAACCGGATTTGCAATCTCAGATTAATGGTATAAAATCTTTTCCTTTGTTTTAAACAGGCATAATACCTTGGATTAATTTTAATCAGACATGGTGACTGAAATGTACATACGGCAGATAATCCTTTTGCACACTGTTACTTAATACAAAAATGAAAAAATATATAAAACTAGTAATCACTGGTACAAAAGTGTGCTACATTTTGGCACTTAAATTGTTGGCCATCAACACTCCCAGCAAAATAAAAAATAAATATCTGGCATCAGTTACCTCTAGACCTACAAATAATTTAGACCTGATTTACACATGCATATAGTATAAGGTATGGCTGCCAATTCAAAGCTCACAGGATTGCTGAGCATTAAGCTGCTCTGGAAAATCATGATTGGCATGAAAAAAATGTCCATGAAAAGCTTTCTTTAAATAAGTGCATGTAGCAATTTCATGGCTTCTTTTTAAGGCTGCTATAGTGATATCTGATGACAGTGCAGCAAAAATGGGAAGGAGAGAGATTTGCTCCAGCATGCATTTTGATCCTTTTAATTTATTTGTAATATTTCGAGAAAAAAAATCAAAATAGAAGCAGTCAGAAACATAAAGCAACAGAGCTCATATTCCAGTTCGGAGCCATATGAAATTACAGCCTTGACCAGCAATGTTGCCAGCTCTTGATGTTGCTGGTGTGTTTCCTCGCTGATATCCGGAAAAGTGACTGACAGAAGATGATAATCCTCAAAACAACAAAACAGAGGCCTGGGAGGGAGGACTACCCTGATCTGTTAGGCACTCTTCCTGGTCAAAGCAGTGGCTGAAAACTGGCACCAGCCTGGCTGCAAACAAATGATGGAAACCCTATTTTAGGTTTTGTGACCAGAGGAATTTACAGAAAACAACTACGGGGACAAAAGATATTTTAGATGATCAAAGGCAGAGCTTTTAAAAATTCAATTTCTGCATTTACGTGTGGACAAGGTCACCTTTTTCATATCAGACTGGGTGCTGTGCCACTGTTTGGAGGCTTTCGATTGGCCAAAATTTCTCTATAGTTAGGGTTATATTGCCATCTGTTGGCATGCCCTTGACATTAATCTTTTTTGTCAAATCCAAATGGAAAAAAAGTCCAGTTTTCAGTAATATCCATATATATGCGGACATAGCCTTAAACTGTGTTGACGAAAAAGCCCCAGAGCAGGCGGTCTCGAGTTCAAATCGCTAACAGGGCGCAAAGCTTTGTTTGATATTCTTACTGTTCTCTCTCAGTTCTGCTCTAATAGGTAAGAGGACAATATTAAACAGTTACTGAATGCAAACAATAGCTTGCTAGAAAGTCAAATCTTGCATATAAACCAAACATGAAGCAAATTTTTTCTGCTGCATGAATATACGAGATAAACTAATTCCAAATTACCAAATTATCCTGAGTGAATAGAAGTTAAACTATTTTAATTTAGGTTTAAGATACACCTTACAAAAAAACAAAAAGAAGACCCCCCCCCAAACATCAGCTGGATTTTACCCACAGGACACACGACATGAATTAAGAATAAGTAGAAAGATCTAAAAATGTGAGGGAGGTGAGGTATATAAGAATTATAAAAACTTTAACAATATTGGAGTCTATGTATACGAATTGGCAAAAATTCTAAGTCTTTTTTGGGTTCAAACAACAGTTATCTATCATTAATAATTGATAGCAAAGCTCTAAAACGGGTTATTTCAGTACAGTTGCTTAAAGTGCTCTCCCTGGTTTTCAAATATGTGTTCTTATACCTCCACAGGAATAAATTAAAGTGAACGCAATTTCATTCACACCCCTGTGCAGTTTTGCCTTTAGTATATTTATCCTTTCCCCTCCGTGAGACCTTGCTGGAGGGCTTTGATCGATGAGTGTGTGGATTGAAATTGCAACTCCCCACTGTAATGCCACTGTATTCTGTGGCAGGTCTGTAAATTCCACTATGAGCGGGAGGCTGTGACAGAGTCTGGCAGAGTTACCCAGGGCTGAGCTTTCAAATGGCTCCCAAAGCACTATTTCAGTCACTTAGTTGAAAATAAAGAACCAGTCAACCGTGAAGGAACACTGAAGTAGCATTAGCTAAATATCTCAGAGCAATTACATTTTGTATATAAAATGCAGATTATCTTCTAAATGAGACATTTTCAGATGAGAGCTTCCAGAGCATGCCATTCCAACATGTCTTTGCCCAAACAGCAAGCACAAGCACAAACATTTACCTGTTGTGGAGAGCTGTAAAGACAAAAAAGGTGAATAAAAACCACCCACAATGAAGCCCCACATGCATGCAACAAACACAGATGTCACTAAGCGGCTACTTGTGCCCCTCAAACAAACACATAAAATGCCCCACCCACCAACACTAAGCAGTATGTGGAGGCAGATAGAGATAGAAAAGGCGGCACACCAGGGAAGGTGGAATACTATAACAACACGTAGAACATATTGTTACACTATTCCACCCACCTTAACTGTGAACCCTTGGGTGTGGCTACTCCATAGCCCTTGGAGTCCAAGTTGCCCCCGACTTTCATTGTGTCGCAGGGCTTGCGCTGCTCTGTGTACTCATTCATAGTGGACTCCAACAGGAAGGCGTATTTTCCTTTGGACTTGCGGACCCGCGCCACACCCTCGGCCGTGGTCTTGGTGAAGACTGTGGGCTCAGCCGACTTCATGTATCCCCACATCTTCTCATAGACAGCAATTTTGGACCGCTGTGGGGTTTTGAGGGGTTTGGAGGTTCAAAGGTAGATGATGTGTGAGTGATAGAGAAAGCATGTCCACATATAATACAAAATAGAGAAAACATGGAGCATCAGTTAAAAAATGTACATTTTGTTTAATAGTTTTGAAACATTTTACTGCAAAAAAGTCAAATAACAATACCGGCAGTTGTACAGACCGATGGTTCCCAACCCTTTTCAACTGGTATACTCTAAAGCCCTGTGAGATGGAACCAGCCACCAACACTTCTCATGTTCAAGCGTGTTCATATAAACTCATTTTAAACTGAATTCTTGACTACTTTCAGTGGCAGTTTAGCCTTGTTATCATCTTTCCCAGCCCCCAGTGTCTTTGGTACTCTTTGGTCTCCTGTTGGGTCTGAAGTCTTTACTATAAATAAATAAGATGGTTCAAAGCAATCCTGCCTGAATACCACACTCACAGATAAAGAAACAGTAGTTCCAGCTATACCAACAACAAATAATTAGGTGCCGTTAATCCCATGATCTACGTCTCTGAGGGGAGTACGATTTTAAAATGAAATATTATTACTCTTTATGCAAAATTCTAACTGTTAAAAAACTTTTAGCTAAATAATTTTAACTGCTAGCCACACTCTTATCTAATGATTTACAGTTTTAGTACAGCGTGATAAACAGTAGCTGTTTATCACGCTGCCCATTTCATTTCTTTAATCATATTCTTAAGAACAAACAGAACTGTTAGCTAACATTTATAACTGCTTCTAGTGAACATGATCACTGATGATCAATGATGATGATGATGATGATCTATTGTTTATATTTTCGCAAACTGTTCTCAAAGCTAGGTAATAATTAGCTAACATAATTAGCTAACACATTTCCAACTCTTTACTCTCATTTCTAAGTAAAAATTTTAGCTGCATTTATTATGCTTATATTTTTGTCTACATACGTTATTAAAACCCAAACTAATAGCCACCATTTAAATTTATTTAATATTTACTATTTATAATTTACCTTGTTATTTTATCTGTTTATCTAGTATGTCTAGTAAACCATTTCAACTGCTAGCCATACTTTTAGCTAGCTATTTCAACTTACAATAATAATAATGATAATAATAATAATAATAATATAAAAATAATTTCCAGCTTTTATTTAGGTGCCCATTTTAAAAATGTTTTTGTGACTTTTTTGTTTATCTACAATGGTGGCTAACAAACACTACAAATTTCAGTTAATGTTCTACTCGTTTAGCTTTTAGTTTGCTATTTCAACTGTTAATCAAAACTTTTATCAACAGTCTAATTGGTAACTATACTATCCAGCTCTTTAGTTATAATTTTAACCAGCTAATTTAACTAGGTCTTTAATTTTCTTTGCAATCTAACTGAAATTCTCACTGCACCTTTATTTAATAATTTATTAGACAATACATATTTATATTTTAGTTTACCATTTCAAATATTAATCTAATATAGTTATGGGTGTGAATTTTTTTATTTTTTTTTTACAGAATTTTAGCTATAAATTTCAAGTGCAAGCCACATAGTCAATTATTTACAATTTTCAGACACAATTCTAGTTTATTTCATCCGTTCATCCAAAATTGGAAAACTAAAAAAACTTGTTTACCTTCAGCCAACATTTTGAGCTGCTCGTTGAGCAGCTGAAAGGCAGCTAATACTTTTAAATGCTGTCATACTTTTTTTCATTTATGAAAACTTAATTTTAAATTTCTTTATTTTATTTCCAATTTCAGTCTTATTTCTAATGCTTTAACCAACTTATGGGGTGGCTGCAGATCAGGAGGTAGAGCAGGTCATCTACTAATCGGAAGGTTGGTGGTTCCCTGGCTCCCCCTAGTCTGCATGGGCAAGATATTAAACCCAATTTGCTCTCCATTGCATCCATTGGAGTGTGAATGTATGTGAATGGTAGTTAGTGAGCACTTAAAAGCATAGAAGCTTGTGTGAATGTGGCATGTTGTATAGAGCGCTTTGAGTACTCCGGGAGAGTAGAAAAGTCCATTTACTTTCAACTTTTCTACTCAAACCTGTTTGGGTCTACTCAGTCATTACATTAACTGTAATTTCAGTTTCCAAGCTTGTCTTCCTAGCAGAAATACCTCCTGGTTGGGAATCACTGGAGTAACATACCTTGACAAGGTATAATAGGGACTAGAAGAAAACAATATCATGAGGAGTCTTTGCTTTTGAGTGTGTGTGAGTGTCAAAGATTATAGGCCTTCACAGGTTCCCGTACCTGTCTGAAAGTAGGTCACTAACTCTGGTACCACCAACTCACCCTGAAGAACTCTTTGGTTGAGCCAGAGTCTAATGTGCCATAGGCAATGTCGGTCTGTTTGGCCAGATCCTCTGCACTCTCAATGGGAGAAACCATCCTCTCCACAGTGAGAAAGGCGGCCAGGTTGGCCGTGTAGGACGAGATGATGATGAGAGTGAAGAACCACCACACTCCTCCTACGATTCGTCCCGATAACGATCTTAAAGATAGAAAGGAGGGAGGGCGAAGAATAGCGCAGGAACAGATTGGATGGATTATGGCGAGGATGGGCAGGATGAAAATAAGAGGGAAGGAAAGTTGCAAGAAAGTAGAGCAGGAGAATGATAATTGGAGGTCAAATTAGGATAAAAAAAGGGAAAAGAGTGAGATAAAAAGACATAGAAGACAGTCAGTGGTATAACAATAGTGAAAGATTAGACAGAATGAGATATGAGTAAAGCATGGAAAGAACAATGCTAATGTAATACCACAAGGTGGAGCTCTGACAACACTCAAAGCTGCCAGAGCTTTATTTACCTCTCATTAATGCCTCACAAAAAATACAAAATAAAAAATCCCACATGCTTGTGTTGACCAGCTTTGATAAAGAAAAGGTACAGGCTACTTTTGTCCCTTCTTACCCAACCCCTCTTTTTTGTTTACTGGCAGGATGAGAAGAGCTGCAGGTCCCCCGGCCGGCATAGCGGCGGCAGCACTGTTCTTTTCCTGTTTTTTCACTCGGGGCAGACAGATAGCTCGCTGCTCAGGAGCAGCGGAAGGTCGTGAGGAGAATCTTAAACCATAAATGCTGCATTGAGGAGAACAAACAAGATCTCCCCTCGGTGCAAATCAAACAGCAGCGGATACAAAACCCTCAGGCCTCCGTGTCAGATGGAGAGAGAGAGATGGGGATATGAGGAAGGGAGGAGGAGACAGGCATCTGCAACAGTCAGTGTGTTCTTGGCTGGTATTTCACTGTGTCTTATTGCGATTTGGCTATATTCCATTGCTCCCAATACACAAAAGCCACAGTATACAAATAGATAGCATCCTTTCCCTCGACTGACTCCACATACTGTAGGCACCTAATGAGAAACCCTCTTCTAATGTTCCCTTATGGCCCGTTTGAAAGAAGCGTGACTATCAGCACTGCTAAGAAACCTTCTGAACAAACACTTTGCGCTTCTACTCGACGAGTTCTGCAGAGCCGTCACCCCGACCAAAGAATCACTGAGGAAACCTCCATTTTCTCAGTCTGCACGGATGAAAGTGCCTGTAGCAGCTAAGGCAGCTTCCAATTGAGAAGTGCTGCAGTGGAGCATGTCTCCTCCACACACACATACACACAGAGGAATCTTTGCCCATGAAATAGACTTATTGACGTATTAGCTCTGGATTTGAATACAAATGACTTCCGTCTCTTCCTCTCCTCTCTCCTTGGGAGTATATTTGAGCACGGAGTATTTAACTGTAAAATAACGCCTTAAAAGGTGGAGGGCGTGCATGAAGATGCATCGATGAGTCCTGTCCTCTCATGTCTATTGTCTCCTTTTATTTTCTTTCCCCAGGCGCTAAAATCCCTTCGTTCCCTGTGTCAGAGCCTCTCCATTTTCCCCGTCCTTGCTTTATTTATATAGAATCAGCAGTGGATTGTGGGAGAGTAATAATGGGAGCAGAGGAGAGTCTCTTTGCCATCCCTCCGACTGTCTGTGCTGTGTGTTTGCTGGCTGATACCGCTGACTTTGATCCACTGTGACACACTGCTGTGTCTTGATGGGCCTGCAGTAAACAGAGGGAGTGGGGGAGGGGGGTGAGAAAACCCCTGCGCTGGGAGTCTGGGTAATTTTCAGGTCACGTTAGCGCTTCCGGTGGTTTCTTTTTTGCTCTATTGTCCTTTAAGCGATGCTAGAACCCAGATTATATAGAAGCGTTTCAAAATAAGCACTCTCACCTTCCTGTCACCTCTAATAAGATGCGTGATGCAGTTCATGCACATGTGTTCATATCTACTCCATATTTTGATTTGTGGGCTCCACATAATTCATAGATCAAAATAATTCAGATTTATCATTAGCTGTGTAAAACATCAGTTGTAACTCCTCCTCTGTTATGATAACTGCCTTCTGATTGGTTCACCCTAGTAAACCACAAGTGGGCGGGCATATCCCCTTTCTCTGACATCATGCAGATTCAAGAGTTGAAAATCGTGCATTTGTTTTCATATGGATTTCTCTAACCTGGTTTTTCACTGCTTACCACACTATATGAACAGAATTACTGTGCGGCATCTCACAGGTGTATCAAAGCAGACACTAGCCATGCCTTAACAAAACCTTTCTGAAAGAATGAGTCCTTCTAAATAGATCAAGAAGTCGAGCGTGGTGCTGTAATAAATTGCTCCCCTCGTGACAGACCACGTAACATCATAGAGCAGGGTCTCGGAGTGCTGAAAAAAGTGTCTAAAAGTCACCAACAGTGCTCACTCACTAACTCCACCCTTCCAAATCTCCATTGGCATTAACATCAGCATAAATTCTGTGCACCGAGAGCTTCATGGCATGAATTTCCACATGTGAATTTCCAAATTTCTAGGTGGACACTAGGTGAAAAGTCACTACTAACCACTCTTTTTCTTGCGTGCATTGTTTTTGTATTAGTTAATACTAATTCATTTATTTGTAGCAGCCTTATTTAGATGGCATTTATTGCAGCACATCCTAGTTTCCGATATAAACCGAAATATCATCTGTTTGTAGTATTTGTCAACAACTAACCTCAGTAATTTACTCCAGCAGCTGAGCAATGTTGATGTTAAACACCACACAAACAATATTAAATAGTGCTGCTGTTTGGGACCATTTCCTGCAGTGGATTAATATTAAATTTGGTGCCCTGAGTGTTTACAGTAACAGGACAGTGTGCGTGAGAAAATGAACTGTAATGTCCGTGTTTATCATCATAATGAAGGAACCTAGTGCGATGGTGTGGCTCATTGATTTGTTTTTAATAGTTATTGGACACCAGCGCCTGCTTTACTCGGTTGGTTGAGCGTCCCAGTCCAATTTATAATGGTTTACAGACCTTTGCACCATCTGCATGTGAATTAGTTTGTGTATACAGGAGCTTCTGTACATACAAGGCAAATAAAAAGCCAGAAAAGTGAAACCTTGTCAAATTAACTTCCTCAAGAATTGAGATTAATGAAAAAGGCCATAAGCGTTATACTGTTTGCAGTTAGTCAAAGAAGAGCGTGTTCATTACAAGGGGAAGTTTGCAAAGAAGGAAAAGCGCTTGAAAAACCTTGGAGAGAACTTGACTGTAATGATGTATGAGTTCAGTGGAGGAAACAAGAAAGCTAGATGAGGGAAGTATTAGAAAAAGAAAGCGGAGACAAAAAAGAAATTGGCTCCGATGTTGAAGCAAAGAGTGTCCGGCAAGCCATGGATATAAAGAATACTAAAAGAGAACAATCTCAACAATTTTAGATTAAGTTTTAGTTTTTACAATTTACGTAATGAATCTTCATATTAATGAACAAGTAAAATCTCACATCAAGGTACAAATTTACCCCTCTTTCATATTCACCCCAAAAATCAAGTACTGTGTGTTTTTCTCAATCCCACTGACTGTAATTTCAAATAATCTAAATCTCATGAAGCATGCGAATGCTTCAAGACATCAAGAATACATCTGATGAAATCCTGTGGTTGTAAAAAGAAGAAGAAGAAGGTGACTTGAGTTTAAATATTTTAGACACTGTAGCTTCAAAGGGCCGGTGGAACAAGCAGCATATAGAATAAACTGTACTGAATCTGTCACTCCGCGTGGAACAACTTTCATTTTCTCAATCTGAAGCCACAGAATGAGACGTTTGAAGGGGGAAATGAGATCGTGGCGCTTAAGTAAAAACATTCAAAGATAATAAAAGCAACATGAAAGCAAAGCAAATCTCTTATCAGGATTAGATATGGTACGTTCTCTGTTAGTATCACTGACCATCTGATGCATTCCCCACTTTGCTCTTTTACCTCCTTTGATGTGGGGAAAAATAAGATGAAAAACTTCTGTCAGATTTGATGTGTGATTTGAGGATTTCTGCAGCATGTGTGGTTAAGAGGAAGAAACAGAAGAGGAGGTGAAGTAAAAGCTGTGGAGAGATGGGGACAGTTGTGACCTTGAGCAAAGCCTAAATAAATGGGGAGGTGCTAGGTTGCTCTCAGGGTGACACCTGGAGGTGAGATCATGGTACTTGACTTATTCGTAGCAGACAAATTGTCACTCTCGAGCTCTGTCTCTGCTCCCATGTTCTGTCCTCGGCTAAATCTCTAATATAATTTTGCAAAATAACATCTCGTCACTAATTAATGCCAGGTCATATTAACTGTACTGCAGAGGCTCACAGCCCTATAGCTCATCGTTTGCAGGTGACTAACGCACTGAAGGCTATGCTCCTAACTAATACAGGCCTGAAATGCTCCAAAAATACATCTGGGCTAGCTGTGGCTCAGGGGATAGAGAGGGTCATGTAGTAGCTACTGGATCGATCCCCAGCTCCTCTAGTCTGCATGTCAAAGTGACCTCGGGTAAGATATTCAACACCAAACGATGCCCACGATGCATGCATCACAGTACGCAACAACAGCTGCGGTGGGGTTTCTATCTCTACAAGTAGCTAGAAATGAACCACTACTGCTACTTGAATGTAACATGTAGTTAGATATCTAGGAAGGAGCATGTCAGGTTACGGCTTAAGTTACAGCACAGGGTTCTTAAGGTTAGTGGTTACACCTGCAGTGTAGTAGAGCTCATACTTTAGCCTCTGGGAACTGTGGGAATATCTCAAGGCTTCCAGTATAACCAGGATATCGAACTATCTGGGTTTAGGCTATACCAATCATTGTTTATGAATGTTAATTATTTTTAAAAACCTAAATTGTCATAAGAGCCAGTGAAATTCAGTGAAAACAACTGTTCTTTTGCTCTCCAAATGGACCTTTTATGCGAACAAAGCCTGCTCAGATAGGCTACAAATCGACTTCAGATGAAACCAGTAGATCTCTCTTACAGACACCTTCTTAATATTCAGGTACAGGACTCTGTTTCTAGACACTAACAATTAATTAACACTGATAACATAAGCATAACACTTCCAACACATTTTTGTAATTAAAAGCCTCCCTGAGAGTGGGTATGATGTTTGAACCACTCCAAGCCAACTGCTAGACTTAAAAATATAAATTATTTATACTAGTGTGAAGTGAAAAACAGAGCACATCATTACACGCACACGCACACACACAGTATTTTAATCCAGAATAAGGCTATAAAATGCTTTACTACTCAGTTTCAGCACTGTTATATTTGAGCACTTTCTTACTACAAGCCTCATTTACCCACACATTCACACAAGCTCTGATGGATGCATCAGGGGTTCACTATAACCCCCAAGGAAACTTCAACATGCAGTTTGGAAGAGCCAGGTATGAAGCCACTGAACAGTAGGCTTAGTAGATGATTAGCAGATGACCCACTCTACCTAACTGAGCCACAGCTAGTCTAAATGTGAAAGATATTTGAAGAAATATGACCAAAACAAGCAGCTGCAGATAATTAGCAGATAAAACCAGATGTAAAATGTCAGAATAGAAATAAAAAGATTCAAAACAGTTGAACTCCTCACTAAAATATAAAATGAAATATATAAAAATAACAAAAATTTGTAGGAAACCTAACAAACTGTTTACATTAACTAAACTATCACGTAGTACAGATAACAAAGGGCCCATGTTTTAATTGTAAAAAGCCTCCATGATCCTCGGGCATGTCTGATCTGCTCACATTAAGATGGTGATGTGCTGCTACACGTAACCCAGACATTATAAACCTCCAGCATTATCTCCTGGGGAAATATAATCTGTGGGATTTTAAATACCCGACACTGGATCGCTCTGTGATGTTAACCTTGAAGAAAGCCTGGTCATATCGCAGGTGGATGTTTTCTGTTTGTCATTTTTATATGCCATATATGAAATCTTACACCTGCCTAGGTGTAAAAAGAATACATATATTGTGGTTTATAGCACTCATAGTTGTGGGGCGATCGTGGTTCAAGAGTTGGGAATTCGCCTTGTAATCGGAAGGTTACCGGTTCGAGCCCCGGCTCGGACAGTCTCGGTCGTTGTGTCCTTGGGCAAGACACTTCACCCGTTGCCTACTGGTGGTGGTCAGAGGGCCCGGTGGCGCCAGTGTCCGGCAGCCTCGCCTCTGTCAGTGTGCCCCAGGGTGGCTGTGGCTACAACGTAGCTTGCTATCACCAGTGTGTGAATGTGTGTGTGAATGGGTGAATGACTGGATGTGTAAAGCGCTTTGGGGTCCTTAGGGACTAGAAAGCGCTATATAAATACAGGCCATTTACCATTTATAGACTCTATGGATATTAGGAGCTATTAAATAATTTGAATTCTGCTTATAAAACCTTCTTAAATCGCTGTCTTTTCTCAAATATTTGCTTTTGTCCTGAGAAACTGTGTTTTTTTAAATTTCATAAGGCTTTTAAAATTTATTGAACTTCAACCATCTGAAGAGGATTAAAATTCCACTTAAAATTAAAATATTAGTACCAGTAAGATCATGAGGAAAAAAAATTGAAGCATTTGGTGAAAAAATGATCTTAAAAGGGAACCATCAAGCTCCAAATCTGTATCCAAAGTTCAAAATATACTTTAATTGTGCGGGGGTTAGCATCGTTGACTCACACCTAACCTCATCAGTTTGATTGGTGATTATTAAACTGGCTACAGGTGTGGCTATCTGTGTCTATGTAAAGTGTGTGACCAATCTAGGTGCACTTCCAGTCTGAAACAGGCTGCTTTAGCTCACCTCCCTTTAAAGCCACAGTCTCTTTAATGGAAAACAGTGGGTGGAGACCACAATACGATTACAATTATTGAGATTGTGTGAAATGAACTTGCAGTCTTGCTGCCTTTGCAATGGCTGCTTTAAACTGGACAGGTTTTTACCAAAATATCAAAGCAGGAAACATTAATACCACTTTACCTTGAAGCTAAAGATGACGACTACACAGATGCACATGCAGCCTCCAGCATAGCCCAAAATTGGCTAAATTAGTCCAACAAATCAACCTCATGTGAAGACGGATAAGCACTGCTGACAGGAGCAATAAGCAATGCAGCAAAACAGCACTGTGTTAGCTAGATAACAAAGCTAATTGGTATTGAACTAATAGAATAATGAAAGTCTTGGAAATAGACCACTTGAAAGTCAGATTTTTCCCCTTTTTCAAACGCAGCTTCTGCTTCTGGCCTAAATTCACAACTCAAATTAAAAGTTGCGCCTCATCTGTAGCCATCAGGAAATCTGCCATCAGTATGCACGCAGTCTGAGCTAATCAGGACTAATCAAGCCAATCACAGCATTCTCATTAGCTCGCCGGTGATTCAGCAACGATGACTCAGCAGAAGAGATAGAGATAATCCATCTGAAGCAATGAGACAGAAGTGACTGCAAACACCTGGAACAATTACACCGGAGATGCAGACGGCTGCCTGGATGTTTATATTGACATTTTATGAGTTTCGATGTGACATCCTGCATTCTCAAGAGGAAGCACCAAAATAACTCCAGTTCTATCCAAGTGGGATTTGTAGTCAATTAAAAACACTATCATGTCGCCATTTCGTTTAAGCTCCCTTCTTCTCCTGTTTCCACGGAGACATTACCATCGGAGACCAGGATATTAATCACTGAATTAATTATTATGGGCTGCCTCGAGGGAGCAGAAGGGGGTATTAACCCTTATTAAGAGAGGAAGAGCGAGAAAGAGGAAGACATTCAGTGCCATTTCAACTTCTGCCTTTCGTGGAGGAGCTGCGCCATGAATCAAACTGTCGACACTAACAGTAGGTGTATTACATCCAAGAGTCACAGCTATAAATACCACATGTAAGGTAAAAGCCAAGACCACCATGCTGGATGGACACATACAAGTCAGGGGCTTTGGGTGTAGTCATTGATCTGTTAGTCATTCAAGCGTAAAATAAAAGGCACCTAACTCAAGGGGTGAACCACAGTTGTGACTACACATAACAGACAATTTGGCAAGGCACTATCTTTAAGCACTTTGTCTACAGCCTGTGGCAAAAAACCACATATTTTGTTCCCATTTGTTTAGCTGAATCTATAAAAAATGTAAAAAGTAAAAGTTTGAATGGCATAAAATAATATTATTGCAGCATCAAATTGATTCCCAAATAGCTATGAGCAGAAAATCTGGCATATCTCAGCACTGTGTGCTGTGTGTCCTTTAAAAAAAATTGAGGAAACTGGACAAGTGGAGGAAGAAGAAATCAGATGAACAGTATGTGAAAGTCTTTAAGAAGTAGCTCAAACAGCCACCTCCTCCAGTTCCTCTGGTGGGAAACCACTGAGTTCCCAGCACCTGACCTCGTAGGTGCCCAGAAGGTATCTTGGTGTGTTGTCCAAACCCCCTGAACAGGCAGCTCTACTCTGAATCCCTCCCAGCCTCTTTTTCTCCTTCTCCTTTTATGTCATCTTTACCTCTTAAGGAAAGTAAAAAAAAACAACCAAAAAACAGTCAGAACTTTGTAAATTGTTAAACATGGGGATGCTTCCCTGACATGTTATCTAGCAACCAACATCCATGTATTACATATAATTGGTTTGAAAGGTTGTGGTAAGACGACTTGGAGAAATTATGGCTCCTAAATCGGCACATTACTTTGTGATAACCATTAGTCTGAGTGCTTTTAGCAAGTCTTGCTACTAATTGAGTGGACGTTTTAACTTTAATATAGGGATTTATTAGTAAGTATCCATCAGTTTTTGTCAATTAATTAAGCAAAATTACATTTTGTAGGTTTCCTGTTCTTTCTCAGTGGGTTTTATTAGTTGATGGCTATTTGTGCTGGTAAAATGTCCAACTTTAAACGAGAAATAAACATGCTGAGAGCCTAATGCAAAGAATAGTTTTGGTCTCTGCTTTGCATTAGATGTGAATGTGGTATTTTTTGTAGGGTGTTTTTTTATTAGCCAAGAATATATGTAAATATATACACACATATATATGTATATATATATATATATATATATATGAGTTATTAATGTTTCTTCACAAGAAGTCTGTGTCCTAAGTGAAATTCTAGCCTGTGATGTGCCCAGTCTGTCTGTGGAAACATGACATTCGGCGGTGCCCTCATTGTTTTGGCACACTAAACAAAACAAAGGACTACACTACACACTAACTACACACTAACTACACAAGGCAACACACCTAACTACCCACTCCAAACATGCTAAATGTCATGATTCTCTCACATCTCAAAACTTGCTATCGCTCACTCGTTCTTTCGCCGCGTCACTCCCAAAGCTTTCCCCTCTTCCTAAATAACCAAATGCCACGTGCTAGCATATTTTTTGATTGGTCGACATTTTACATTTTTTCCACCAACAAGAATGTCACGTTTTTATTCTTGTTTTTTGGGAGTTTTTTTTTCTTCGCATAGTTTTTCTTGTTGCTATGTCATCCTAAATTGGTCATGTGATTTGGACACACCGGTGCATCCGTTGACCCCAAATGGTTAAAATCAGTCTATATAGATGTCTACAACACAAGGCACAAAATTATATTACACGAACAAGTACGTGATATCATGATGGCATACATCCATCTTTTATATACAGTCTGTTGTTTAGCTCATTTATTTGCTTAACAAATAGGCTAATATAGTAATTTGGGACATTACTTGAGCTAATTAAGCCTTATGAATGTGAACAATGTCACAGATGGGTTCACCAGGTTCAAATGACCCATTTATGGCAATTGCATTCATTTGTATGTGTGAAAATCATTTTGCAGTGGGGGGCCCAGTATCTGTCTCCCGTGCTGCTTGTATTGCTTTGGACAGAGCTGTGGGGTTTTCTCTAATGAAAACCGACACAATGTGACCCTCAGTCAATCAACGCGGATGTGACCAAAATTAACCTTTGCAAAACTTGCTCTGAACCGGCTACCCCAAACAGTTTGAAGCAACAAACACTGCGGATTAGGTCTACAGCTTATGGGGTTCTTATGTAATCTGTCTGCGGTGAATTAACGTTTAGACTCTGCATGCAGACTGGGTTTCCACCGCTCGGCCGGCTCCTGACTGCGCGGCCCTCACTCTAAATTCATCCCACTTTCACCTTTGGCCTTGTCACTTCCTGTATGCCATATAATATCTTCTGTGTGAGGGGATTTGCATGTCAGGAAAGGCTCCCGGGCTTTGGGATTCTGCGCTGATGGACTGGGAGAGGCCCCCGTGGGACTGGCAGTGACAGGTGGAAATGCAACGAGAACACAGAGGGTTGAAATGTAGACTTTTCATTCTGATGTCAACATTGTTATGCAGCTCTAAAGTCCTTATCTGCAGTATGCAGGCGGAGATGTGGCAGACTGGAGTGGCTATGGCGGTGAGTGTGGGGTGGTCTGCACACATGTGAACAAAGCAATCGTACTCTTTAAATGAATGTGCTTAATCAGAGTCACAGGCCCACTATAGCCTCCTCTATAGGTTGCTTACGTGACTGGGCCGGGCTATAATGTACCTCAGGATCCTCCATCTTGTGTTCTCCTCTGCTGTGGGGGAGGCTGAAAGATACAGGCTGGTTTGGTCCTCCTTTCATCTCCTAAAATCTTACTAACTCTATTAAACTATAAGATCCATAAGGGCTTAAAACAGATAAAAGAAGTGTTAACTGAAGGACTTAGAATAACTATAGGAGCAGTAGCTTAAAATAACCAATCTGCTGGAACTTTAAGCATGACAAAGCCTTTCAAACTGCAAAGAAAGGCTTTACAGAAAATGAGAAACCACTAAGAATTACAGGCCTTGGCAGCGTATAAGCTTAAGAATGCCAGGGTGTGCTGACAGAGAGGAAGCCTGATCTTTGATTGGGGAAAAAACAAAGATCTCCAGTTCTCCACCCTTCCAAAGTACGCCATGTATACTGGACACCAATCGGCTGGTAGAAAGCCTCAGGGAGGCTGGGTTTCGGGGGTCTCGTAATTTGGACAAAGGGAAGAGAAGACACAGACACGTAATGAAACACGCAGGCTATCGGACAGCTGCTTCAAAAACAGAAACGCGGTCGCTAATGTAACCGGAGCTCAAATACACAAACACAAGTGCAAAGTCACAACTGTCAGCGCTTGACAGACACCAAGACAGCCTAATTCCCGTAGAAGCAGACAACACAGCGTATGCGAGTCAGGCAGTGAAGAACAATAAGGCTGGGGAAGAGAGAGAGACGGAGGAAATCAATACTCGCTGAGACTTTCTCTGTCCCACACAAACACACCACATATACACAAACAAAGACACACAAACAAGCAAGAGTGATTTCACTGTGCACGCACAGCATGAGCAGCACATACTACATACAGTGCAATTAACACAGTTCATCCTTAACCCCTCTATATTATTCTTACCAACTATATCACCATGCAAACTACCTCCGATATACAGGATATTCTGTGCAGTTACTTACATAATGCAAATACGCTACAGTTATTTAATGGGGTACGACTTATTGTGAGCGGCAGATGAAAACCTCAAAATTATAACTTTTTAGAAACCACAGAAAAAGTTTACCTTTAAAGAAAATAGTTCATTATTTTGGGAAGTTTGCTTTTCTTTTTTTTGTCAGCTCGAGAGACGCGTGTCAACCTGACATCTTGTGAGTTAAGTAAGCAGCTTACCTTCTTTTTCTCCTAACAAAACGACTGGAAACAAATGGAACAATTAACATTGTCTGAGGCATAATGGCCAAATAAATGGATGCCAACATAATTTACTTAAGCCAATCTAATTGTTTTCCAAATCTTGCTAATTAAAATATATACCGTTTTTAGCCAAGCTAGTGGTGCAGCTCTGTGAATGGAAGTGCAGCATTTTTGATGTACAATGAAATCCATCAACATGTGTTGGCCTGGACAGATTATAAATTAAGAGGCCCCTGAGGCACTCATCCCATAGAGGACCAGAATACCCAGACTGAAAGAGACCCAAAAAAAGATGTTCACTTTTTTCATCATTTTGTGCTTCTTTTCTTTGTGTGTTTAATTTGAGTCATATTGCAAATTCTTGTCATTTTTGCTCCTTGTGTCCATTATTTTGCTCTAAATTTTGGTCTCTTTTGTATTTCTTTGTTGCCATTTTTCATTTCCATCTCCACTTCTTTTCATTTCACTTTGTGTGTTTTTCCGGGATATGAATAGTGTTTCTGGGATAAGATCAGAAGCCCCTGGGCTCGTGCCCAGCAGGCACATTAATCTGTCTATAACTATTGGATAAAATTTTGTGCAGACTTTCATATATCCAAAGTCATAAGAGAGCCAAGGACGTGATCTCCAGTCGAGACTGAAATCTCTTCCACTAGTTTCAGGAACTTTTATTGGTGTTTCTGAGAAAGTGAATACTGCTCTCCACTGTTATAGTTTTCCTAAGAAAAAACTTGTGTTATCTAAACTTTGTTCATATTAATAAACTCACCGCAACACTCTTTGGATTTTGTTTTTTTCTTCGTATACAGTGGGGGAAATAATTATATGACATATTATTGTAGTAGTTCCATTTTAACAGAGAGACACAGACTATAAAACAAAACCCCAACACCTGTTAATTCCTGTGGAGCAGCCCAGTCACAGGAATTAATATTAATTTTGTTATTAATCTGAAGGCAGTGAGGACCACAGTCACTAATAAGTCATAAGCAGCTGCCCCTGCTCAAGAAGGCACACAAACAAGTTAGAATCCAACTGATTCAGAGATGGTCTAGTGAAAGTACTGTGGTCAGATGAAACCAAACTCAAGCTCTTTGGTATCAACTTGAGTTGCCATGATTGGAGGAAGAGAAATGCTGAGTATGACCCAAAGAACACCATCCCCACAGTCATGCACAGAGGTGGAGACATTTAGCTTTGGGGCTGTTTTTCTATTAATAGTAAAGGACAACTTCAGTTGTTGTGATTTGGCACTGTATAAATAAAACTGAACTGAATTGGACGGGGTGATGCATTGTAAAATCTTGGACAATAATCTCCTTTTCTCAGCCATAACACTGAAGATGACCTAAAAACCTAAAACCTAGCACCAAGGCAATAAATGAGTGTCTAAAGAAGAAGTGGCCTAGCTATTCTCCAGACCTCAATCCAACAGAAAATCTGTGGAGAGAGCTGAAACTTCGAGTTGCCAAGCAGCAGCCAAGAAACCGTAAGGATTTAGAAAGCTTCCGTAAAAGAGGACTAGGCCATAAATCCCTCCTGAAATGTGTGCAAACCTGGTGACCAACTACACGAAACATCTTACCGCCAACAAAAGTTTCTCCATGAAAAGTCTTTTTTCTGGAGTTTTGTTTGAAATTGTCTCTCTCCAGTTAAATGAAACTACCATAAAAATTCAGCAGAGGATCAAATAATTATTTGCCCCTTTGTAGCTATAACCTCTGAAGTCTAACAGTTTCTGCGGCAGCGTCTCTGTTAGGCTGCTCATCGAGGCATCTGCAACAAATCCATCATTCAGAAATTTGCTAGTCATGCTATTATGTTTGTTCCTCCCTCTGGGCCTTATAGGAAACTGTCTTTTAAAGGCTGCAAAAACAGACACACCGTTTCCCCAAATACTACCGTCCTGTGTGAGGCAGACAGCCTACTCTGTCCCTGCTCTGTATATTTATCACATTTGTTTGTGTAGTTGCGCATGTCAGATGGTTTCAGACTTTTTTCTCTTACTTCTGGGCATTTATATGTTTTCAATCAAATGTCTTAAAAACTTAAATTTAGTCTAGACATCTATCACTCCCTCAGGATGAACTGTAATAAGTTGTCTGAACTACTTTTGCCCAATATTTTGGTTTATGACCAAAAGCCAGTGAAACTAATGATATTCCCCATAAGCTGCACACGCTCACAGAGCTGCTGGCCCAACAGACTCTTGTTCTTGTTTAAACCTTATACAAACAAAGACATAAACACAATTGCTATTGTTTATGCCGCTGGGCACAGTGACTGTGTGCCGTTTCTTTAAGTACTTAGTGGACAGACAAACTGCTTTTCATCAAGACAGAGTTACAAGCCCCACAAAGAGCATTAATTCCTGAGCTTTATAGATGTTGGTAGGTGTTAATTTGAACTCCGAGACTGGAAGTTAACAGTGGTTTACACTCACCAGCAACTTCATTAGGTATATCTGTTTAACTGCTCGTTATCATAAATATATAATCAGCCAATCACATGGCAGCAAAATTGAGCATCTAAGCTTGACATGGTCAGGACAATCTGACGTTCAAACTGCACATCAGAATGGGGAAGAAAAGTGATTTCATTGACTTTGAACGTGGCTGGTCTGAGTATTTCAGGAACTGCTGATCTGGGGTTTTTCCCACACAACCATTTCTAGGGTTTAATGAGAACGGTCAGAAAAAGAGAAAATATTCAAGAATGGTAGTTCTCCAGCCAAAAACGTCTTGTTGATGTAAGGACTCAACAGTAACTCAAATAATCACTCGTTACAATAAAGGAACGCAGGAAAGAATCTCTGAATGCACAGCACATTAAAACTGGAAGCAGATGGACTACAGCAGCAGAAGATCACAGCTGCGATCTAAGAACAAGAAACTGAGGCTAGAATTTGCACTTAGTTTCAGATGCTACCGAACACAACATCATGTTCATTTGGTGAATTACCGTTCTAGTTAGAGTAAAATAGACAATAAAACCAGGTATATTTTATATTTTGGCATAAACAACATGAAAGCACATATCCCTCCTGCCTAGTTCGGGCTTCTGGTGGTGTAATGGTGCGGGCGATATATTCTTGGCTCACTTTGGGGCCCTCAGTACCAACTGAGCATTGTTTAAACACCACAGCCTACCTGAGTATTGTTGTTGACCATGCCTACCCCTTTATGACCAAAGTGTAGCATTCTTCTGATGGCTGTTTCCAGCAAAATAATGTGCCATTCCACAAAACTCCAATCATGTCAAACTGGTTTCTTGAACATGTCAGTGAATTCATTGTACTCAAACGGCCTCCACAGTCAACAGAGCTCAATCCACTAAGGCACCTTTGGGATTCTCATTATGTGTTGTAGAGCTGAAAAATCTGCAGTATCTTTGTGATGCTACCATGTCAACATCGACCAAAATATTTGGGGAATGCTTCCGGCACCTTGCTGAATCTGTACTACGAAGACTTAAAGCAGCTCTGAAGGCAAACTGGGATCCAGGGTGTGCCTAATAAAATGGGCAGTGAGTGTGTATCAAGAAAAGGAGGCAAAAATAAATTCTTCCCAAAAGGTTGAACTATTTCTTTAAGATCATTTTTATGTTCCTTGGTAACACAAAACAACATAATTTAATCATTTGTGCTAGCAAACTGTCTGGACTTGTTTTTTAAAAGTATTAAATGATGAGGTTTTCATATCCATGACAGAAATATATACATAGTACAGAAGTAAATAAAGACTTTATTAAAAAAAAAAAGACTCGTGCCAACCATCATTTCCAAATCATGTTCCATCCTGTGTAATACACACGCCCACACTTTTAAAATGAGCTACATTTGAAAAAGACTGACTGCTGTTCTTCAGCGGCAGCGATGTGTTAAACGTGATTAAAAACATGAGGCCCGAACAACATATTAATGTGTTCTTTTTTCCCCCTTCGTCTACACTGTCACAGACTACTGCTCGTCACGGCAGGGTGTCGAGACTCGTTCGGTTTTCATTTGCGTCAATCAAACATGTTTGAATTAATGATGACGGTCTTAACTGGATTGACAGGCGAGGGATTTAAGTACGCGACGCTCACACAGAATCATCTGTACAGTATGATCATCCACGCTCACACAGACCCAATCCAATCTGACGTGAAGGCGCATTGTGATTATAATTGGCCTAGAGGTCGTGCAATGTGCCTGTATCCTGAGTAAAAAAAAAAAATTAACACTGTACTGTAGAGTTCGGAGCAAACAAAATACTTGTAAAACTTGACGAGATGCTGTCTTACCTGGGGGAGATGTCACAGCCCTGCTGCATGAAGGCGCCCAGGGAGAACCAGAGGGAGTTGAAGATGCCAAACTCATTGGGGGGCTGGTCGCTTGGCGGACCGTCGGTGCCCTCTTCGGGCTCCTCGGTGTGCCATTCGTACGGGCTGAAGCGGCTGACCAGGAAGAGCACCACGCTCACGCCGATATAGGCAAACACGATGCACATCCAGATCTCGTAGGCCAACGGGTCCAGGAAGGAGAACACCCCTGGTTTCGATTTTTGGGGCTTTTTGATCATGATGGAAATGCCCAGCGACATGAAGGGCTTGGAGAAATCAATCACCTCCTCCCGGACCAACGTGATAGTCAAAGGGGCCACAGCGATTTCCGCTTTCTGTAGGAGGCGAGATAAAGCGGGATTTGATTAGCCTCCCTGAACCCAAATGATGACAGATAAACAAATGCAAATGATGGATCATCTCTCTGAGCCCGGCCATGCAACAATCAAACACCACTTCGTCACAGATGCATCCCAAAGGGCAATAGCTAGCCAACCCTCAGACAACAAAAAACAGTTTCTTCTTCTTCCTCAGATGGTGTCATTCTTATTCATGACATTGTTCACGTAATGAATTTCTCCCTTGGCTGAACAAATCTCTGAGCGATCAAGTTGAGATGGCAGCCGAACACATCTCAGAGTGATCAAGTTAAGACAGAGAGAGAAGGGAAAGAAATTGAAAAAGAAATTCTGAAATCCTCTCTAATGCTCAAAGGCTTAGCTCAAACTCCAGGGGAATGAGTAGGGAGGATAAAATAATATGTCAGAGAAATATGCTTACAGCACAGCAAGGCAAAAAAAAAAGGGAAACGGCCACCTCGGAGGTCTGCAGCTGTGGAAAAAGTGCACACCGACTTGCTGAAAATCCACAAACCAGATTACAGTTAGTGACTTAGCAACACTTGTGACCTTGTCTGCCCAGCAGGGAAGCAAAGGGCTTAATATCAGCAAGAATTTAAAGTTCTATTACGACCATCGCGCACTTAAGGAGGTAGGAAAGGAGAAAAGAGGGAGGGCGGAAAGAAAATGAAAGAGATTTAAGTTCTTTCATCCTCAGCAAAATGCACTAAGATGACAGCCTCAGGGCATTTAGTGTGCACTAAAATACAAGGCGGGTTAAAAGGAGGCAGGGGCTTTTGTGGTAGAACGGATCTTTTCTGGAAGAGCAGGGGGAGAAATGAATGGCCTCTAACCAGGGCCTTAGAGGGAAGAAGTGCTGACACTTGCCATGTCCTCAGAAGTCACATGATCACAGTAGAATAAGCTGCCGCAAACACGTGATAGCTACAAAAAAAGCTACAAAAAACCCAGTTTGTTTAGAAATCTGTCAGAAAACGGTCTCGCGTCCAGCTTCATTTATGACTTCACTAAAAACTTTACTAATGAGTTCTGTGAACTTAGTTGTTAGCTCAAATGCTACTGAATACATCACCATGTTCATTTGGTGGATTATGGTTCTAGTTAAGAGTAAAGCAAACAATAAAACCGGTTATATTATAGGGCGTGGCTACTTTTTGATTAAGTTGTAGAAAAAATCTTTTCACAGAGTCAATTGATCAGAAGCAGCATCTTGTTGTGTACCTGAGGTAAAATAGTATTTTACCATTTCCATATCAGTACTGGTGTGTGTTTTGAGCTACGAGCGCAGTTGTTGCCAAATGCAGTGGCTCTGATTGGTCAGACCCATTTATTCTCATGGGAAATATCTGAAAAATCCAACTTGATCTGAAAAAAATAAAAGCCACCAATTCATTCAGCGAAATTACACAATCAGTGTGAATGGCTGCATTAAGAATCGGTGAGTCTAAAAAAATTTACTGAATGCACAAAATATTTGCATGAATTTTACACGTCCAGTGTGTAAAGTCCTTAAGACATATACAAGTAACAGTGAGGCATTAAGGTCTAAAGGTCAGCCACTTCAGGGGGACAAGCAACTTCCTTCTGCTCACAGGTATAACAACCAGGAACAAAAGAGTTAAAGGCAAAAGATTCATAGGAGTGAAAAGAAGGAACACAGTGTTTGCTGACAAGTTGGTTATTTAGGGTCCGTCCATCCAGTTTTCTCCCACTTATCCTTTTCAGGGTTGCAGGTGTGCTGGACACCATCCCGGCTGTCACAGGGTGAGGAATGGGGTAGGACAGGGACAACACAAAGAGACAGAAACAACCAATCGGAGCGCTCTGCAGGTCACGAAAAACCGCTCCTGTAGGAAAAGCTTCTGCAAAGGCAAAATTCTGCATGAAAAGGACATATAGAGCATTTTATGATTTAAGGAATCTATTTAACCCACCATAAACAGGTCTGTTATTTATCTAGGGTGGGCAGAAAAGAAGCTTTTACAAATAATTTCTCTGTTCCCTGTTTAAAATCACCAGTTAGCCTAACATGCATGTCTTTGGACTGTGGGAGAAAGCCAGAGTACCTGGAGTGAACCCACACAGGCACAGGGAGAAGATGTAAATTCCACATCACTGTGCCACCAAGGTATAAGCTTCCTGATTTAAACCTCCTGGTTAGTACGGGGCTTTCTGTGGGGAGGTTGCACATTAACCCTTTGCTTGGATGGGTTCTCTCTAGCTACTCTGGGTTTCTCACACATGTATCTCTGTACTTGTTAGGTGAATTGGTTACTCTAAGCTGGCCACAGGTTTGGTTGTGAGTGTGTGTTGTTGTGTGTCTCTCTGTGTTGGCCCAGCAAAGGACTGGCAACCTCTCCGCGGTGTATCATCGCCTCTCAAGCCATGTGGGAGAAGCTCCAGCCTCCTTTGCAACCCTGAACTGGATAAGCGGTTAAGTAAATGAATGGACGGATAGTTAACAATGGCTGGTGGACAGAAAAGGAAGTCTTGGCCTGGATATCTGTTATCCACTATTCCAGATGTCCTAGCTACAACAGAAGCCCTGAAATGTTGGCCAGCAGACCAGCGATAGGTTTCCAGATTGCTTTGTGAATGACGAGTCCTCAGTGTGCTCGATTCTCAGCCAGCTTTGCTCCTCACTTATGACAGCTGGTTCAAAAAAAAATACAAGATGCTTCAAATTCTTCAGTCGAAGCCTCAAAATGCGAACATATGCATGAATGACATCACATTGGCTGAAATTGTTTGTTGTAGCCCCCACTGCAACAACTTTGACCTTAAAGTCATACTGCGATGCTAAAAATGCAGCTTTTAGCTCTGGTTATGTTTCCACTGACGTAGTACACGAACACAATTTCTGTTGTGGGATTAAAAGGGTCCAAATGGCTCAAAATTATGTGATGCCAGCTGTACTTGGTCAAAGCAGCACGTCGGCACTTAAATCTTCCTGTTAAGTGATTTACATTAAAGTAATTTCGCTCAGCATGTCTTCCCATCAAAGCAATTCTACCGGGCAGGCTGTGTTTCTGCTCTCAGTTAGTTAAAGAGATGAAAATAGCAGAGAACAGAGCTGCACTTTTTGTTCCTGCGCTTTTGACCAACCTGGTTAGTCTTTACACCAAAAGTGCACTGTACTGCTTGATCAGTCCTGACACATCCCGAACTGTGCCTCTGCTGACGCTCGCCGCAGTCGACTTCACAGTGAGTCACTGCAGCACCAAAGAGGCGCAGGCGAGAAAAATGCCACTTTGTGAAAATGCCACTTAACTCATCACAAAAAAAGATTTGGTTTTTGACTGTACATTTTAAACAAAATGCTTTTGCTGCTCGTGAAAGTATCAAAAGGATCGTTTTTTTTACCCGGTGTAATATGTTCTGGGAAAAATGAATTTTATAGCTTTCTCTCAGCAGATGAAGGGTGAATAATCATAGTGTCAGACAGAAAGTAGAATATCACACATTTATTGAACAGAAAACCATTAGTGAGACCTCAGCTGTACTTATATCCTATTTATCTTCACTTGTTATTGGTTTCTATATGTTTGCTCCCAGTGAAATGTGTTTTTCGCCTCAAAAACATTCAGGTAAAAAACCACAAGCAGGCCTTGAAATTGCTCTATCACTCCTCGTGCACATCCTTGCATCTTTTTTGATCCCACATCAAGGTCAGCAGCAGAAAGACACCTCGTTCTCAAATCAAATGTCCTCAGAGATTCTTTAACAAGCTCCACACCTGTGTTTCTCCTCCAAAAGCTCTGCTCTAATGCTCCCCTAATTCCCCTCTTCCTGCTAGCATTAACAACACCAGAGACTGTTCGCGATTTCATTTCAGATGGGCTTAATTATGGCCACAACAAACAACAAGCGGAAACAGTGCTTCAGACAGAGCGCTCTGCAGGTCACGAAAAACCGCTCCTGTAGGAAAAGCTTCTGCAAAGGCAAAATTCTGCATGAAAAAGACATATAGAGCACTTTATGATTTAAGGAATCTATTTAACCTACCATAAACAGGTCTGTTATTTATGTAGGGTGGGCAGAAAAGAAGCTTTTACAAATAATTTCTCTGTTCCCTGTTTGCTAATCTGCTTCTAATTTACCCTTCTGTTGATGCTGTTTGATGTTAACCCTTTATCACACAAGTATCATACAGGCTGCCTGGACTTATTATATACGTTTGGCTGTAAAATTGTCTTCTCCTCTTTCCGAAACCATTTGAATTTTGTCTTTAGCACAAACGGTAATGGAGCCATTTAAAGAGCCCTTGTAAAATGGGTCTGCTGCTAGGCGGTTAAAAAAGACTTAATATAAAAGCACTTTCTGGTTTGTGTACTACCATTTTAAAGCTTTATGTGTGGGATTTGGTCATTCTCATGTTGATATTTTTGGAGCCATAAGATTCAGTGTTTGGTGGAGAAGGTGAAATGGTCCAATATGGTGCTAATATTAGCAAGCTGGGTTGGCAAGTTGCTTCCATAGACTGTACAGACGCATGTAGCTGCTAATTAGCACTAACATGTAAATATAACAATGATATAATGGCCATTGACTGCTGTGGTCACAGACCTGGTTTCCATCCTCAGAGCGACCATTTCAAAGGCAACAAGATCGCAAGTTCTTCGCACATGGTCGCAGCTGTTTTGGTTTCCGTGGTCTCCAACCACAGTTTTCCCTACTGTGACTGTAAGGTGATACCTAGCAAACAGCTAACAGCCACCCGTAAGTGGAAGCTGACACACCAATTATTAATTGGGTATGTTAAAAGAAAAACTTCCTATTTGCTTAGTTGTAGCTCTGGAGATTTTTTCTAAATCAAATTATAAAAATGCATTTTAATGCACTAATATTAGGCATTTTAATATAGGAGTCTGCATGTACTGACCTCGTTGAATGCAGCCTCAAGGGTCTTCAGCCCTGGCAGTTACTGCATAACATGAACTTAATATAATACTAGTAATACTAATATGAGCTTACAAATTTTATCTATATTTGCTATATTGGTTTTTTTTTTTCTCCCTGGTCTAGAAAATACTATCTGTCTGTTTAATTTATCAATATAATTATTTTATCATTCAGCCTTTAAAATAGAGACTTTTTTCATGTCATACTCATCACAGACTTACAACAGCAGCTTTGGTTTGTTTTATGTGATATATCTTTTCTTTCATCGACTTTTTGTTTGAGGTTTAATGATGTAGATTGTGATCAATAATTTCAGTTTTCAGCTTTCAAGATCAGAGTTTTTTTCTCTCAGAAATCAAGCTTTCGTACAAATGTATTGTTAGTACAAAAAGATCCGAAGGAGGCACCATATTCTCTGTAAATACCATCTTGACTTCTACTGACAGCATAAAATTAAAGCTTCAGTGAAATGAGTCATAAAAAAAGTTTAAAAAAACAAAGATAATTTCCGTCAAAAAAGACTGAAAACAAAAGTTCTTACCCCGTACACCAGCTCCCCGACCATGCCGTTCCAGATCTTCGTCTCTGGGTCCCTGGCGCCGTACTTTCCGTCGGGGACGATGGAGATCTTGTACTTGATGCCGATGTGTTTGGCGATCTCTGAAGCCAGATCCACGCAGTAACCCTCGTACTGGTCGTTGCCCTCATACATCTCCCAGTTCTTCTTAAGCATCACGTAGGGTCCCTCCTACACAAGGGACCATAACCAGTGAACCAAACCGTCAGACAGACAGACACGCAGACATGAGGGTTTGTGCAGTGACACACAAACAGAGAGCACTGAACTGTAGCTCATCAATACCATGATGGATTAAGGTACTTGTGGAGCAACGGCTTGATGAGGTGCCTGTTTGGTTTGCATCGAGGGCATGCAGATGATAAAATACACAATTCTTACTGATTAAATTTTGGAGGTAGTAACAAATCCTAGAAACACTGAAATGGCAGAGACAGACTGCTTAATGTTAACGATGCATTCTTATAAGTATTGACAGAAGAATCTGATTTTCAACACACTTTTAGGCCAGAGCGACAAATGAAACAAACAAACAAGAGGAGCCTATGACTAGATACCTCCACCAACGTTGATAAATTCCTCCACACCATGCATGAATTGAATCCTGGATCCAGAAGGATCTGAATCCGGATTACTCTCATGATCTCTCCTAATTTTCTCAGTTTCAGCTTAATACACTTATTATACAAGATGGACTGCGAAATGTTTTACTTTTTGCTTTCTCTTGCAATGGTAAAGAATCTGTTCTACTAGATCGAGTACAAATCTTGGGCCAAGCTCCACCGCTGGTAAAGTGTTCATGCAAAGCAGTCTAAAATAAGCCTGCTAACAAACAAACAAAGCAGCCAAATCTCATAACCCCATCACTGTTTGTAATTGTTGGCTGGGGCAAGAAGAACAAAAGGCCTGAATGGGTTGTGTCTTTCAGGCAAAAAAGCGACACCTGTTGGTCAATTTTGGGTACTGCACTTTAAAGCTCAGATGATGTGGAAAGAGGGAGAATACACACAGTGTAAGCTTTCATCTTGAATATTTTTTACCTCATGAAGCTTGTAAATTCCTAAAATACTCAAACGACACAATGTATTTGAATTTTCTGGGGTGGCGCACCAAAGTCTGGAAACAGCTTACAAAGTATTTGTTTACAGAAAAGAAACCCTTTAAATAAAAAGGACTTTTAGTACATAAACTAAATTTTCTTCAGTCTTAAACACTGAAACCAATAAATTTGTTTTAAATGTATACATGCAGTTATTTATTTAGACTAAAGCACATTTTCAGCCCTAACCGAGCGATCAGCATTCTTGAGCTGTAATGAGAAATGGTAAATAGCTGCATTTATGTAGCACTTTAACCTGAATCGATCTCATGGTCCCACTCACCAACACACTCAGCTGCCACGGGAGGTGCTTCTCTGACTACTGGGAGCAATTTGGGGTTCAGTGCCTTACTCAAGGACACTTCAGCATGCGGACAGGAGGCGTCGGGGATCAAACCGCCAACCCTGTGATTAGTCAACGACCTGAGCTACTTCCTGAGGCACAGAAGGTGAAACGAGGCTAAATTAGTGCATTACCGCTGGTGATCACAGCGTTTCTGCTTCAGGTTTTAAAACAGGAAAAGCTGCGTATATCCTGTTTGAAGTTTAACATTCAGTTCTTCAACAATGAGCAAGGTCAGCTTAAGACTACAAGCTCATGTTATGACTATCAATCAATCAGATAATGAGATAACAACAACCATGAACCTCTGCAGTCGTAAGAAAGTTTAACTGTCTTTTTTAGTTGTTTGTGATATGAGCAGAGCATATACAGCATAGAAGATTCACATAGTCACAGTAACAATCACACATTGATGGGAAGTCCAGGTAAGAAGCCTCACCATCTTTGAAAAACGAAACAAGAAAAAAAGAAAAAACAAGAAACGAAGAGTATAGTCATCCTTTCTAACAGTTTGAATGACTTAAATTCACAAAAAGGACTCATGTTTACAGAGATCACGGCACAGAAACATTTTCCCTAAGACTTCTATATGACTGGAAGTCATCCATGTCATAGAATCCTGATTGGCTTTCACAACACAACATCAATGACTTTCAATACAATGTAAAAAAGAAATATTATATCACAATTAAATCTATAAAAATGGAACAAACGTTTATATAATTTCTCTATTTTTGTGAGCAGTTTTCACACATCAGCTACAGGAGAGAAAGATCAGGTCTGAACAACTTTCTACTTTTATAAACTACGGCATTTAAACAGAATCTCCTTAAACTAAAGGACAGTTCACTGACATGTGGGTGACGTCAAACTTGATACTTCCGACTTTTTTAGCCACATGAAATCACCAGAAAATCAGTGCCAAGGAGGTGGGAGGAGAGAGACCATAACTTGTGTTCACACAGACAGCTCTGACATGCTATAGCTAGAAAGGCTGAGTCTAAAGAATTACAGAGAATTTGTCAAAACAGCTGTAGTCACTGCACTCCTTGCTTTGCCTAGTGCCTTAAGCCTGCATTCTTTTCAGTGGTCAGCAGGGGGCGACTCGTCTGTCTGTAAAAAGAGTTACAGTTGTATAGAAATCTATCGGAGAAAAATTCCTCGGTTCCCTTGGCCTACGACTTCAGTAATCGCTTTCTTGGTGGGTTTATGGTCTCAGTCTCTAGTCTTAAGTCCTGGTGAATACAACGTGATGTTATTTTCGTAAATTAAAAAACCAGTGAACATTCGGTGTCCCTCAGTTGCACAGTCAGATGCACCTTGAGATGTCTCGGTTCAAAAAGCTGTCACAGTAACTATGATATTCATAGACTATCTGTTCTAAATATGTGGCACACACCATCATTTAGGCAGGCAAAGCATTTGTATAGATGCATGTCGCAGAGACTCAGACAGAAAACATGACTAAGCAAAAAAAAGGTAGAGGAGGGGTACAGACATGGAACAGAAAGGAGCAGAGAAATTAGATGTAGTCAGACTGAATAACTTAATGCCACCACTTAAATAATCGGGGTGGCTACATCAGTCTACACTGTGACCAGAGGAAGGTTATATATCATTAGATTTCTTGTTCCTCGGAAAGTGATCTAAATGTAAGCCGTGCATGCTTTCTGAACTCATATTTCCAAACAAATTACTTTTGTCATGGATGGCAGCATATTGCATATTGAGAATGGGAGCAATTTATTCTTGAGATGTGTTTGCTTGACATTGCCGCCGGCCAAAGCAAGGTAAACCAAAGACTCGATGGCAGGGAGAGAATGCAAATGCCCGGCTGAGCCTACGGCACAGCAAAGATGTTACTGTACAACATAATGATGGCACGATGTACTAAAATACAGTGAAGAACGCTTGTAGTGGGTTACAAGGTTCCATAACTCTTTAATAATAATAACATGAATCATTTGTCAAGCCTTTTAACAAATTATCAATAAATAATTATTAACATTTTCTCACAACTATAAAGCATCAATCATACTCTGTATCTGCATATCAAATTCCCTTGTTCGTCTTTATGTTTGTGCATTATTTATGTAACATGTCAAAGAAAAAGATTACACATAACAGTAGCCTCACATTATGCTGACTGCCTCAGAAAATAATCAGCATCCTACCCTGGGTTCGCTGTGTGTGACAGACCTCATAATAACTGCATTAAATGCAAAATTCATAAGCACAAAATAAAGCAAAACTCTAGTTTTACAGCCTGAGGATCAGTTTGTGTATGAAGGACTTAAATAAATACCTTCCGCTACCACCCGAAAGCTACACTAGCTAACACCAGCTGAAAAAAATGGAGTTCAATAATCACTAATATCGACAAATAACCAGCTCCCTGAAGTTCAAACACAAGTCCTAACAGTCTTCATTTAAAGGTAAAAAACAAACTGTAGCTTCAGAAAGTATTTTGATATTGACATCATTAGCAAGGAAGCAAAGAAGCAAGCTAAAGTTAGTCAAACTGTCACTTTCATTGTGGTTCAGATCAGTGAAAGCGCCGCTTCCTGCCAGTGTAAATAAGTTTAACTGCTCATTTAATCCCTCAGGTGTCCTAATGTAGGAAAAAGAAGTGTGATTTCAACAGTATGTCCCAGGATGTTTCATTTCCATGACATCAAAATGCTGCTGTCAGCATGACTCTTTGGGTTCTTTAAATTGTAAGAAATGTGTAAAATTACACAAAAAAGCTCAGTTTTTAGCTCACTGAGCTAAAAACTTTGCTGTGGATTCTTATTACTTAATTACTTAATGTATGAATGTCCATGGGAGAGGTCTTTGTCAGGAGGAAAAGCTGCAAATCTAATAAAAACATAGTTAAAAGTCACATTTATGTCCTCTACATCACAAAGTAATCTAGATATCCTGATATCCTTCGGTGTCCAGGGACTCGTGCATGTATAGAGAGAATTATTAGACAGGAATTAGGCAGGAATTCAGGTAAAAGGAGAGAACACACTTTGAATGCTCTTGAAAACACCTTTTCCCACATTCATCTCTGTGCAGCAGTACAGTGGGTGCCAGTACAGCTAGTAAGAAATAGCTCTTGTTGCAGTTTTAATTTGATTCTTTTATCATGGTAAATTCCTGGGTTTTTTTTATTTTTGCGACTTCCAGCTTGTCAGGACATGGAGTCCAAAGGACATCTGAATAATGTCAGATTTATGCATTGCATACAGGTTTTATGGACAAGCCATTCCTACTAGCTCAGGGTACAACTAATCAACAGAGTAACAGTTCATTCAAACAGGCTTTCATGCTTTTCCCTTTGCCATGTGACAGGAGACTGAATATTTGCTGCGATAACCCTATAGTACTGTACCACAGACAGTTTGTGAAATCCTGAGGATGAGTGCTTTCGCCACCGCCATCTTAGTGTTTTGAAAGTTGTCACCCAATGCGCATACGCTGGATTATCCTCCTCTATCTATTCAGACCTGCAGGTATATCTTTTATACTGTCTGTGAAGTAGAACAGCATTTAGCAAATGACACAAACCCCCGAGAACTACACAAAGATTAACACTGATGATCACCAGTACTAACAAAATTGTCAAAAAAATTTAACTGAGCTTAGCGTTTGGTCTGGCCGGTCAGCCAGCAATCAAATGACCTCAACAGCCAACCCCATCAGCTGATAGCTCACATAAAGTTTACTCTTTAAGCTTATTCGGCCTGCATGCTGCTTCTGTAAGCCACTTTGCAACCCACCTCCACCCCAGGGTTTATGGTGTTGTCGAAAAACATCCCTGTTTTGACTAAAGTGGTCCTGATGGACATCTCTACTTTAAATTTCCTCTTTGAGGACCTTGGTAGTCTTGACCTACAGGAATCAGGAATTCTCGTGATGGCTCTTAAATGGAACTCATGACACACTTTTAATGAATCGCAAGCATTTTATTGATGATGACTTAATCTGCGAGTTGATCTCTGCTAGTGTTTTTGGATTTATATCAGAGGGAAATCGGCTCTAATCCATATGATTTATGATAGCGGGGTGTATGACAGTGCTGGCAGCCAGAGGAGCAGAGGGAGTCAGTGTTTCTGGCACAGGAACAGAGCAGTACTTCAGAGGTCTTCACAGTAAAGGCCAGCATGGCTGACAGGCTGGTCAATAATCACAACCGCACGGCTTCACTCACTGCCTAATGAGACTAATTACACATGCCATTAGAACACACACACACACTCTCACACACACATACCACAGGGCCAACTGCATGTCACAAATCCATACGTACACCCACACACACACACACACAGTCTACATTAGTAAAATCTGGCCGTTTGGCTTTGTGTGTGAGTGTTTTGTACGTTACGCAGGACAAACAATCTGCTGCACATTCTGTTTGATTATGAGCAATAACAGAATGATGGCCCATTGTCCAAAAACCTGACCGCAAAAACCAAACTGTGTGACGCTCTCACACACATTATTACTTCTCCATGAGTGACTCATGTCTGGGTTTAGTCATCAGCAGCCATTAGACGTACTAATCACACTTTATTTGACTGAGTGTGCGACACTGAAAAGAGGAGCACATTTGAAGCACACACAGAGAATATACTGCGAATCTCCATTTTGCTTTTGTTCACAGCAGAGGCGTTTGGGTGCTACAGCGGTCGAGGGTTTTGGATCTGAAAGCTTCAGCCACTCTAAGCCAAAGTTTGCGATTACCAACAGTAAAGCAAAAATATAATTATAAATGTAAAACGTGGTTGAAAAGACAACATTCGTCTATAAATCACAAATTTACTATTTATAAGGTTTAAGAATCGTCCCCTTCATTCCCACAATCACACAAAGTGACTCACCCAAGAACATTTTTGCATTCTTATCCTCAACCTCCCACTTATTTTCATCTAGTTTACTTTAGTCGGATCTAGAAAAACCTTTTAACTGATAAAATAGTTTGCAAATTGTTTGCTTCAGCTTGATGAATGCTGTAATTTGATTACAGGCAGAACTCATTTCCCCTAATTGTTGTATAAGGCTACGTGCTCTGATCCATTTCCGGGTAATTTTCATCAGCATAAATGTTGACAGTGAAGAACCTGCAGCTTAAAGTATGCCTGTCAGAAATTTTCTCCACCGTCAACATCTTTGTCTAATGTACCCACTCTCCCTCCTGTGCACATGTCCAAATCAGCCTTGCTTCTCTAACTTTGTCTCCAAACTGGTCAGCCTGAGCTACTCCACTGATCTACTCATTTCTTGTGCATTTTGGTCACTGCCAATGAAAACGTGAGCATCGTCAGCTCGACCTCCTGTCTTTTTGTCAGTGCTACCATCTCCAAACTATACTCACTACCATCCGTTTCACTTTTGCTGCTATCCTTCCATCACAAATCACCCCTGACACTCATCTCCACCGGCTCCATCCTGCCTGCACTCTTCTTCACCTCTCTTGTCCACTATCTGTTGATTTGAATGGTTGAGCCCAGATATTTAAACCCATGTACCTTTACTACTTCTACTCCTCATATCTTCATTTTTATGAGTAGTCATTAAAAGTGACTGGTCCACAGATCAGGAAAGCATTAAGTTCTTTTAATGCTGAGAAGCACTCATTTCTTTTAAAAAGAACAGACCAAAGTACATGACAGCAATTAATTAATTAATCAATAAACAGAACAATAAATAATCAGAATAAGGGAGGATTTGAAGGCAGAAATAATTTAAATAGAAAGGTGATTCCAGAGTTTTAGAGCTGCAACTGTAAGAGCCATTCAGGAATTTGGTATTACTAAATGTTACTGGTTAATCCACCTAAGATTATGGCATGTGACATTAAAAAAGATCTGACTGATAACCTGGAGCAAACCAAATGAACCTATACACTGAATGATGATGATGTTTCTGCAGCAGCTCTTTGAACCTACTGCAGTCTTTTACTCAGTCCAGCACATACAAAGTTGGAGTAATCCAGTCTGGAAATTGATCTGCTAAATTTTGGGGCTGACACCCCGAGATCTGAATGAGAACGGGTTGTAGGTGCGTTATCAACAGGGATTTTGAGCACCACAGTGGAGCCTAGCAGCAAAATCATTTCCGAAACATTTCACCGCTGTTGCAGGACTTCTCTGTAGTTCCTGCCCTTTGGCAGGTTGATACTGTGCCAAGATGTGTAATGAGGGAGTTTTAAGCCAAGGCACACAACATCAAATCTCACAGCCTTTTTACTGCCCATATAACCACAATCAAACATCGTCCTTGTCCATGGGAGCTTTTCTGAATATGCATCAAACTCTGGGCAGCTGAAGCCAAAGACTTCACAGGGTTTTAGCTATCTCTTAATGCTTTAGGCTAACAACAAAGAGAACTTAACACCACTTTGAAAACAGTATGACCTTGTGTTGTGACAAGACATAAAAACTCTCCACAGCTTCTATACTTTAAAGGGCACGGTCTGGATTATAACAGATTAGACTGTAGCCATGCTAATCTGCGAGCTCAGCTTTGATGTACTAAAAAAAAATCTGAAAGTTGCTTTCTCATTTTAAGTGGACTGCAGTGAGTATCTGCCACTAAATACATGGATTACTGGCAGGTGAAGGTGAAGTATTTTTTGCACTGGTGGACTGTCGTGTCATTTTTATTTATGAGAAAGCCTTTCTTATAAAATCATACAACTTTGTGGACAAGAAACAACAGAAATATGGCCTCAGGACAGGTTCAGGTCTGAAGTATGGGGGCACCTGGTGGACCCGCTTGGATTATGCGAAAGCAAGGGCAGAGTTAAGCCCTCAGCTTTGGGCCAAAAGCAACCGTCAAATCTGACAAACAAGTGGGAACACAACACACAGCTAAACTGTGCAAGGAAAAAAATTAGGAAGACAAAACAAGCTGCAAAAAATAAGGTAAAACCATCAAATATCATGGATTCTCCAACTGTGGTTTGGTTTAGTGTGTGCTAGACATTTTTTGTGTTGTTTAAATACACACAACTCTTAAAAGTTTAAGATAAGGGAAGAGCCCTTAAACGGTTTCTGGGATTTTATTTTATTTAAATGTGGTGGCATTGGCTGTTGGCATGGGTGTTTCCGGACCAAACCAGCAACTTATAGTGACTTTGTGATAAAGATGGCTGCCCTGTAACAATGTGCCAACCACATGAAAGAACATGATTCAACCATTTAAGGAACAGAATCCAGTCTGGGTATGACCTTAAAGATTTTTTATTCTGCTGATGGGTCAAACAATGTCTCACACATTCTTGATTTTAAGATAAAAAGTTAAATTTCATTGTTTCACATCTAGAATTAGCACAAGAGCTTTGAATGCATGTTAATTTATTGAAAACTGAATAGTTTTATTTACAATGATGCATTAAGGAAGACTACACCAAACCCTCTTGTCCCTCCCTAAATCTTTCAAAACATATTTTTTTTCCAGGAGGGGGCTGGTGCCACCCCATGCCCCCCCTTTAGCCACGCCCCAGTCTCCAGGTTTCCCGGAGCAACTAGTGTAGGCCTGATAATCAGCAAGCATATTTCACGACATGTTAAACTGCTACTTTGCAAAGGGTTCTTAAAACGTATTAAGACACAGATGGATGTAATATAAAACTTGGACGCTTCATTAAGTTTATGCTAAGCCAACATTACTCTCACAAACACGCAGAACAAACATTAAAAGCGGGAATGAAAGGCAGCCGTCACAATGTAACTATATTATCATGCTGCACAAAAGCATGATGGATATGAACTGGGATGATTATGAGAGCATTAGTCTGTCTAAGCTGTTTTAAGGCTTACAGGAAGCTCTCGGAGTGTGTAATGTACTGTACGGTAGAGCAGGTAGTAGGAGAAGGTGACAGGTTTAGACAACATGTATATTTATATGCTGCCACTTCCTCACTTTACGCTTCAGGCTCTGGAGATCTTTGCAAAATACTACAATCGCAAACTGGGGTGATTCTCGAGCTGTGATTGGCCACACAGACACACCAAGCATGACAATGCGTGACACTACCAAACACACACATTAGCAGGTGCAGTCGGAGCTTGTTTATGCTAGAAATCAGATGCTGTGATGGTAGAAGTGCGGGGATCCATTTAGGCCTCAATGGGTGTCCATCCATGAGCGTGTCCTTAAAAAACAGAAAAGAAAAGAGGACTGTCTTTTTTCCCTCCATTTGCATTTTATTATCCTCTCGAGGGACTCCATTATGGCTCTGAGCGGCTCCATTTCTTGTTCAGATTTCTGAAACAGGGTATCCATTAACACAGTTGCTGTGTCTCTCCTCTCGCCCAGTGTCTTTAGGGCTTCATTTTGGCTCAGGCTGCTGTGTCCATCACTCTGCCATTAAGGGCTTTCATATCCTGCTTGCGTCCAACTGGGGATCAGTTTCTTAAAATGGGGTTCCTCATCAGGGGCTGAAAAGAGGGAGGATTTTGCTGAGCTGTGACTCTCCATTCCCACTTCCTTACCTTCCTTCCTTCCTCCCCTCAGATGCTACATTTACATCTGGCTGCTTTACTCTATTCAGCCACCGCAGAGTCGCTGCTACAGCTTGAGATTCGCATGCCATGCAAAGGCAATTCAGTGTGTGTGAAATGCTTTTGTAGATGTATGGCACTGCTTTATAAAATGCAATAAGAATAAAAAAAACCCTCAATAACAACAGCTGTTTATGATGTTTATTGGTGCAATAAAGGAAAATCTAAGTGACGGCAGTTAGTTCTGCAGCTGTGTTATGTTTTATTGAAATTTCCGTTGAAGTAATAAAAATAAATCCCCTTTCCTTAAGAGTTTTTTAAAAATAGAACATTCTGTAACTAAGCAGACTTATCCCTAAAATCTGGTCACTTGTAGCGCAGAATTTAAAGGTTTTTAAGGGTTATAAAAGTGCCAAATTGTGAGCACTGAACTTGAATATGTGCTCTTGCCAATTTAATCTGGCTGCTGCTTAAAATTTTACCACTAAAGATGCCCTTTATATTTGAAAACATGTAAAAACAAAAAAAGTACATCAGAAAAACAAACCAGAAACACTTTGCAAGCAAAAAGTGCAGCCGACCGTCATGTTTTTCGTATCAGTGTCAGAGATTTGTGATGTATGATGTGTATCGACTAAATCTGACACTCCTGGCTCTGCATATGAATCAGTGTAATCTGCAGAGGCACTTGTTAATAACACTTCCTGGCATTACAAATTACTTTGAATATTACTGCATGCATGAGTGTGCGCGTTGGTTGAGGACATGCCGGTCTCTTACCATGATTGTAGTGACTACAACGGTTCGATTTTCCATGCCAGAAGTGTCATTTGGAAGCAACGGAGAGTCCTGGATCAGCACCAGTTTGTCTGCGTCGTTCCAGTAGCCGATCTGCAGTGAAAATAAAAACGTGAGATCAAGCTCCGAAGCGTGCATAGATTCATAATAATACGCTATATAATCCACATGCTTGGGTGGGTGTATGTATTATGTATTATGATGATGCAATCCCTAATGCCGTGGGAGCTATTTTACTTGATGCAAGTGGATGTAACTGGAGAGGAAAGCTTTGTTTTTACTGCAGCGTGAAGCTTAATTTATGCAGCTCAGTGTTGGCGTTACAAGTGATTTGTTCAAATAGTGGACACGTTTCTATCATATTGTAGGCACCCCGATAGTGATCATATTATATTATTTCCCATTTATTAACATCACTTTTATACTGTTAATTTGTTGGATAGTGTTGGACGTTTTAAACAATGGGATCAGCATTTAAGTAAAAATCATCCAGATGAGCCAAAAACTCTAAAAGCTCGCTTTGTATGTTTTCTGGCATGTGTATGGTTTCCCTTATATGGTTTCAGACATGAGCCAGAGCTGAGATCAGGAGGTGTGGTTTACAAGCACTGCTTGGGGAAGCCCAGCAAAGGGCAACCAATCAGAATAAAGTGGTCTTTTAGGGAGGTGTGGCTTAAAGAAATGCATGTATCATTGGGCTAATATAACAATCAAATGTAGTACACACATATTGTGACATATAACAAGAAGCAACATACACTGTGTGACATATAAAGGACAAATCATGATTTTTTCTCGTAATTCATAATGTGTATGGGCTCTATATACATATATACACACACATATATATATATATATATACATATACATATAGATATATAGAGTAATATTTACCTCATTAGGGCTTTTAGAAATGTTTTAACACTTCAGTTTTTTTAAACAGAGGATAAAAGGCACCATTAAATACAAGAATACAATTTTCCAGGATAAAGTTAAAAGTGACATAATCGCAACTCCGTGATTCCTTTACTTCTTGGTTGATGCTTTGAAATGCATCTCTCACTGTTGTGTAGACTGTGACGGCTCATGTTTCACATACGGTGTAAGTGACCTACATATGTCTTTGTGCACACGAGGCAGCTCAAGATGATGAAAGCTGATGAATCCAGAGCTTGGAAAACACTTTTAAGAATACCTTGGGTTGAGATTCCCAAGACCGGGTACCATTATACTAAAGTTGGCAAGAGTAAGGCTGCAACTGTTGGAGCTATTAATACAAGAATACAACAGTATTTTTAAGTATTTTTCCCCAGGCACAGCTGTGAAACTTGGTACAATGTCTATTAATAATTGCTAATGGCATCTTCTCCTGAAAGGAGGTGCTGTTTAAAAAAGCACATTAAACTCAAATGCCCCCCTTTTTAAAATTAACTTCCAGGTTTTAGTTATTTAACTATACGTCACAAACACATAAAGTATCATCATATCACGCTGAGGAAAACCAGTTAAAGACAGTAAGCAGTACCATTTGGCCTTAGATTAATATACTTCACACAAGATGCCAGTTTCAAGATCAATGTGGAGTAATATCATGCTCAGCTGACTTTACTGTCTTCATCCTTCATCCAGAAGTCCTTCAGGGGCAAACTGACTGAGCGAAATTGACAGATAGGTTTGCTGTGGCTGTAATATCATAAAATCATTCTGTGGAGAATTTTCAGGGGGACGGAGGCATTTAATTTGCTGCAATCCTGATCTTTGTCCACAGATTTATTTCAATTTATGTTAAAAAAAACCCTTTATTTACTTAAAGAAAACCACAAACATTAGGTACCAGGTAATAATTCAACATGTAGATAGCCTTCAATTACTCTGAAGTAATTATTCTGCACTTAAAAATTTTCATTTTAATCTGATCTAAGCTACTGGTGGTGGTATGAACTCACAATTCATAATCATATTTGCAGGTGGGAGTAAAAATGACCTGCTGCTGAAGAAAAAGGACCCTCCCCTGTCAGAGGCATGGCTGGCTCCCTGTACAGATGAATTCTTCTGGTGCTTTCATGTTTTTATTGGGGCAGGGACAAATTCCCCCTTCGTCCACGCCCTGAAGTCGACCCTTATGAGCAGCTACATGTGAGTCATAGTGTAGGTGCTGGGAATAAAGGGCTGTGATTGGCTGATCCCTCCAGTGTGCCGAGGCATCAGGATGATTGAGGGCCACGGAAAATGTAGGAGAGAGGCTGTGACCCACACATGCACACACACACATACATAGACCGTGTCCTGACGGGACCCTCGCCGCGGCCAAAGACAGGCCAAAGCAGCTTTTGATTGATGGGGACTCCTCTCTGCCTCCTCCTCCTCCTCCCCTCCACCTTGATTGCTTTCCATTTCATTTCATCCTTTCGGCATCACTCTCACAAGTGCCCTCTCTCTCACTTTTTCCCCATTTTCCTTGAATTTCATCTACAGACATCCATCCATCCTCTCAAACCAGCAAGCAGAAGATGCTGCAGCTTCCCCGCCACCACAATTTACTTATGATAATAGAGAGCAGCACACTACATGTCGTATCATCCCACTCGCCCAGATACTTCACATGAAGGCAGTCTGCTCGAATCTGCAATGATATATATGGATGAATGAAGAAGGTTTCTTATTTAGTTATAATCAAGCATGCACGCCCACCAGAGGACAGGTCTTTGAAAATGATACGACATTGTATTTAGGAATAAAGTTGCTCGCTGGAAACCTGCAAAATTTGTAACCTGTTGAGCTACACACAAGACCTGTTATGACATGCTGTCAGGCACATCATTCAGAGAGCCAGACAAATAACACGCGTGGCAGAGTAAACTGTCTAACCTTAAAACAAATTCTTAACGTCACAGTGCAGTTTTAATCTAAAAGAATCCCCTGTCTTCATAAAATCCTGACCACATTGTGGTAAAGCAGCTGATTACACACGCTGGGCTGTCAGGCAGGGTTCCCTCGTGGGATCATAAACATTTTCCAACCATTAATTTGGTGAATCCTGCAGAGTTGGATGGAAAGACTGATTTTTACAGTCTCCTCAGAAGTTAGCAACAGATCACATGTCACTGGGATAACATTGTCAGATTACTAAAAAGGAAATGTATATCGTATAGATACATATGTGACAACTTTAAAAATACTAATCAATAAATCAAACTGGACTAATTTTTTTCTTCATGATAACCAGTGATATGAACTACAGCACTGTCTTTGTTTTGCTACTAATTGTAAATGCTAAATATACATACCTGTATTTAATTTGCATTAAATTCAAATATATAATCAAATTTAAAATAAAGTTACTTTCACGCACGATGTGGCTGCAAATTATTTATTTCTGTTTTTGGCTTTCTGCTGCTATTTATTACAGCAAAGTGGGAGTCTGGAGGGGACTTTAGCCTTTGCTATTTGGGTCGCCAGCTTAAAAAGGTGAGCCATAGCTGCTCCCCCACCCTGTGCTGTGTCCACACAATAGCCAAAGCACAGGATGCTGCTTGGGAGATCTTTCAGACACTGCAGGAGTGACATTTGTTGAACTTTGACAGCTCTGTGCTGTGAAGACTGCCAGCGTGACCAATAGAAAAGAGGCATGTAGCTGACAGCACTCAAGGAAGGAAAATGGAGCAAAAGTTAATGTTGTGTGCCTTCCTTCCCTGAATTATTCAAAACAAGTTTGTGTGAGCGAGGCTTTCGGTTTATCGGGTGATCTATGCTCCCATAGATTCATGGCCACAAGCTGTGGGTAGCAGAATGAGATCATGGAAAAAAGGGGTGGAAATGAGCTTCCTTCCAAAGGGTGGCTGGGCTCATCTGTACTAGGGATTTATACTTCAGTGGGAAATCTACGTGCAAACCCCTCTGAAACCCTACAGCGTAACCTCCCTAGAAACGCAACAACACATCGTAATTTCTGTGCAATTTCTCGCTACTTTGTTGCCTTGATGTTTTAATTATAACCATAATCTCAATAAAAGAAAAGATAATCATAGCATCAATATAAGGACTCAGATGACAGCAAATACCTGGATGGAGACTGATGAAACTATTGGAATTGATGTCAGGGAATGTCAAAAGAAGTGGAAAAACGTGAAGGACTAAAGTGTTTGACCCTGAAAAAAAATCATCACAACAAAGAGCCAAAAAAGTTTCTATTGGACGGCACTGGCTATAAAACACATGGACACAACCACAGGGTAATTAACATGTAATGCACCAGCAGAAGCATAAATGCTGGCCTCAGTGTAGGTCACTTATGTAGGTTACATCATATCTTCTACAAAGATTCCCCACAGAAGTCTAAATCAGGCCTTAGAGACAGGATGAGGAGCTCGGTCATCTGGGAGGTGCTCAGAGTGGAGCTGGTACTCCTGCACATAGAAACGTGCCAGCACTTCTTAGGAGCCTCATAGATGAGGATTTTTCAGGCATATCCAACCCAGAGACAGAGCTAGAACACAGTGGAGAGATTGTGTCTCTCAGCTGGATTGAGAACGCCCCATCAGAAGAGCTGGAGCTGCTTAGATTGCAGCACCTAAGACTAGGACCTGGATTAGCAGCACAAAATGGATTGAAGTTTGAGTTTGTATTGGGACCACATGGGGTGTATGATGCTTTAATAGTCGTGTAGCTTGTTGTAGGTCTGTGTTGTGTGTAAACGAACTGGATTTTATAAGTCAAATGTGCTAGTGATCATCACCGTTAGCCAAATATTTATCCACAACACAAATGAAAGCAGTGTGGTGTGATGCTTTACCCGTCTGGGTCCATTATTCTTCAGTTCAAACACGTCCATAGTGTAGTTGACCCTGCGGCCATAGTGGTCAAACTGGACATTACCTGTTAGTCCCTGCAGCCGGACCTGCACACAGAAGGGACGAAGACATGTACACACCAGGACATGATATAGTTCCACATAAGCAAATATTGTTTTAGTACACAAAACTGTTGGAAGAAAAGTGCAGCAGGCTGTATCAAGGGATGACACTGCATGCTGCATGATTTGATAAGTCTGGGAGATTTTATTTAATAAGCAGATGTTTGCTACTCCTTTGAGCTTATTGTTGATTTCACCAAGCCAGCCAGCTCTGTCTTCTGAGCATCAGCTGAAACACACTTTCAACTGGTTTGAGGGCATTTAAAGAATAGTTCAATATTTTGGGAAATACGCTTTTCAGAGGGTGAAGCTTTTCTTAATATACTTCTTTGTGCTCTAAGGGGCTCCGCTGTATCTAAAAGCCTCTTTAAAAGTGCAACTGCATGTCGAGGCAACGATCGTGAAGATCAGAGAGCGTCTCCTTTTCAATAACAGACATCCGAGCAGAGGCTCACAGCCACCCGGGCTCTCCATTAAAGGATTAAACAAAGAGGAAGTAGTGAAAAACCTTTGCCGAATACCTCCACTTATGCTGCGTCTCACCTGTTTTAGAGTCCGCTCCATATCGATGCCCTGGTTCCACGGGGCGGCGGGGTTAGCGAGGCAGTCGCCGGCGTTCCCCCGTCTTGAAATGTCCACCTTTTGCCTGCGCAGGTTCCTGAAAGCCTCGGCCATCACCATCACGCCATCGTATGTCAGCGCCGAGGTGTACTGCAAGACGAAAAGGGGCAATCAGAGATGTTATCCTGTGTTCAGGGGTAGGGCGACTCCAGGCCTCAAGGGCCGGTGTCCTGCAGGTTTTAGATGTGTCCTCAACACATCTGGTAATGAACTAATCATTTGATTCAGGTGTGTTGACCCAGGGTGATGCCTCAAACTTGCAGGACACGGGCCCTTGAGGCCTGGAGTTCCCCACCCCTGCTGTATGTGGTCAATGAAGGAAAATGTGTCTATAAAAGAACAACTTAACATCGAATAAAAGCTCTTCAGGATGAAGCAGACTGTATTGAAAGGATATAAAACCCAGCAGGGACAGATGCCGTGGTTTGTAAATTATAGTCTTTGTAGCTCGAGGCGACCCCGCTGTTCTGCCCGTTTTGGGTAGTGCTGGGGGACGCACACCGGGAAAAGGTATGAGGCCAATTAAATACTGATTTAGCTAGACAGGCAAAATGTTCTGCAATATTTGCTGGTCAAATCTTTTTAAAAACAATCTGCGTAAGGCCGCCTCTGAGAGCGTGCTGACTTTCTGCAGGGCCAAGCAGCGCGTGGTAACGGCCTGGCTGTTAGAGCGAGGCAGCAGTTTTACTCTGCTCATTATTTTCTAGAAATAGAAAAGGAGGAGAGCACATTCCCCACAGTATAAACCTCCCAATTTCCCCTAATCTGTCTTTGACCTGAAGACTCTGCCTCTGCCTTTGCTTCTGATTATTTGGGTCTACAAAAAAAAAAGAAAAGCACTCGCCTCTCTCTCTCATGAGCAATACATTTCCCTAAAACTCACCTCTGGCAGGGCAGAAAAGTAATTGAGTGAATGAGGAACAGGCAGGAAGACGCAGAGTGGGTGGGTGGGTGAGTGAGGGGGGGATAGAAAGGGGAAAAGGAGAGCGTTTTGTCCAGCCGGGAAGCAGTCTGGCATTAATTATCCCGAGTAGCAGGAGTTCATTAACTTTGCCTCCGGCCGGGGGGTGAATCCTATTCATTAGCCCACTGCTCACGGTGACATTATGGCTCTCTGCAGAGAGTCTGCTGCACTCCATCCCCCTGTTACTCTTTGACAAGCTGCCCCAAGTAACACACACAAACAATCACGGAGTGGGATAAAGTCACTAACAGTCACCGCAGCTATCAGCTTCTTCTCGTCTTCATCCTCACTGCGAATGCTGCCAGGAACTTCTTTTTTTTATTTTTTTTGCAGCTGTGTGCTTACAACCAGACAGACACCAGAACAAATTGAATTCCTTAAGAAATGTTGGTAAGTCAGAGGTCTTTAACCAGGCCAGATGAAGAAAAGTCTACATAATGTTTGCAATCTAAGGTTAGACACTTTTTCTTGGTTTAGAGAAAGAAATGCGCCTCTGACCTTACTGAAGATTTAAAGATAATCTGTCTCGGGCATAAAAGACAACATGTCCCCCATCAGGGTTATTCGAGTCCTGACTCGAGTATTTCAATGATCGTCTTTTTAGTTTTTGGAAAACTGTGCATCACAAACAAAGGGTGTAACTCACCAAGAAACCAAAGACACTGCACATGTAATCACAAGGACTTACACCCTTTATTACTGTGTATTTTAATCTACACAGGGCCATAATTTACAAAATTAAGATCCTGTTGTATTAATTAAGAAGCCACTGAAGCCAGGGGTAGCTCTGACTGAGAAAAAACACTTAAACAGCAGAAACATGTGAAACAGAAGCTTTTTGTCCCCAGCTGAAATTATACCCTGCATAATAAATCTTTCCAACTCTAATGGGTTTCATTATTTACAAAATGAACATGTTGTTTTATTCAACAAGACCTGAAACTGGTGTTTGGGAACATAAAATCATCAGGAAATGGTTTACTGATGTCACAGGTGATGCTAACAGTAGCGTCACTTTCTCATAGATTTTTATAGAATCGCACTTCTTTCTGTCACTGGAGAAGTCGCCCCCTACTGGCAATAAGAAAAATAATGCAGGTTTTAGGTTGAGGTTTTTACAGAACCCTCTGCAGACTGTAGTCCCGTAAAAACTAAACACATCCCATGACTCAGCAGGTTGCAGAACGACTTTTAACTGCAATAAAGTCATTATTTTCTTGATGACTGTATTTCTGACAGGTGGTCTCACATTTGAATCTAGGATACTTTGGTATACAGAGGAGTTCATGTTGCAGTGCAAGGTGCCCCAGTCCTGTGACTACAAAACAAAACCAACCGTCACCCCTCCACCAACATGCGATGGTATGAGGTATTGTCCTGTGTACTGTGATGAAATATCTCCACTTTGGTCTCTCGTGTCCGTTGTTCTAGACTTCTCGTGGTTTGTCAGATGCAACTTTGAAAACATTAGCTGTGCTGCCGTTGTCTCTTTAGAGAAAAATAACTTTCTCCTGGTATTCCTTCCAAACTAGCCACACTTGTTCAGTCTTGGCTCTAATTGTGCTTTCATGAACTTTAACATTTGATATGCTACCTGAGGTCTGCAGAGTCTGAGATGTAGCTCTTTTTTTCCCTCCTCTCTTTTATTGAGCATTGCACGGTCTGACCTTGGGCTGAATTTGCGATCACCACTCTTGGGAAGATTTTGGCATCTGAATGCTTCATACCAGCAAAGTGGCAAAATGTCTGCTTCCGGTCATATTTGCTGATGATCAGTTCATCAAGTGACTTTGATTATGAGTATTTGCTACTTACTCTTGTAATTGCTATGGAAGCAGTAAGCCTGTACTTAGTTTTTCACTGGGCTGTATAAAATCCTGTCTGGATCTTTTGCCTATAAATCTGCAATTTCACATTCTGGAGTTATCATTTTGATATCCAATCACAATGCAGGAAGATCTGAGAAAATCACATGGCTTTAAAATAGAAGAAGCGAATACTATCATCCAGCAACGATATCTGTTTCTGGCATTATCATTTTATGAAAAAGAGGCAACAAATTACTCGGAACAACGCAATTATACCAGAATAATGCTAATCAGGGTCACCCCATAAATAAACCTAAAGTGACACCAAAAATTAGCCAAGGAAACAGCTTTATGCATTCAAATAAACTGCTTCACCGAGTAGTGTTAATTAATAATAGTTAATTATTTCAATCATCACTTCACAAAGTGACAGTTACACCCAAAACATCTGCCTCTGGCTTCAGATTTGAGGTACTGTGTGCTAACTAACTGATAATGCAGATGATATGCAAGCCGACATGATTTAATCTGTTTCGATTTACTGAGGTGTTACACTGTAGGAACTGATGAGCCATATTAACATGTAAAAGATCCCTGGATGAGTCAGGAAGGGCAATTGGAATAAATAAACTTGTGTATTTAAATTAGGTAAGAAAACTCATATAATGTCCTTTCTGGATAAATAAAACTGAAAGTTGGCATGAGATGTGCTTTAAAGAAGATTAAAAACTAGCATAAAACATTTTCAATTTTCACTCTGTATGTGTTTATACAACAGTTTATATTTAATCATTAGCTTTTATTAATCTCTGGCTGTCTTCCACAGCAAGTCTTTTGTCCTGCCCCCTCCCCCAATCGGTTACAGTAGATTGCTGCTCCTCCCCGAGTCTGGTTCTGCGGGAGGTTTCTTCCTGTTAAAAGGGAGTTTTTCCTTGCCACTGTCACCGAGTGGTTGCTCATAGGGGATTTCCTGTGTATTATTGTAGGGTCTTTACCTTACAATATAAAGAATATAAATGAACTGAACTGAAATTGAACTAGTGACTATGATTTAATGCATTTATAAAAAAGCATACCGTCAGATTTATATTCAGATTCCTCCTAATAAACCAAAGCAGCAGCTTCACTGAGAGTAAGTTAATGCACTGAAAGGCTGTTTGTGTTTGCCGCTGCAGGTTAAAATAAGACTGTGTATTAATGCCAGACGTAAATGAGGTATAACATCTCCAGTGTTGTCCTTGTCATGCCAAGCTTACTGTAATACATTGAATAAGAATATCCCATTTACTACCCGACGAGTCCTGGAACTTTTAAACACCAAGTCTTACATCTGTCTTTGCAAAGTGAGTAAACATGCCAGGAGAAGGCCTAACTCACCGTCCTGTTAATATATTAGCAGAAAGAAGGGCTGCCTATGACTCAGGCTGTGGACAACTTAGTGGGGAGCAGAGTAATTTAGGCTGAGTGGATTTCCAGGAGAGAGAGCAATTTATCAAGAAACTGAGTGGGGGTAAACACACAGACACACACACACTCACATTTTGCCATGTGATATCGCCCTGTGGTGTAAACTTTTAATTTGAACCACCCCAATCCATCAGATACACACACGCTACACGCACACTAGCTTCTTGACTCACACCACTTCCACTCCACTGCATCTGGTTTTTAAAATAGAAATCTTTGTTGGACACTCGGATGTGCTCGAGGGGGGAGTAGGTTCGCTAACCACCATGGCGTGATGCCTTCTTGCCCCAGTGCTATTCGCAATCTGTGTGGCTGAAAAGGATTTAAAGTGGGTCAGTCTGTCACGTCGCTGCTCGGCAGCAGTGGAAGAGGCAGGAGCTTTATCGATATTCTTTGTGGGTTTCTTGATGCCAAACACGATAACACACATTCATATTTTTCATCTTACATGCCAGCATCCTTAAATATGTCCTCTTTATTTTGTTTTTCGTTTTTCAACTACCCCAGCAGGATTCTTTAAGGAAAATGGTTTTGCATGTTTCAGTCCATTACCTACAAATAGCACGCACACTATTGTTCATATACAGGACATCTGTTTTTAGATACATTTCCCACCCTCCGGGGCCCAAATGCATAAAACTCTCTCTCAGATTTATCACCACAGTTCTCACAAAGGCAGAAATGTGCACAAAGCTTTTCCATCATATTTGTAAACTTTTAGAAGCTCATTCATCGCGACGCTGATTTGCATTCTGAGATTTAACCACAGATGGGATTAAACAGCCCCTTATTTGCACCACAAATTATGAAATGCCAGTGACAAGAACTGACAGAGAAGAAGCACATCATTTTGTCATCATTTAAAAGGTATTTCCTTAAAGGCATTCTCTGAAGGAGTGGACAAAATGCTATATGGGTTGTTTTGAGATCTCAGTTCAGAAATCAGACACACACACAAAAAAAACTGAAGTAAAAAGGAGAACTAAAGCTATCAGCGCAAGTAGCGCGACCCATACAATTACAGATAATGATAATAACAATAACAAGACAAAGTAGAGAAGACGAGGACAAAATTAAGTACACACTAAATCATTTGTAGTAACATTTGTGAATGGGGGTTATGTAACACCTTTCCACTTAACCGAGCACTCAGGGTGCTTTCTACCACACACATTCACACGTACAGTGCTTCCTTATCTCTGCCTAAGCACTTTCTAACATTCATGCACACACTCGGGAGCAACTCCGGGTTTATATCTTTCCCAAGGATACGACTGGAGGAGACCAGGGGTAAACACTGATATGGCATAGTATCACAATATTATGAAAGGGACACCAGCATTTAATATCTAACTTTATTATAGAAGAATGAAATGAATGGTTTTAAATAACCCTTAAATACACAAGCGGTCTTTATTTGAGCATTTTCCTGTTTATCTTTTGACCTGGAAATTAGTGGATTTCGCAAATTTCACTAATCCACTGGATAAGCTGAGTCTGTTTACTTGAATTTATTGGCATTGATGTTTGCAACTAAACACTTAATTATAATAATAACAAGCTGACCATATTATAAAAGAGCAATATGCTCTGTACAGCACGCTGTCCGTCTCATAATATGCTACACAAGCATTGCTGATGTTGCTAAATGTTTTGCTTTAATATCAAAGCATCTCTGCATCTTCTGTACTTTGCAGTGAAATTTTCACTTCACAAATTATGGGGACGGCAGATTGTACAGGATTTGGATCACTAAAGTATTTGTTACAAATCACTAGAGGTCCGCAGGTTAAACTAGTTGCGCTGTGGGGCTTAAGACAAAAGCTTGTGTTGTACTTCTGCTCTGATTCTGACATGACTCACCTTGGGTGGGGCGTCCGAGCCCGGGTACTCCCTCTGATCCAGTTTATTCCAGCGCTGCATCAGTTTGATGACCATTGGGTTGCTGAAGTCGACCAGCTGGAAGCCCGTCACGTTTGCGCCGCCATGCATAAAGCGTTCCAGGTTGATGTCTTTAAAACCCTTGAGGGACAAGAAGGGGAAAGAGCGGTCACGCCCAGTCACAGATCCATCAGTGGCAGACAGAAACAAGCATGTGGCAGGAAGGACGAGAGGGCGGAGGTATTGCACTTAACAAGTGGAATATCAAAGCCGGTAACGACCAACTGACTGCCACTCATCAACATCAGTTTGAATTTATTTACTGCACTCTTCAGCGGCTATGAGTGCCACATATCACAGCAGCAGCACTGGAGGCAGTGAGTGAGGAAGAAATGTGGTGAGCTGTGCTGAATCTCACAAGACTGTGATCACAGTCATTATAAATGTCTCTTAAAGCAGGGAGTGGATAAAGTCCTTGATCCTGTAGTATACTGCCATCATACAAAATATCTTCAGGTTCTTCTGGTTCACATCGTGTAACAAATGAGGAAAAGTGTAACTGATGTTGATGTTTGAACAGTTTCCCAAAGCTAAAAGTGATATTTTCTTGTTGAATGATTCTTCCAGGCGATAGTCACATCCCAAATCTAATCTGTTAAGTAAAACTGTAAGAATCAAATGAAGCAAGTTCATATGTGATTTTTTAAAGTAGTTTCTTATAAATGTAATCGGCCCTCATGCATCTTTCCGCATCTGCAGACTTCCAGTCTACAAGACTGGGAAACCTTAGTCATTCATACATACTGGGTTAAGGTCATGAGGCCCAACTGAATATGTCATTAGGCTCCATGTGGAGTATATTAAAAACAGTCTAGTTTCACAGATTGATGCCCAGAAGGGACGTTTTGTGTTATTTGCTTTGTTTGACTTTTATTGAAGCCACTTATGTTTTGTGGGGTTTTTTGTAGCTCATATCTGACATTTAAGGGGTTTAAGCATCACAACTATTCTGAATTATTCTACTTAACATAACTCTGTGGATTTTTTGGCCATTTGTAAAAGAAAAAAAATATTTTTTAGTAAAAAATGAGTAAAAAAGATCACAGATTATTTTAATGATTTTCTTTTGGAGGTTTTTGCCAAATCTCTATGGGAGGGTTAGCAAGGAAAACCCTGTTATTGCCACAATTAGTCTCACATTTGTAAATATATTTTAACAGCAGGAGCGGTCTAGCACTACAGAAGCAAAAAAATCCTACTGTTATCAGTTTTAACATCTGCTCCTTGAGCAAGGTCTTCAAATTTAACCACACACAGTCTTGAGATCAGCACCACACGGACTTAAATTACAACGAGCTGGCAGTCAGCAGCATGAGAAAGCAAGCCACAGATGGAGTGAAACAAATACGAAGGACAAAGAGAGACGCAAACAAACAAGGACCCTGACAGGAAGTGTCCGTCCCTCACCAGATTGGCCATGATGTAATGGTAGCCTTTGACGTGTTTCCCGACGCTGACAATCTGCAAGAAGGCAGAGCAGAGCTCAACGTTAATCTGACTGGATTACAGCATAACAAAGCTTAATTAAATTAAATGAGCATGTGACAGGTGAGTGCATGGGCATTGACACCGTGGGTCCATCGGATTTGACACTCAGACGATTGAACGTCTAAACGAATAAACGGGCGGTCACGTCAGTATGTAAACACTCCACACTTCGAGGGATGTGACAGATCTTCTCAACGCTCTCACTCAACATGCAAACAACCACACAGCTGCATCGTGGTGATAAAAACTCCTTTTGAAAGCTGACATCTGCTGGGAAATCCCACTGGACATCTAGGTAATAAGGGCGTGAATCAAGGAGAAAAAAGTGCTTTGAATCCCGGAGAAAAGCCAGGATCAGTATCAGGTCCCCGGCAGCTTAACTGCTGTCAAGACCCGAGCATCAGTTTGAACGCTCTCAGCTCCAATAGTCAAGATTACACTTAAAAAAGCCTTGATTACATCACAACAAAGACCTGTCCATATATTTATAAATGGCTTTCCCACAAATTATTTTCTCAGAAGAAAGAAGTTCCAATCAAAACAATTCACCAAGGATTAGCAATAAAGACAGTTTTCTTCATCCTCCTTCAGTTCTTCAGTCTCTAAGTGGAAACACAAGTTTTTAAAAGAGAAATAAAGAGAGTAAAGTTACCTCAAAGGAAAACAGTTAAACAGTTTCACAAGTAGGGATGCATTTAACTGATGTCCAGGTCAGATATCAGTCATCAGTGATTCATAAAGCTGGATCATGTGATGCCAGGATGAACTATGGGGCTCACGTCTGTGTAGGTTCACGGTCATCCAGGACACGGTCGTCTTAGGAGCTTGAAAAGAAGGTGACTTTGACGAGAAGTGAAACCTCTTCAACAAACTTAAAGAAGTCCACTCGCCTTCTGTTCAAGCTCCAAAGACTTTGGGGCTGATCTATGTAATTTAGTGTACTCGTTGCTAATGGTGGAGTTAACATACCATGGAGAAAGCCGACAGCATAGGATGAGTAATAGGGGTAGTAGGTATGAGGTATTTCACACCTGCCAGACTGAGAGCAGGTGTGAAATTATTTATATGTTTGCAGCTAGTTTTTAACCACAAATTGTGGTCTGGTAAGCTGGAGCAACTAAGAGGTTTCTTATTTTTATCCCTTCATCTTCTACCTCCTATGTGGCTCTAGTTGGGAAGGGGGAGGAGCCTAGCCTGAGATGGCCATATCTCCCTCTCCCCAGACACCTCCTGTAGGTCCTCTGAGTGGAGACTGACATGCCTAAAACATCTAACCTAGATGTTGTTCAATATCTGGCAGGTATCTTGTCAGTTCCTGCGGCTCCTTTCAATATGCCTCTAAAGTTGAGCCCAGGCACTCTTCAGAGGAAGCTCATTTGTGCCATGACATGTGACTATAGGTGAGGGTATTCTATATTCTTGTATATATTCATTTCTTATATTATGAAGAAGGCAGGGGTACAGCACCCCTGAACATAGATGGATGGATGGACAAATGAATATTTAAGTCTTAAAATAATGTTAATTAATTCCTGATATCAGATCTATACTTCTATCAGCACACAGCAAAGCAAAGGTGCTGCATCAGTGCATCCCCATTTACAAGCACAAACCTAATGAAGGTTGGCTAATTTAACAATCACATACATCTAAACTCAATCACATCTGCCCTTTTACACAATGTTATAAATTGCTGTTATCATATAGTACATGTTTATGCAGATGCTACTGTAGCTACAGAATAAACTCTGTAACTGTTGTTGTTAGAGGGACTCACTGCTGGAGAATTGGTGGCAAATTGGACAGTAATGATATGAAGGAAGATGAGTGTTTGCTGTTCCCTCACACTCTGCATCACTGATGGCTTTTAAAGCCTCTTCTGCCACTGAGGCCGTCACTAATGACCACCACGAGAGCGACCGATGTTTGGCTCACGTCTCACAGTGAGTCAGAGTAGATTTTCACATAATTTTCATCATTTATCGAATAAAGGCTGCTGCTGCTGCTGCTGCCACGCACTGAACAAACGCTGAATAATGAAGTTATTTCCTTTTTGCCCACATCTGTATATGAAGTGTTCTGCTGGGCATTTATTGTTGACTGAGGATCCAAGAAGTCAGTGCAGGACTGTCAGGGATTTGTCTTTATAAATTTTAATTTAGTTATATTTTCCCTAATACTCCACACGAGGGGAAAAATCCATGTAACTGACTCAAACTGAACTTTTCATAGCTTATTTAATGCTTAAAAAAAAGTTTACTGGTTGCCTTCTTAGCAGAATTAGCTGTATTGACACTCTCGATGTACGTAACAGAACAGACAACAGATAATAACAACATGTATAACATATTTGTGTTTCGTATTTAATTAAAGGTGTTGGGATAAATTATGGAATAAAAAGGGGATGGATAACTAGTTAATATATATACATGAAGAGTGACTATAAATCCATATAAAAATGCTATATAGATAAATGTACAATAGAACAAAACTGTATATCAACATGCTTTAATGCTAAAAGTAACACAATTCAGTACAAAGGTGCACCCTGTTGGTTATGTTATAGTGTTAAAGCACCTGACTGTTTACTCAAATGACAGACCAGCATTTTTTTCAATTGGCCAGCAGGGGGCGACTCCAGCTGGTTGAAAAAGAAAGCCTGACTGCACAATCGCTTATGAAAAAAGGATAACGTTTCTCGCTTAATTGGTGCTCTCAGGAAATATTTTCTTGATGTTGTTATTGCTTCACATTGTTTCACATCTCCTTTAATACAGCAGGATGTTCTTTTTGGAAACTGTGGTCCCATTTAGAGGGAAATTGAGACGAAAGCAGGATAAGCTTTGAAGTGGACAAATCTGCACAATATATTTAGGTTTTATTTTTACCTATATAAACAAAAGACGACTAAATTTGTTTTACTTTCTAAAAAATCAAAAGACAGCATTTATAAATTCTGACCAATCACAACAGCCCAATTTAGGCTGGCCAATGCCTGTGAGGATGAAGTCACTCAATGCAACAAATGCATTTTCTACTGAAAGAAGAAAACCCCAAAAGAAAAATGGACAGAATTTTATTTTTATGTTTCGTTATTACTTTTTAAAACACTTTAAGCTAACTGTGGCTGTGTTCCTGTGTTTATTTTCCAGCTATTGCACAAGTTGTACAGCTCATCTTGCAAATCAGTAACACCCCCGTCTGCAAATGAAGCAAGTTTATGTTCCTAGATTTTATGTTCTGATATTCAAAGTAACATCTGAAAGCTGTGATGCACCGAGTACTGACCGTGCTGGCGATAAGCAGCTAATGAGGCCTAATTATGTATTCAAGTCCTCATTCGGGATCTGGATATTTTAGTAAGCTATTAATGGGAGGACAGCTGGAATGAACACAGGCTAAAATAGATGCTTATGTCTCCGTCAGTAGTTCTGACCACTTCTACACAAAAACATTGCATCATTCCAAAAGCTCTCAATCTGACAGAACCTATCACGTCTGCTCTGGGAGACAACCTGTGCGCTGACATCAAGCAAAGATGGAGCGGGACGTCTGCGGCTCCGTGGGGGCAAAGAGGCACACAAACACTCGTGCATCTGCAAAGTAAATTGTTAGAACTATGACAGATGTCAGGAGTGGAGAGCTCCTGAATAATTGAACAATTACACAGACACCAGTTCCCCCTGGGAAAGATGGAGGGATGAAGGTATGAAGATGAGCAGGAGGAGGAGGAGGAAGAGGAAGGTGCACATCATATTCTGAGTGTGCTTTTGCCAACTAACACCACTGGAGATCAGGACAGACTGTTCTTACATTCAAAACTTCCTAATTAGCACATCCACACTCAAAAACAAAACGAGCAAACACTGAAAGGCTTGCTTGTTTTCTTTGTTTCTGACCTCCAGTTTTGACTGACTTCATTGTGTGAGTACAAAAAGCTTTGGATTTTAAACCGCATGGAAAATGCATCAAAAGGTATCTTCATGCATGCTCAATCATCCAGGTAAGTAAATCCAAAAGGTTGATACTGTTGATTTGGACGTAGCGTTTTCAGTGGGGGGTACGCTGGTTTGAGTGGGGAGTCAAGAAATCCATTTATGTGAAAAGGGAAAGACCATCTCTGAATCGAGGAGGGGGCCTGAGGGTAAATCTGTCACCATCTTACAATGCTGTGATTGCAGACATTCCCCAACTCTCTGACTGGTACTCATGGCCATTGATCAATGAGCTTTGATCAGTTTTTATTAATTTGTCTCTGAGAAAGTGAACTCGATTCATTTCAGTTTTATTAATATAGCTCTAAATCACAACAACAGTCGCCCCAGGACACTTTATATTTTAAGGTAAGAGCAAAATCTAATTGCTGGGAACATTATGTGACACGAATGTTTTAACATCTTAGTTCAGATCCAAAGTATCCCATTAAACAGCACTAACCAACCTAAGGTCTAAACTAACCAACCTAAGTCTAAACTAACCAACCTAAGTAACAAACTGAGAAAGTTGTAGATGGATAAATGGTAAAAATACTACATTTTTCAGTGGACTCTGGTCTGGCAGTACATTGGTAAAAATGCTCGAAGTGAAACATACACTTAAACCAATATAGTTTCTATGCCTGTTTGCAAACCAAAGAGCCTAAGAGCACCAAAATTTAAAGGAACCTGCAAAATATCTGCAAAAAACAGATATGAATGCTTGTTTTGATTGTATCAGACATGTTCAGCCTTAGGTAGTGCAACACAAGCTCCATGCAGTGGCATATGAGAGAGAGAGATATCTCTAAAACATGTCAGGACTCATCAAAGCTGCAAACAAGATCAAGTATAACTAACTGCATTGTTCATTTTTAAACCACGCGAATGTAATATTGCTAAAACTTAAACAAGGCCTAGCAAGGCAACAGCCAAGTGCCATCTTTCATCAGTGTGAAGTCTGTGAGACGGGCTGGTGAGCTCAGGCAGAGACGCTAATGGGAATTTGCAGCAGGCTGCAAAACACGGAATCAGATGAGAAAGAGAGAAAACATTTTTTTCTTTATATGCCCCGAGGGAAAACTTTCATTTAATTCATGAATGTGTTTTGGAGTCTAGGACCCAGTTCTTGCTTTACATCCATGGGAAACCATGACTGATGTTTTAAAACAGACAGCTTGGGTTAGAATTTTACCATTTGCCTTCATTTCTCTTCCAAATAAGTCTGCCTAACCTGGGGGTTTGTTTACAATCTGTCTGTGAGTCTGACTGTTTGCATTTCTTGCCTCATTGGACTTTATTTTGTCGGGACGTTGAATGTGCCGATGTTTGCAATGATTCATAACAGGATCCTGTAAAAACCACAATCAGACCCAGGTATTATCACTTAAAAAGGACATCTTGGGAAAACATCCGGCTCTGCAGTTTCACTTTTGGCCTCTACTAGAGAAGTTCTGCATGATTCAAGGTTAAAAAAAAAATCCACATTTATCTGAAACGAACTGTTTTAGCTCCTCCCCCTGTTAGAGGCAATTACCTTTCTTCTGATTGGCTGCACCTTGCATATAGAAAATTTGGACGTCATGTGGGTGGAGCTTCTGAGCTTAGATAGATGTATATCCCTGAGATGACCAACACTGTGGAACAGAGTGTTTATAGCAGTCAGAAGCCTGAGCTTTTGGTTTACAGCGATTACTTGAACATACAATGGCCTTATTATTTGCATTTGTTGCTGTGTTTAGGATGAACATACCCGGCTGTAACTGGATGTATATAATGGAAAATAAGGAAAAGCATAATAGGCCCATTATTTTTTATTATTTCTTTAAGTACTATTAGAGGAAAAGACTACAAAAACACATAACTTCAGTGCAATCTATGTTTAGAAGATGACATACTGAAGCAATTGTAAATGTTGCCGTTTAGAAACCCCCCCATATGTTTCATTTATTCTGCAGGTTAAGGGTTAGATTTGCTAAGCGGGCACGGAGCATTATTTAAATACAAATACACAGCCAGTTAATTTTGTTAATAACCAGAAATTCCACCAACAAGCAGCACAAATTAGTGGCTCAAAAATGAGAAGGCGTGATGAAGGAGCAAGTAATGTAAGAATTAAAAAAAATATAGTGTAAACAGAGGTTCATGTGTGGGTTTCTCTCTGAAAAAAGTGTGGCAGCTAAGCTGAACTGTGGCTGAGGTCCTGAGGACTGAGACTCAGGTGGAGCGCAGAGTTATTCCAGAGGAGAGTTGAGCTGCATCTGTGAATACCATCAGACCCCAAGCTGTGCACATGTTAATGAAGATGTTATTATTGAGCTACACTAACACAGTCCTGCTAAAACCCTTTATTTTGAGAGACATTTCAATTAATTTGTAAAGGATCTGATACCAAAAAAGAGTAAAACGTTGCTTGATGTTTGTACACTGCTGGAAATAGCTGTGCACAAACCATGCATGAGGTTTCATTGAAAAAATGGAAACTTCCATTTGCTGATTCTCCACAGGTAAAAAGGACAAAGACGACCGAGTAATTGTGGTCTGCTAAAACAAAGAACAACCAAATGCTGATGCCAAAAGCTTGCATCACCTGTTCCATCATGTTCTGCAGTCTCTCAGCTTCCACGTCGATGACAAACTTCTTCTCCTGTCGCCGGTCCAGGTCCTCCAGCAGTCGCCGGTAGTTGGCATCGTTGAAGTTTTCCACGCAGATGGCGCTGACTTGCCAGTTGTTTTGTCCTGCCTTCTCCATGATGGCCTGCAGGATGGCGTACCCTGATGTAGTCAGACACACAGGACAAAACAGATCAAACATGGAAGGAAGACGTTCAGGTAAACGCTGTTCATGTATTCACAAACCCATTACTCTAGTTTTGCCAAAGACAAAACTAGACACTGTTAGAACAAGCAGCCAACACGCAGTTTTTCAAATAAATTTGGTGAGTAATTAGTTAGTGTCTAGTTTGTGTCTGTTAAAGATCAACCACTAAAATCATCCTTATCATACACGGTCATCGTACCAGTTCTGCCTTTCATGTGGTTTTTTTGTGACCAGAATAACTCAACTCCGCTGAAATCATCACATAGTGCAGAGAGAAAGAAAGAGACTTTTTTTCTGGATGGGAGCGGAGATGCATTTTGTCCTGTTTATCTCAAACACAAGCTGAGCGATATCAATAAAGTTTTGTGTTCATAAAGTTCAGCTACAGGCCAGATAACATTTATGTGTTTGTGTGAATTTGAATAAAAGGCTTAAAGCTGCCGTGGATTTTCCTCACAATCAGACACATTATGTTGTCATTCAGTATTTATCACCCAAACACACTGTGTGTCTCCTCGAGGCCTCACAATGTGTTGAATGCATTTTCTTCCCCATGAAGTGTTTGTAAAACTAGATTTTAAATATTTAAGAACCTGCATTTGAAAAGCCAGAGCTCTCCTCTGCCTTTTCCGGGTCTATGTTATTTTTTATGGCCTGTTGGTTTTAAAAGCACAAAACTAAGTGACAAAGAAACTCGGTCAAAAACACTTCCCTTATCTGCTCAGGAGCTACTACAGTCAGTTGACTAAGCAAGAAAACACTTGCTTACACTTGCGTGAGGCTGCAAAAGCATTGTGTCAAATCCACAATAAGACAAACTGTCTACAAGTGGAAGAAATTCAAAGCTGCCTCTTCTTTCTTTAAGCGTGAGTATCCTGCAGAGATCATACCGAGAGTACAACATGTAACTTTGAAAGACACGAGAAAGAATCCACACCTAATAGGAAAGTTTGTCCAGAAATCTCATATAACACATGTGCTCATGTGTAAAAGCATGAAAGACCTAAAGACAAAAAGACCAGCTGGATAAACCCAAACGGCATGGGAAAATCCACAGGACGGTGAAGAAAATTCATTTGACATGTTTGTTTTAAACATTTGTTTAAAACAAACATGTCAACATCCTGACCCAGAGGCCAGCTGAGATGCTGAGGCACGAGAGGTGTTCAGTCAAGACATCCTCAAAACACTGAACTGAAACAGCTCTGCAGGAGAACTTTTCCAAGATTCCTCCTCACAGCTGTGACATCCGAGCGTTTACACAGGAAAATGTCTCGTGTTGTTGTTGCTGCTGAAACAGATTTGACAAGTTGCTAAGTTCACCGTTTTCAGCCTGTACTGTGATTGATTACTCAGCGTGTTCAATAAAGACACGACAAGTACAACATATTTGTTTAGTGAAATTGTGTTTATCTATAAGTTCATAAGTAATGTAGTGTTTGGCCGGCCCGGGCATATTAATGGGTGCCCATGTTTGTCTGGTGGCTCATTTTAGGACTTTTTAATTTTTTATTAGTCGAAGACAGCCGAGTCAAACACAGTTTGGGTAAGGGACCACATATAGTCCAGTTTGATCTCAATTTGATCTAAAATTACTGTGAAACATGTATTTAAAAAACATCGCTCATTATCTTTTTTTTTTTTTTGAAAGTTTGAAAAAATAAACTTTATTGCAGGGCTGACACAGACAGACAGACAACCATTCTCACTCACACAGTTACAAATTAACCTAAAGTGTGTCTTTGGACTCTGGCAGGAAGCTGGAGAACCAGAAGAAGCCACGCAGGCACAGAGAGAACACACAGAAAGGCCCGAGCCAGCCCGTGGATTCAAATGCAAACTGCGAGGCGATGGTGTTAACATCACACCACCATGCTGCTGAAACTATAAGACAAACTAAAGACACACCTTACCCAGTGGGCTTTTTGCTATACACAAAAGCATAGCAGTTTTGCATATATATGTAGTATAATTTACTTAACAGAAGTCAGTTCATTTTCCTATTATTGCTTTTTGCTTTTTTTGGCCATTTGACAAACAAAAAGGTATTTTAAACTTGTTTAAATTAAACACGTATTACAAATCACAGTCCAGGTGATTTGGCAGAAGCCCAAATCTCTTTTTCCTTGGATGCCAAAATTGTTTTTATATGCAGGAAGAAATCTTATTCTGAATCCTTATCCTAAAAAAATAGCCAGAAAATAGAAGCTATTTCTTTGTAAACTACTTTTCACATTTAATGAATGATTTATTTACAGAATAAATGGCCAGGCTGAGATATATTAAGATAAACTAAGTGGTTCTGGTTCTTATTTAGCAATTTTTTATTCTGCCTGAGCACACAGAGCGTTTTATACTACAAGCCTCCTTCACCCATTCTACAGTAAGTGATTTCTGTCAAACATTCAGACTGCGATAAATCCATCGGGAGCAACTCTGGGTTCACCGTCTTGCCCAAGGATACTTTGGCATGCGGACTGAATCAGCAGGGGATCGAACCACCACCCGTCTGATTAGTGAATGATCTGCACAAAGTGCAGTTTCAGAAATATATAAACTTCTCATTTCAGGCTTTTTTTAATTTTTATGTCTTTATGACCGAAACATGCTTTGAAGTTTCTCTCTCGTGTAAAGCTGGCATCTTCACAAAGTGAACAGCAGTGCAGTGAGTAATTTTACAGCATCACAGGGGTGGCTATGGGGCTTTGTCCCACGAGACACATGTTTGACACCCCTGTTCTATCTTTAGTGCTTTTACAAGTCAACAATCCAATCACTCAGATTTTGAAAGTGCACCAGCTGCTCATCAGCTAACCCCACCATCCCCCGTCTCATGTTTTCCCTGCTGGCTTGCTCACTGGCAACTGGCCACATTGCCGTTGTGGTGGTCCTTAGTATCATTTCACGTCCACCATGGAGAGGATGACATTAACAACCCCGCCACTGCAGAAGGGCGACAGTAGTCCTTCTCCTGCAGCACGTCACACGAGGCTGCAGAGCCGTCACCAGCCACAGTACAAGAAGGTGGAGTTGGAGCTCATCCGCAGGATGACAGAGCAACAGGAGAGCACCTCTGGTATTTCATTTCAGAAATAATTCCATTGGGGTTTACAGTCTGTGAAGGTTCTCAGTCATCCAGGTCATCGTAGTCAAAGGAGTTTGCAAAGAAAAGCGTCTGGACTTCTTTAAGTTGCTTGAAGACGTTTCACCTCTCATCCGAGAAGCTTCTTCAGTTCTAAGGTCAAATGGCCGAGAGTCCCAGATTTAAACCCAGTGGGAGTATCCCCCCAAGGAGGGACAAAGGACCCCCTGGTGATCCTCTAATCACATGCGCCAAGGTGTGAAAGCGGGTGTGGGACCTAATCAATTGGGGTTTACAACCTTTTTCTTGCAGCAGTGACTGTCAATAATTGTGTTTTTACGCACAGTTAGATTCATATTTAAAGTTTAATAACTCTGTCTTGCTACAGTAACAGTCAGTGCTCTCTGAATTTTAATTATAGTCCTGTACATGTTTCCTGAATAAACTGAAGTGGATTTCTTCCAATCTACAATATGGTATGTTGAAGCACATGATGCGATAAAACATATTGTCCATAATTGCTGGTTTGAAACACAAACCGGCTTTTTGCTGGCTCGATGTCGCTGGCAAGACAACCGCTTTCCCATGGAAAAGAAACTCTTGTGAAGCTTTTATCCTTTTCCAGCCAGATCCTGGCTTTTGGTCTCGCCAGTCTCTCTGAGTTGGATGCAACACGAGACTCTGGAGGAGGAGACCATCGCTGTCAGGTTTGTGTATGGAGAAGATGAGTGTCAGAGAGGAAACTAGGGAGCTGTGAGGGCGGCTGTTCTCCAGCAGGAACAGATGTCCCCCTTAAACGGACCCTCCTGGTGGCCATCACAATCTGGCAACCCGTCTCCCTTTGCTCCCAATTAGTGGATTAACCTGTGCTCTGGCAACCCAGCTCCCTCTCCACCTTCTCCATCCCCTCCCCAGCCCCTTGCTCCCCATTAGAGGGTTGCCTGTGCCAGGAGGGAGTGCTGGTTGAGGCAACACACAGACACACAGGCATGCATCGTGTCAGTATGTCCCCAGTAATTCCTACGGGAAGAACTGGTCATGACAATTTGGCTGTTGGGGAGTCAGACCCCACACTGGAGTGACTTAGTTCTCAATTTTAACAGGAGAAAATTGGAAACAGGAAACTCAGAACGTGGTTCGATTCCTGGCTCAGCCCATCAAAGTGTCGACCGTGGAATATCTGGGAGGGAAGGAGTTTCATGATGTGAACTGATTCGTTGCTATGGTGTCGTCCTGTTGCAGCACCACACTTGAATTCAGTGAGCTCTTTAAAACGTACAGGGCAGGTGCTTGAGTTTATACAACTGTGGCAATACACCTGAAAAGGTGTGGCCCAATAATTTTGTCCATATAATGTAGTTCTTGACTGACTTACATACTTTGAACTACCCATGAGGTGGAACAACTAACTGTATTTTTAGTGTCAATATTCCGAGGAAGTTTCCTTAACATTTCCTTCGTGGTAAACGTGCCTACCTGCAGACGGAGAGCAGCTATACACATAATAGAAAGGACAGAGTGCGGAGGGCGGGAAGCCACAGAGGAGGCCAAAATCACTCCCTGTGGTAGCTGCAGCTACTACACAGCTATTGACCGAAGCTGTTTGAGCTAAGCTCCCCGCCTGTGTGTTCCTGTCAGTGTGTTTGTCGGGTTCTGAAACAATAGTTTGTCATCACAGTGGTGTGCTCCTATCAGGAGAAATCCTTTTCATCAGGATTATCATCATATTTTTGGTTTCGAATCCTGCAGTTTGCTGTCTCCAATTATAGTTATCGCTGCTAGATATGTCAAGGTTTTCACAGCAAATACACAGTTTAGAATAAAGGCAGTTTGTACCTGCAAATTTGCACTTTGCAAAGTGCTGCAGGAGTCATTTCTAAAGGCTTTAAATGAGTTATCATTCTTGCAATTCCATCCTGAAATGCAGATAAGGGTAACGAGCTTTAGACAGTCTCATATTTTGTTCTACAACGTTTTTCTCCCACTCACACATTTTTTTAAGTTTACGTGCTAATAACTGACAGTCACAGACAGTGGTTCAGTACATTTATAATTATAAAAGCAGTAGATTTTTGTGGAACATTCCACCCCCTCGTCCAAATGTGGTCTCTTCTTGCTCTAAAGAAAACCTTAGATACAGATTGGCTGTATTTAAGGTGCTAATATTGAGGTTCAAAAATTCAAAATTATTTCACAGTCTCTGGTCACAGCCTAATCCAGGTAAGCACCTATGTTTGCTTTTGTAACCACATGTTTTTGTACAATTATTCTGAATAATGCAAAAGTGAAACGTTAGAGCTCAGTTCACTGTAACTGGCAGAATGTCAGTTGATTAAACTCTTTTAAAATTCAGTTAATTTTCCTTCCCTAGCAGGTGGATGTAAAGATAGGTATGTGTGGATATTTATGTGTTTTTCCATATGTTTCATACATGGAAGGATATCAGTGTTGGAAACAAAGATAAGATAGCTTGAGTGTGCTCCATCTAGTGGCCAAAATGGAGATAAAGGCAGGTGATGCTAACTGGAAAGTGTTGCTGGAGGGGGAAGACACAGACTTTGACCTCACATCCTCTGGTCCAGACCTCTACAGGCACTGCTTTTGATTTTAGATAATCCTTAGTTAATTTCCCCAATCCTTGATTTCAGTTTAGTTTGAATTCTTGGAAACTCTGTGTTTATTTTTTAGAATGCATGCTGGTTATCCCAGCAAAGTCTCTGCTCTGTGGACCTTGGATTAGATGTGACGCATTAGATGTTTGCTGTTAAGGGCATTAACCACTGTAATTTATAGTGGACAAATCCATCCTTGAATATTGGTCCATTATCAGTAGATATACAAATCGAGGGATGAAGACGTTAATTAGATGTTAGCAGATTCTAAATCTACACATTAAAAAGACTGCATTGACAATATGAACTGTTTTCATGTCATTATGGACATTGGTTGTGACTTTGTTCTAACTCCATGTTTTTTTTCAACTAACCCCAACAAGTTGAGCTGTTCTCCAGCCTTGCGAACACTCGCTATGTGCTGGTTGAAGGTTTGAAAATGAAGATGACATCAGGCTGGATTTGGTCACACACATCTCAGTATTTAGAAAGCAAGCGTGTTAAAGAAGCATACTTCAATGCCTTATATCTCAGAGAAAACAGGTCCAAACTTTCTAAAAACTAGCAGTAATCTGTCTTTTAGTGGCTCTGAAACCTTTAAACTACATCATAAGTCTCAGAATCAGGAAACACAGCCACCCCTAACCCACCAGATACAATTTAGCAGGGCGGCTGAGTGTGCAAGAACATGATATCCCATTGTGTCCTGTTGTGCCACATGCTATATGCAGCGCTGGGACAGGAAGCTGCAGCAGTGGCAGCCCAGGCAAGTAAAGTGTGTAAAGGGCCAGCTGATTACCAGCTGATAAATGAGTGGCCCCGGGGTCGTAGTTGGAGCAGCAGACAGCTGCAATCAGCATCAGCGTCGAAGACACAGCCGCTGGCTGATGCGTACGCTTGTTGTGCTGATTGGAGCAGAGCCGGACACTAGATGGAAGCAGCTGCAGCCTGTGGAGAGGAAAGTGAGCGCACATCTGGATTTATGTACAGCGTGCGATTTCTTCCTCTCTTCCTTTCATTCCGCTGAGTGTCAGCGCATGTGTACTGAGCCTCCATCCTTCCACTTCCTCCCTCATTGAATCAGAGCTTTGCTTTCGCCTCTTCTTCCTCTTCAGAGTGTACACAAAGAGGCTCGGAGCTATTCATGGCCAGTACACACTGCTGATACCAGTCCATCTGCTGGAGACCTATCCTTCTCCTCCTTCTGTCTCACCTCATTTATCATATTAATTCCTTTCTTAGTCTCTGGTTTCCTCTGATTTTATTCCCTTTCCTTGTTTCCTCCTTTGTCGTTTTCTCACCTCTCCTCTTGCCTGTCATCCCCTCTCATTTCCTTCCCTCTCCCTTCCCTTTTGTGATCTCTTCCCTTTCCTCCTCTCAGCTCTTGTCTCCTCTGCTCTTATTTCCTTTCCTCTCTGCTTGTCTTCCATCTCCATTTGTTTCCTCTCATTTCGCTTCATTTCCTTTGCTTTATATGTCTCATTTTATTTAGTTTTCACCTTTTTCGTTCCTCTCTGTATGTCGCTCCCTTTAATTTAGTCTCCTAATCTCTAGTTTCCTCTCCTCGGTTTTTGTTTGTCACTTCTTGTTTCCTTTTATTCCTTCTCCTTTCCTCTGCTCTTGTACTCTTGTTTCCTCCCTTTATCTCTTCTTTCCTTCTCTCCAGTCTCTCCTACTCTTGTTTCCTCTTCTCTATCACTGTTTCCTCTCTTCTCCTGTCCTTTTTATCATCCTTTTGTTTCCTTTCCTCTTATGTCTGTCCTCTTACCTCGATACCCTTATTTATTCTCCTCTCATTCCCTCTTTCTTTTATACTCTCCCTGAATCATTTCCTGGTTTCTTTTCCTATGTTATTCCATTCTTTTTGTATTAACCTTTTTATCATCTTTGTCTGTGGTGTGTGTGTATATTTATGATGCACTGGAAAGCTCACAGGGACAGCATTCACTATAATCACACACACACTGTTACAGTATCCAGCCCCTTGTATCTCTGTTGCTTTGATGCAGGGAATCAGACTGGCGCTCATTGACTCAGCTCAGCCATGCGTGGGCTGATTCTACATTATAGTCAATATGGGATGAATGCCTGCTCCTGTGTGTGAGAAAAATCCTGAGGCCAGAGTGCTGCAGCCTGCACCCAAAAGCCTTCTGAAGAGCAAACACAGGCATGCGGAGAGAACACTAATGCGTACGTAAAGACTCGAGCGGTGCTGACGTATCTGCACACACATTCATTCCCTCTGACAAAGACGTAAAACCTTGTGACATATTTAAGGTTTAGAAATATGCAAGTCTGCCTCATCAGAACGCATTGCTTACTCACAGTGGGACTTGGATTAAATGTGTGCAGTATAATACATATGGCTGAAATTTAGAAAAAAGAAATACTCTGAGGGATGGTTCCTGAGCTTCTGGTGATTCTGCATTTATATTCTGCCTTTGCAGTCCAATGCAGAAATAAGGACTCATGATTTTTAGGTCTGTGAAAAGTGCTTGTGCAGAAATTTGCTTTCATGCTGTACAAGGCAGGAAAACAAATTTTATATAATCAGCTGAAGGTGGTCAGGGAAATGAAGGCGAGAGGAAAGCTGAAGTAAAGAAATGAAAAATACCTAAATTAAAGGAAAATAGATGTTTATTTGTCAATAAACAGATATTTAGACCGTTAAAGTGGACCTATCATTTTTCCCAAATTTTCTGTAATATATAAGCTGATGAAAGAATAGATTTCAATTAACGAAGTCAGTGTCTGTACAAGTAATCCTGAAATTGTATATGTTAGTAATGAGAGTGTATATCACTAAATATTGGTCATCGCAGGCACACTTGCTGCTCAAATCTTCAGTTGACACTGCAGTCACGCGCATCTAGAGACTGGTTGGTGACTTCCTGGCAACCCCTGGTTGCTAAGGAAGAATGAGTATTCCTTGACAGGCTGGCGAGCGCTTGCTAGCTATCACTGACTAAAAATGGTCACAAAGAGGGTGTTGCACCAGAAACCTTGATGTGATTGATTTTTGTGATTGTTTGCAAATACTCGCTAAGTAACTAGCGAGTGAAACAGAGACTGTTTGCTTTCAGGGTAAAATTTGCTGAGACCAACACGTTTAAAAATGTGCAACTTTTACTCTGAAGGTAAGAAGCTTCTGTTTCACAGTTTTACTACCACTTAGCAAGTAGTTGGTGAGGATTTGCAGAAAAGTTGGCATCTTTCATGCAAACTACTGGTGACCATGGCAATTACAAGGAGGTTTTTGGTACAGTATTGTGTACCTATTTTTGATCACTTTCACATAAGCAACCTCAGGATTATATCATTTTCCATAGCAACCGGTTGGGGTAGTTGACGAGTTTCTAGATCTGCATGATAATTCTTTAATCACTGATTTCACAGTGACTGCCAGGAACCTCCTAGAACCACTCACAACCCATTCAGGGCATACTCACTTTTCACTAGCAAGCAATGGTTACCAGGTAGTCACCAACTGGTCTGTGTAATTTGGGTTTTTTGGGGAGTAGCCACTGAAAAGAAAAAACAGTGTCTTAAAGCCTAAAGATAAGATTCAGACAGAAGCCTAATGGAAGGGGAAAAGGCCAAGTGTAAGAAAAGACAGATTTAAAGAAAAAAGAAACCAAACAAACTGTGAATCATGCAAAACTATTCTAGTGGTGGTCCCAAAATAAAAACACGAAGCCTGGAACAACAGCATGTAGAAGCAATAATAACATAGTAGGTATGCTTTAAATGACAACATCTCAAATTGATATTACGTAGCTTGTTTCATCGACGTGTCAAAGTGATGATGTTCTGTCATTCAGACACAGGTTATATTTATCTTAATATTCATAAAGGATTTACTCACACACCTCTGACAGGCCAAGTCTGCACCATATAATATCACGAGACAGGAGTCAGAAGAGTTTGGCGTCTTCTTTAAGCTTTGGTCTCGTCTTTTGGTGAGCTGAGGTCACCAAAAGAACATGAACACGATGCAGGAGTGTAATAATGTCCCTCTCCACTAATGGACAGCATGCGTTCAGACTTGTGCTTTGTTACAAGTGAAAAAACTTTCACGTTCAACACATTCAGAAGCCATCACACTGATGGAAAGCAGCTTGTGTCTGCAAACCGATTAAATTGCTGGCTGAAGCCTGATTTCAGCACCATGGACAGAGCTCAAAGCAGCGCAACTAAATCAGAAAACACATCTGACCTCCTCTCATTCAGTTTACATAACCCATAAAGTCTATACAAAGAAAGAGTGCACCATAATTAACTGAAACATTTGCAATGCATTGCTTAGGAAGCCGTTTTGATTGATGTTTCCAATGTGTCTTTTCAAAGGCTGATGGTTTATGTTGGTCCTTTTTTTTTCTTTGTTTCATTACCGAGCTGGGCATTAGAGTCCTTTACACTAGCTGTTAGGACATTTTTATTGTCTATGATGGTTAAAACAGGACAGTTTAAACTGAAGAGAAATGCTCCCTTGGTCTGGTTTTGCGCCGCTTTGTCGTAGTTTGACACAAACCAGGGATGAATGAAACGTGCAGTTGTGGATTTTATCACGCCTCGGGGTGTCTTGGTGTTTGTTATTATTGTTATTATGATCGCTGCTTTCTGATGTAACGTAGGTAGGTTTTGCAATTGTCCAAATGTTCCTGGATCTTTCGCTTTCTACGTTTCTCTCGTCTAGGTTGTTCTTTTCCTTTCTTTCAGTTTTCTTCTATTTTTCTTTTAAAGGTTAGTTAAAGCTTGAAGGCTCCTCGTATGTCTTTCTTTGTTAGTTTCTTCCCTCCCCTGTTGCCTTGATTGAGTTTACCTGTGCCTTATTATCCCTCTATAAAGCCTGTGTGTTCTCCCTCGGGCTTTGAAAGGTCTCTCTACGATTCCCAAGTCTGTCTTTGTGGTCTTGTTTTCACTGCTATGAAAGAAGTTATGTGATTGATCATTTTAAATGTCTGTGTATTTTATTTTATTTTATCAGGGTTACTTAAAAAATATAGACAGATTATATGAAAAGCTTTAGCAGCGGTGCGGCTTGACAAAATTTAGAACTGAATCACTTTGAGTCAATTCAGATTTGGTCATTTTGCTGAGGGCAGAGGTTTTGCATTCTTTTGTCTTACTTAATCATTTTTCAGAAATCACTGTGCACAGATTATTGCTACTTTCGCAGTTATTTCATTTCATTTTTATTGGCCTGCATTCATTCAACTTCATGAACATGATGAATTTTACCAAAGGCCACACTTTGAATTCATATGGTAATCTTGAATGTCTTTATATATTTCAATTACATGAGAACAAAAAGCAAATAAGGAAATAAAAAAATGTGAATGTATCCGGGATGATCTTGCAGTCGCAACACACAAAATAAAACTGTGGCTTTCCTTATCTAAGGCTACACATCAGTGGGGTCGCCATTTATTTCAGGGAGAAACGGGGTGACTTTGTGAGAGAGGCTGGATTTTGTTTGTTCACATTATTTATATATAACTGCAGGAGGGACACTGTCTGCACAGAAAGCAAGGGCATTAACAATAAAGTGTCATTTTCTACTTTGTGGACTGCTGCTTCCCCACCCATGCTGTTCATCTGTCCCACCTGCTTTTTGCTTCAGTGGGCACGCAAATTTTAACCTTGCAAAGTGTTCGCGTTTCCGCTAACGTGTCTCTGCTGAACTGTGTGAGCAGCTTCACAAAGCCGACACGCACCTTTACTTTTATCTATGAAAGTAAGGCTGTGGAAGTGGCTTCGGATTCTTTCAAGCATTAGTTCACGATTATCTATTTATTGTAGCATGCTGGGGTTTTCTCCATTTTGTAACATAAATGTGAAAAATATCTCAGCTCTTGGAATTAAATTGCTCTTTGGAAGAGATACCGTCCTGTGCAAAAATCTTGCCCTACCCTTTATTTTTTTATATTTTGCTTCCAGTTAGAAACACCTTTGTGGAACTTGTTAAAGTGCTCTTGAACTGTAGTTTTCCCAGCTTTCTGAAGGTTTCTCAAAGTTCTCATTTTGATATTGGCTGTTTTTCACTACTTTTTTGTTCAGTCCTTGCTCCTGACCACTTTAAGAAGAAAGTTAAGCCACTTAATACTGACCTACGAGTCAGTGATTAGTTGAGCCAAGGAAATGTCAAAGATAGCACAGTTTGACAGGCATAAAATTATATTTTTGCACCAGTGAGGTGATTCCCAGAGACTTGTTAACCAAAAACTTTGCATATTACACATCTGGTGTGCGGTGTGTCCTTAAAAATTTGAAGAAACTGGACAAGTGGAGGACAAAAGAATGAGAAACAGGCCTAAAAATAATATACAGGATATGAACAGTAAGGAAAAGTTGTGTCCAGCAAATCCAGTACCTGAGAGTTGGCACTTCAGTTAAACCATTAACTGTTTACCAAAGTTTTATTTGGTTAATTAAAAGGTCTGTGTTAGGTCTGTGCAGTGGTTGCAGTTCTTGCACTTACAGGACCTCCTAGGTTTTAGGTCTAACCTTGCTTGCTGGCTGTTGCTGGAAATGGCTGCATGCGTAGAAAAAAACCACCTGTTTTACTGAGAGGACAGCAGGGTCAGCTGAACTGTGCATTTTATGAAGTCCACCTGCTGGAATACAAGGCACATCCTGCTGCACTCACACCGGCAACATAAAAAAAACATATCCACAACATCATTTTAGCGGCAGTTCAAATTTCAAAGAAAATTTCCAAATAAAGCTGACAGCCCCAACTTTCAGTAACAGGAACACAATGCAGACTAAAGTTCAACACATACTGAGCAATGTTTTCCAAGTGTGTCTGCAGAGTTTTAGACATCCGTCAGTCATCTGTCACCCGGAACAGATACGCTTGTGTTTCTGCAAACACAAACAATCCACATCAACTCTGACAGGCGTCTATGTGTCACATGCTAATATGATACCCTCTCTAATTATCTTATTCCATAGTCTTTTGTGTTGTGAAGCATGTATCCAGCATTTTTCACAAAGGCATCTAGTATGGCTATGTGTTAAATCTCTACAGGAAGACAAATTCTCAGCCTTGTTCGGCATTGATCTGGGATCACCTGTGTATTAATTATCTGAATACCGATGGGTACTTAAAAATCAGCTGCTTTTTAATGTTATCAGCACGTTGAAAGGTTGTTTTCGGTTTTCATATTGCTAGGAAGGGTAGGCCAATCGATCTAAATATCAACAGTATCAGTACCATTTCTTGTATTGCATCGATACTTTAGGTTTAGTTGCTCCCCTCTATGCCCAGGACGTTGCTCCAATCAAATCAAAAAGTAGACATCTGTACAAACGGTGCTCACACTTTGCTCCTCCCCCTTCTCATTTGTCACTCCTGCAGTGAGTTAGGGAAAAAGAGCATCCTGTCGAGATATTTTATAATGAAAACACTGGAAACAGGAAGGAAATTCTCTCCTGTGAGATCAACGATTTCTAAAAACACATGAAAACCCCCCCACAGAAAATAACTTTTTTTCCCCAAAACGAGAATGTGAGCTGTGGATTGGTTGCTGCCAGGTTGCCTTGTGATTGCTCCGGAAGACACTGACTTCTTTGCAAAGACTCGCTTATTATTCGCCTGATGGGAAATGCAGAACATTTGCCTTCAAAGTAAAAATTGGGCCCCACTGAGCCACACTTTTCAAAAGGCACAACTTTTATACTGAAGGTGAACGTCGACATCTTCCATGGAAAACTAAAGGAAACTTTTGCAATGTGCAACAAGAGCAATTGCCAGGAGATATTTGGTGCAGCATATATGTCTTTGCAACCAGCTTCACCTAGCGACTGTCAGAAACCTCCTGCAACCACTAACCAACTGACTGGGGAAAATTCAGTTTTCCCTAAGGACTCATGGTTGCCAGGCTTGAGACACCTACTACACCTCTCAGTGCTCGATGGATAAACATGAATTGGTGAATTCGATCCTGAAAAACGACTGACCAATCAGGAAACAGAATGTCCATAGACATCAGGTGCTTCAAACCAGAAAAACATCAACAACATAAGAAAAGTCTGGACCTCACATGTCACAGCCCATCAACCCTACAGCATTCAAATGGAAATTTTTGTTGCTGTTTAAACACAAAAACAGTTTTAACACTGCTCATTACTATTCACTTTCACAGTAGCAAAGAACTGCTTTCACTCAATGAGGTTATAACGACCTCCTAACCTTCTAGTAGGTGATTGTCCTCACCTCTTGATGATTTTTATGCCACTGATACTGAAATTGCATGTTATCTTAATTCCGGTCTCAATAATCCTGAGCTTGAAGCCAGACCGAAGCTCCAGAAAACACAGAAAAGCCACGTTTTGTGTCCTCAGCCAGTCTGTAGGGCAGCAAAGTCGTACAGCTGGGAACCTTTGTGGTTTTGGAGGATACTTGATCAGATACATGTCGGTTTTGAGAGGAGTGGAGGCTTTTTATCCAGTCAAGCATGTATGACTTCAGATAAGAAAAAGAGGGAGGGAATGAGTTGTTCTGAAGGGACGCCATCCCGATATCATCCTCACTCTGCAGCCCCTGTATAGCCAATCTGCTCAAACAATCACTGCAGCAGGGAGAAAGAATGAAGCCCTCTGACTACCTTCTGGAAAATATATGAAAGCGAGATGTGGAGATGTGATCCAAGCAGCAGCCCATATCCATTCTGTCTTGTAATGGAAATGCGACACGGTGGGGTGAAAAAGTAGAAACTTATTGACTCTGTCGGTGTGTGTGTGGTGACTGAGAGGCAAAGATTGGGTGGGTGAAAGAAAAGAAAGGAAGAATATGGAATAAAAGAGAGAGACACGGAAGAGTGAGAAACATATACATGAGACGAATACAGAGCTCGCTTCCTCAGGTGTGGAACTGAGCCAGAGGGAGAGAGGTCCAACAATGTCCACAACACTTCCAACAGCAGCTGCGCTGCAATATTGATCGCTCGATGGCCACAAGACAAACTGAGGACAAAAAACAGCCATTATTTCAGAAGCACATCCATTCACACCTTACTGTTCACCGCACAGGGGGCATGAGGAGAAAACATAGGAGATATGATTGAGACCTCAGAGATTTCTTTCTGATAAATGTTACTGCCTCACAAAACAACACTTTGTGCACATCTGTGTGTACACAGAGGATGTTTTTTTCTTTAACTTTTTAATGACTTTTGTGCACCACTGACTGAAAGACCGTTTGCATGTTTATTTTTATTTACCTTTCCAAATTTTATTTAAATGTAAGAAATATGTTTTGTTTTAATTATGATTTACTTTATTTTCTTATATTTCTGGCTGCTGCAGCCGTCTGCCTTTATCTCCCCCCCGTGCCTAGTATTCCCCTCTGTAACATGCTCTGCATTTCCTCCTTCACTACATCCATGAGTCTTCTGTGTGGTCTCCTTCTTAGTCTTTCCATTCTGCCTAGGCAGCTCCAGCCTCAAAATCCTTTTCTAATATATCCAATCTCTCTCCTCTGCACATGTCCAAAACATCTGAGCCTTGCATCTCCAACTTTATCTCTAAACTGCTCCATCTGAGCTATCCGTCTGATGTACTCATTTCTAATCTTGTCCATTCTGATTGCTCTTCAGCTCTGCCACCTCCAGCTCGGCCTATCGTCTGTTTGTCAGTGCCACCATCTCCAAACCATACACCATAGTCACCTTCTGTCACAAATCACCCCTGACACTCACCTTCACTGCACTCTCTTCTTCATCTGTCCCTTTGGCTGGTTCATCCCAGGTGTTTAAATCTTTCCATCTTCTTAACATGCTGGTTTCCTCATTAATACGTTTCCAGCTCTATTCATAATCATCCCAACCAGCTGCACATCATTTCCAACTCAATCTCTCTGTAGCCAGTCGATACAAGTCCTTTTCTTCTTCAAGTCCAGAATCAGATGTGACTAATCATAAGCTTTTTTTTTGTCTTTGCCTCCTCTCTCTCTGCTGTAGACCTAGCCTCCCAGTAATCCTGTCTACCTGCTTAATCCACCTGACTATCCCACTTTTTCTTTGCTAACCTCTTCCTCTGGATATTTCTTGCACTTTCACATTGTACCACCAAGTCTGCTTGTCCTATTTCCTCTGTAATAGGACAAACACTCTCTTGGCGTATCATTCTTCCTTCTTCAACTTCCACCATTTAATCTTTGCCTCTGTCTTCACTCGTTTCCTCTTCTTGATGTCCAAAGTCATCCTGCAGACGATCAAGTCTCTCCAACTGCACCTTCTGCATGTGTTCACCTTCATTGACCTTTCTACATCACCCTATGTTGCTCCCTCTTCTTGAAGGATGTGTTCACCGCAGCCATTTCCATCCTTTGCAAAATCCACTACCATCTGTCCTTCCATATTTTCCTCCATTGCACCTACACAAGACCTCCTCATCACCTCTGTCCCCTTCACCCACATGTCCATTAAAGTCTGCTCCAATCACCACTATTTCTTACTCCAGAAATCCTCTTTCTCTTCTAAGTAACATCCAACCTGTGGGGCATACATACTGAGGACATTCAATGTCAACCCTTTAATTTCCAGATACTTACAATCCTGTCTGAATCGCTTCGCCTCCACTACACTGTTCATGTACTCTTCCTCCAAGATTACCCCTTCTCCGGGTCTCTTCCCTTCTACACCATGGTAGAAAAGCTTGAACCCACCTCCTCCTTGCTTGCCTTCCACTTCGTGTCCAGAACACCTAATATATCTGTCTTCCTTCTTTCCATCACATCAGCCAGCTCTGTCCCTTCACCAGTCATAGTAGTCTTTCTTATTTGTTCCTTCAACAGGAATTTTTACAAAATCCTACAGGAAAGTTTGAGAAAAGAAACTCAAAGAGAATATGAGTGAAAAATGCTGTGGTGAGAACAAGGTTTATTGGCATATCTAAGAGAGCAAAGAGCCACTTTCACGCTGCAGGAACTTCTATATTGTTCTAATAACTGCAGGAGATAGTTCCCCGTCTTTTTATGTGTCTGGACTACAGCAACCGGGGACCACTGTAGTTCTTAGAAACTGTCTCTTTTAGCTTCTACTACAGAGGTAGTTTTCCAAGATAAGAGAAACCTCGAGTGACACAGATGTACTGCATTTGGTCAAGACATAAGCAACAGCAGACTCCTGAAATGAGCACTGCCCCCCTCCCACGCCATTACTCCATTCACACTCTAATTATTATTATCATCTGCTACTGCAGCGCCTAATTTGTAAAGATCGACCTGCAATATTTACATAAAGAACTTCAACTTGTGTCCTTAATCATTTTATTTTGTTTTCTTCTTTGCACCTTATTTATTACTTGCATCTTAATTTTTCATTCTTGCATTTCTATTTTATTCAAATTAAATTATTTTATTTTGTTTCTTGTTTCGTGTGGAAGACCGGAAAAAGAGGCTGAACAAATCATCACGACAGTAGGTGATGTTGCATCACAGGCCACTGCTCAGCTATTGTAACACCTCCGTTATTACAAAGCCTGCAATTCCAGTATTTCAGAAGGTTCCCATTATTTTGGTGCGAAGGACAGAGCAGCGCAAATACTAAACAGAAAACAAGCTTAGAAGATGTTTAGCTCTCAGCAGGTCTCTCCTGTGGGTGGATCTATAGTTTATTGTGAAAGTAGCTAATGTGGTTGTAAACCGAAACTAACTTTGTATCTGTAATTACCTGAATTTGGAAAGAGTAATGGTTTAATGAGTTACAGATAAATGTAATGCAATTCTAGTAATGTGTTGCATTGTAATAAATTACCCTCCAACACTCATCCTGTTTTTTAATCGCTGTAGCTCAAATGAGATCCCTTAGGTTTGCACATCCAGCCACAAATCTAATGCAGGTCATATTCAAAGCTTACCTCCTTCATGAAGACAATACTTCTTCAATTCTCTGGGGATTAAAATCATTTGGATATGGTTGCAGTGCTTAAAAACCCTGTCTGCTTTATTAAATGTTGATGCGTTTGGTGATGAAATAGGTTCGTGGCTTTTCCTCTCTTTGTTTGCACAGTTGTGTGAGATGATCTGTATATCATCAGCTTTCAGGACTGTCTTACTTTTACTTCGAAGCAGCACTTGTCTCTTTATATTTCTACCCAACCTTTGATTTTTATCCCTCAAGGACTCACTTATGTTTGATTGCAGGTTGTTTCTGTAGTCCGATAACTTGTAACGCTGTCAAGCAAAGCACCTTTGTGCAGTATATCAAAGATTTTCATTTTCTGGAAACAACTCATTTTCAGTGTATGTGAATGTAATGATTTTCTGGTGAGGGGAGACTGTTACACAAAAAGTAGATTCACCGATTTCAAAGGAAAGTTCGCCGAGATCAACTGATGATGCATTTAAAAAGGTTTTCTGTTAGATGAGAAACACGTTAATGTACGGCATGCTCACAAGCTGGCACAGAATCCACGAAAACATCTCCAATGTGTGATTAAGCTGTCAGAGCGAGAGGTGTTTATTTTCATCACCCACCTCGGTCTGTGTCGTACAGGAAGACGAACTTGTTCCAGTCATAGTGGTCGAGGAGGGACAGGAGGGCCCCACGGATCGACGGCCGGAGCTGCAGGGTGAACTGGCTCTCGCCCTCGGTGGGGAAACTCGGCGTGATGAGGGAGATGTGCAGCGCACTGCAGAAGGACGTCAACGTGTGGACCGAACGCTTGTCGTACAGGCCGAAGATGGCGAAGACACCGCGGGAGTACTGGGAGCAGACTGTGGAAGGAAACAAGAACATAAAAATTAATTGGTACCATAAATTTGAAGGAGCTTGAGGTAATGGGAATGGAGAGGGAAAAAAAACATGTCAAGGTTTTATATAGTGAAAAAAGAAGTGAAATGAAGTTGAAGTTCTTTTCAGGCCTTTAGTCTTTAGTTATACTGAATATTGTCAAGAAGTCGCTAGCTAATGATTTATTTTTATATTGTTATGATTACATATACACAAATAGTGAACTTTTTTTTTCTTCTGGAAAACCAAGTGCACAGTTGGTATTTCTCTTTGGGTTTGGGACCCTTTTCACATTGTTCACAGCCATAGACTGTATATAAAAGATAGCTGCAGCCACTTGACATCACTCTTTGGTTACTTGTGTGTTTGCCGTGAGCCAGAAGTATCCAAATATGGTTTTTACAAATGCTAAGTTAGCAAAGTGCATCCATAAACAGTCCGGGTACACACACAGATAAATTCTAATTTATTGGTGACGTAATAAAAGAGTTTCAGTCACAAAACTGGAACAGAAACTGCTTAGACCCTTAAAAATGCTTCAACAATACAAAGGGAGTGAAGGGACTTTTATAAACATTCAAAGTAGAAAGCATTAAATTCAAGCCTTAACAAAGCTTAATCAGATGAGCAGGGGTGGGGTCATTATTTTTTTTAAAAAGGTAAGGCATTTAGCATTACTGGGGTCGGCCTGCACTCAGCTTCATCATCCCTCTGGGTTCCTGGTTAGCTTTGTGTTAGCATGCTGTCTGTGCAGATCTGCGCAAAGAGCTGAAGTTCTGTTGCTTTTGTTTTGCCCTGGATGCAGTTTGCACTTTACCATCACATTCTTAATCTTTTGTGCAATAAAAGGAATCTTTTATTCTCCACTCCTGAACAGCTGCAGGACCGCTCCACCACTTTCCTCCTCCCAGATACAAACTGAAATCAGCTGATTGTATCACAAGTGTTTTTCTTTCCATCGGCCTGGAGTGCAGGTAACTGATGAACCTTTGGAACGTGAGTAACAATATAATTGTAACTGTAATGTAACTGCTGAATTTAGCACTGTAAAGTGTGGTTACATTGTAAGGAGTTTCACCCAAAACTGCAGGTGAGTTTAAAAAAGATTCACCCATGAAGGAGCCTGGTCATGTGAGGCTTTATATGTATAAATGTTTTAAATGTCTTGTCTTTCTCCCTCCCCTCCAATCAGTCACAGCAGATGGCTGCTGGTTTTGCCCGTTTATTCCCTGTAAAAGGGAGTTTTTCCTTCCCACTTTCGCCAGGTGCCTACTCATAGGTTGTCTGATTGTAGGGTCTTTATCTTAAAATACTAAGCACCCAGAGGTGACTGCTGCATCCTGGACGAGTTGCAGATGGGCTAAGGAAGACTTAGAAATGTAAAAAGTGAGTTACAAACATTGATATGGAGGAAAATTAAGTGCGTCTACAGGGACTGACTTTCTTCTGTACTGAGCGTCAAGTGGTCACAAAAGGAACTTTAGTTTTTGACACTTTTTCACTGGCTTTTGTTTTTAACCACGGAGCCTGGAGCTTCCTCAGACCCTGGATCTGTTTCACACGAGGGGAGAAAACTAGGGCAACTCAAACACAATGCGTTTATGAACTAGTTTTTTAAAATATATTTTTCTCACAACAAATATCAAGTGTACAACAAAGGATTTTGTCACGCTGTGTATCAGTTCATTTTCCTTTATTCGGCACATTCATCCCTATGATAACTTCATTATTTAGCAGCATAAAAACAACATGCAATGAGGGCTCATCTTAAACACATCTTAAACACATCTTAAACACATCTTAAATCATTCAAGTCCCACGCTCACAGGAAGCGATATTTTACGAGAACCGAGCGCTTAATATGAGCAGTGATCGCCATCGCATTTAACTAAAACCTCGCTGCTTTGAATGACAATTGATTGGTGGGAAATGTGGTGCAAAAATCACCACAGCAATAAGCGCTTAGCACCATGACTGGCGACAAAATAACAAACCATTATCCCGCTGATTACCACTTTAAATCCTTTCAAGAGAGCCACTGAATGCAGCAAACAGAGATCAAAACCAAACACGTCCGTTTCCTCTGATGCTTTCATCTAAAAAGGCTGTTCCCGTCCCCCATTTAAACAGCAAAACAACAGTACCAACAACTAAATCATTCCCCTTGCTGTTGTTTAGATATATTCTAGAGGACATATTCCCCATTAACAAAACACATCATGCTCATGCTGCTCTGCTTTCATGGCATAAAAGCAGCACCAACTGAACCTGCGTCTCTTGTGTTTATTGGTCAGACTTTGAATTAAATAGAAAGTCTGCATTTGCATACACAAGCTGTGCTATACACACATATACACAATGCGTCCTGCTTGAGGAAATCTTCTCATTATAGAAAGGTTTGGCTGTCTACTAGAGCTGTACTATAATTGCCCACTTTCTGCACACACGGAACAACAACAGAGAGTAAAGATAATGAGCGTCCTCTGCCAGTTTCCGGGTGCGAGGAGAATCAGAGTGAGTGGCGAACTGAAGGAAGAGCTCAAGATGTTCCCGTTGTTAAAGGAAAACTGGGGGTGGGGAAGTAAACAAGAGAGCTGCTTTACTGACTAACTCATTGTTTCTATGCAGAGAGTGCAGTGCGCTGCTGTCGAGACAGAGGGGGAGAGAGAGTGTGCATATTTTCTAATCTTCCTCCCTCAGTGAAACAAACAAGGCGGCAGTAAAAAACTGAGAGGAAAGTCACTCTTCTTCTACACACAATTATAGTACACAGAGGTGCTGGGAACTATACTACCAGGGTGAAAAACAGTCAAGACTGTACAGTAGTTCGCCTTCAGGGATTTCAGCCAGAAAGACTTTAGGAAGTAGTCAGGTGAGGCCGTATTCAGAGTGACAGTTTACACTGGAAGCAGCTTGTGGTGGATAACTGGGCCGTACGTAAGACTTTCACTCAGGAAACTGGGGTGAGTTAGGGTCAGTCTTCTCCATGTAATTTTGAGCATCAGACACTTAATTTCCTGCATTCGGGAGAGCTTTAAATAACTATTCTCAACTCTTCTAAATGAAAATTATCGTTGTTGTATCAACATCCAAGTGATTTCCAGCATTTAGTGTGGCAGGTTGATACAGTCACTCCTATCACCTCATAGCCGCAGCCGGCCTCACTAGGTTTGAACCTTGGATTTAACGTGCTGCGGCAGTGCAAACGCAGTGACAAGATTGCATGTTCCTTTCTCAAGGCATAAAACAAAGGGAGAAGTTGATATTTACATAGTAAAAAATAATCTCTTATATTTTTGTGCTCAGTATTGAAATGAACAGACTGTGCCTTTGTTTAGAAAACAACACAACTTCTGTTTTTCACTCTTAAAAGTAACCACACCTGTGAACACTGTTGGGGCTTGAACACACACATAGTTTTTGCTCTGTTTATTTAATCTGGATATATATGATCAGAGTCTGCAGTGGTTTCCTCCCTCAGCCTAAAGACACGCACGTTAGGTTCACTGGTGATTCTAAACAGCCATAGGCCTGAATGTGAGTGTCCCTGTGTTTGGGCTGTGATGGACTGGAGGCCTGTCGCCCCGTGTCAGCTGGGATAGGGCCTGGCCTCACTGTGACCCTCGGTTGGATAAGGCTTTAAAAACATTGATGAATGGATGGCTGGAGACGTCAGAGTGTAGCTCATTCAGTTGTTCCCGCCTGGCGTCAGGGTACTTTTCTTTTCTTTGTGGAGGTAACCCCTCGCTTTATGATAAATATACGTTAAGGCCCTTTGGACTTTGGAAGTTTCAACAAGATTTCTGCTCACTGTGCACAGTCCTCTAAGAGAGAGGGAGTGAGTGGGCAAATTCATGTTTTCTAAATATTAGAGAGGACATGTCCCCTGTGTCCTGTCCTGCCCCCACCCCCAAATCCATGTCTATGCCTTAAGGCACCCCACATGATGTAACTTCACTGTTAAAGTTTGCTTTTCCCTGAGTCATGACTGACTCATTTAAGTTTCGGTGTTGGGTGGGAGGGCTAAACTATTTTATCTCCACAGATTCAGAGAACTGCACTTGGCCAAATGAAACCCAAGTTTTTCAGTGTTTTTGCAGTAAAATATTCTCTTAAAGTAACTTCCAATTTTGCACTGTTAATTAAAAGAAGGAAGGGGCTTTCAGCATATGCAACAGTAATGCTACTCTAGGTCGACTTTACAGGCCGTCTGAAGTTCTAGTTGAATGTGCAGACAGGTTCGGGAATGCAGCTTTCCGACGTTGGATTAGGAGGCCTGTGTCCGACCAATTTAGCCTCCAAGCCTATGAGCGGGCAGAATGGTGTATGTTTTTGATTGACAGCTGAGCCAGCAGGAGCGCTGACATCAAAACAAACCTGCACTGCAAAGTAAGCACTCAAGCCAAGAACAGATGGCTCATTTTTAGAGATGGTGCAAAAGAAAAAAGACCACAGAGCTGAAATTATGGATGCTTATATTTTTAGGTTTTTTTTTTAGCTGATCAGCTTTACTGACACTTAGCCTGTAAACAGCTCAGTTTGACCTCTGAGGATATTTATTTAATGTTTAACCAACCAACAAGCCAAAACAAAAATGAACCATAGATTAAATATATAGAAAGAGAGGTAAGAGCTGCAGGAGGAGGGTTGTCTTCTTTTAATTTAGGTTGATTTGTGTTTGTTTATTTGCCTTAACCTGAAATCTTCCTAAGCTATCTTCAAGGTTTGCTTTTATCTTTTGCTATTAGCATTTCCTTCAGCCAAGAAAAGCTCAGGTTTCGGATCATTTTTATGTATTTAGAGAAGATCTAAACATTGGAGGGGAAAAGGAAGAATAATTACATTTTACATAGCCTGACTGCAGCAATGTATCACAGTGCCAAATATCTCCACTTATGGCCACAAATGGTCCCTTAAGACCACACAGTTATTAACACCTACTGTGTGTCTCCACATTGAAGGATGGGGGCAAACAGGGAGAGAGGGAGAAAGTCCACTCAACCAAGAAAGGAGTGCAGAGGTTGGAAAATCCACACAGCCCACTGATGTCCCCTCCAGGGATAGGATGACATCAGCGCACACAGAGATACACAAGCACACACACACACACACACACTTCACTGAATCGTGAATATATGTCAGCCCGCACCCACGCTGTGCACGGCGAGCTGCTGTTACGCAGAAACACCAGATTGAATAACAACACATTAGTATGTATGTAAGTAAAGCTGCTGAAATTAAAACTGTCTCTGCCTCCAATTACTGCCTGTTTTCATTAGAGTTCAAACAAAACTAACAGTATTATCACTGAAATGCTACTATCACATACAGTACACAGACTACGTAAACACTGAGGTCACATCCTTTTGTTGTAAGTTTAACACATTTGTGGGCAAAGATTTGTGTCCCTGTTGACTGAATATTAAAGCTACAGGAAAAAAAGACAGAATTCAATTCAATTTGATTTTGTTTATATGGCGCCAAATCACAATAACGTTCGCCTTAAGGCACTTTATGTTGTAAGGTAAAGACTACAATAAAACAGAGAACACCTGAACAATCAGATGACACCCTATGAGCAAGCGTTTGGCGACAGTAGGAAGGAAAAACTCCCTTTTAACAGGAAGAAATCTCTGGCAGAACCATGCTCAGGAAGGAGCAGCCATCTTCGACGACTTCAGCATTAAGACTGTTTTAAACACTGGTTTTCTACTCTTGGTTCTGTATAAGATCAGATCAGTCACAGGCCTAGCAACAATGGTTGCTATGGAAAACTGTATATTATAAAAGGCTGGGAAGTTGTTGATCTCTATGTGAAACCAATCGGCCAAACGATGGATAGCATTCGCCTGCTCCCTGCAATTAACACATTTTAAAAGGTGCAACTTTTATTTTGAAGGTCAACAGTCTAAGTCTCACTACTTGCACCTAGCTCTTTGATCGCTGGAAACCAATTATCAACCACTCAGGGAATTCACTTTTCCCTAGCATTTTTTGTTGCCAGGGTGTTGCTGACCAGTCTGTAGGTCTGTTTGTCTAAGGCCTAAGATACACGGCCCCACCCACCTGCTATTTAAAACTTCTGTTTGCACTCAGGAGCCAATAATAAGAAAGTTAGCTTGTTCTCTTGAAAGAAGATGTGCTAAAAGAGCTCACTTCACACAGAAAATGAACTGAAGAACTGTATCAAGGTCCAGTAAAAACAAATTAGGAGTATTTTTAACTTAGAATAATGCAAAGCTGCCCTAGTATTTACAGTCTACTAGGCAGTGGACAAAAAGCGCTGGAAATAAGCAGAACTTTAATGACTGACTGTTGTACTGGCAGGGAGTTCACAAGTGTGTCAAGTGACAAGGGATCAATAAAGTCTTTTCAATTTTATCTTAATACATAAGATATCATGATTTATTTGTTCATTTGTTGATTGCCTTTTGTACTATTAACCTAAACCTATTTCCCTGTTTTAGTGGGGTAGAAGTAAAACCAGAAATAATGTCCTCTCTACCCTATTAAAGGAAAACTCTTCCAGGCACAAATCGTTTTTAAAATCATCATCAAAAACATCAACAGAAGGCTCAAAAATCCCAAAGCAGCTGCGCGGTTGGCAGTCTTTCAGACGTGCTACCTCTGATGCTGAAATATTCCATACGGTTTCCCACTATACATCCTGGCCAACTGCGAGAATAACAAAGCACTTCCTTTTATTATTATTTTTTTTATTATTCCCGTTCACTTAGAATCTGCCAACGGGATCACCGTGTCCAGGGAAGCTCTGGCAGAGTGGCGGGCACAATACGGGTGTACGCCACATGCCACATGGCAAATAATGAGAATCATCCATTTCATTAAAGAAGATTGCCTCCACACTGAACATGGAATCAATCAAAACCATAAACAGCTAGAAGCCTGGCCTACGCCTGCTCACCCACTGGGATCTCTACTATCTGTAGTGTGAGGATTCTGGATTTCTGGTTTTAAAAAAAGCCAGTATGATAACAAACATTCAAATAGTTTGTGCATTATCATGGAAGTGTCTCATTGGCCTGAAAGTCAAGCAAAGTTGAAGAACTATTGCTGGCCAGACAAAGAGCAAGCAGTCCTGCTGCATCATGGAGTCACTCTGGGATCGCATTAAGAGATAAAGCTGAGAGAGCATAAATCCACAAAAGAACTGAGGCAAGTTTTCTGAGTTGCTTGGAACAAACTACATGCATCACCATGAAAAACTGTGGGAACCTATAACAGAGTTGGTTTTATTTTAAAAGTAAAGATATAGCAACTTTACTGCACTTTGTCTGACGTTAACCTATAAATAACACTGCCTCAGTTTTCTTTTAGTCTTTCTTTTAGTACTCCCGCACAGTACTCTGTAGAAGCACATCCTCTGAAGAATGAGATACTCGTGTTTTATGTGTTTAGCTAGCACAGCCTGGAACAGACCACCATGTTTTTACGCTTCATCCACAACCTTTAATACTGTTCCTGATGTTAAAGTCTGAAGTAATCCTGATTATGAGCCAAAAAACCCCATAAAAATCTCAGGCTTCATCTTCCACTAAATGACTTGTGAATGCTTGCTTTCTGACAGGTTTTTCTAAACCTGGCTCTGTATGATGTCAGTCTCAGATGTGGCCTCTCAAGCATACAACTCTGTCTAAAATGACCTCTCAGGCACACACGTGAGGCAACGAATAAAAAATACAGAGCTGGAAACGAGTGCACGGAGCATTATGTAGTGTTCGGTATTTTTATATCAGAAATAGATTAAATAACTTGTTCGAACTGCAACTCAAGGAACTGTACCGTGTCTTTAGGATCCTTTAGCCCACTGGTTTCATTTTAAGGCTTTTGGGTGCTCTCGTCAAACTCCAAACTCCACCCTCACAGACATACGTGTCGCATCAAAACAGAGGCAACAAGAGGGTGTAGACTGGACTTACATTCATTGTCAGATTGTGATACATATAAAAAAAATAACACTTGGGAGACAGACACCTTTACATTTAATATTCTGGTTAAAAGTTTGCGTCTTCATAAAGCTTATAGTTAAACTTGGATCAGGGGACTCTGAACCATCCTGTGCGTTAGGCTCAGGCTGCTGAGGGACTTCCCATGATGCACTGAGCACTTGTTCTAATACTGAATACCATTTAATTTTGTCTTCTTCCTCTGTGTCCCCATACTCTCCTTTCATTTCTTCTCCTTCCTCTTACACCCCAGCCAGTTGCAACAGATGGCTGCCCCTCCCCAAGCCTGGTTCTGCTGGACGTCTCTTCCTGTTCAAAGTGAGTTCTTTCTCCCCACTGTCGCCAAGTGATGCTTTTGTGTGTGTTTATTGGGTTTTTCTCTCTAATATTGGTCTTCACTTTACCATATAAAGCCCCCTCAGACAACTGTAGTTCTGAAATATTCCCATAGTGATAAAACTAAATTGAACTGAACTGCCTGCCAATACAAACTCTATAAACTAATAAAAATCAGCAGTGTGTTTACAGGATGTTCAATTGCCCCCAGGTGGCCAAAAAGATTAATTATTAAATTGTTTTTAATATCTGCATGCTCATGCATGCAGTTTGCATATTTGGTCAATCATCAGGGCATTGATGATATTCCCAGGCCACAGTAGGTAGCCAAATACTTCTTACACCATGAGATGATAATGACAGATCCACCAGACCACTGGCTGAATCTACAGGTCTGATCATCCTTGGACTTTAGACTGATGACCTGACCTGATTTTTCCATTTGGCAAGTCCCTGGGTGGGCTAATGGGTACATTAATCTTTCATTTCTACAGCACACAGGAAGTATAAAGCCAAGTGAATCTGCTCACTGGGAATGCAGCAGGATCAAAGTAAGCAAGTTAATGGAGTTACACACTGCCATCTTATTCTTCGTGCTCTTTAAGTCCAATTCAGCATTTCCAGCTTCTCTCTAATTTATTATTACATCATACAAAACAAGTAAATTAAGAGCCAGTTATACCATTTGGCTCCCTTTTTGTGGCATTCCTAACTTCTGAAAAGCTGCAGCAAAACGTGACTATTTTAAAGCACCTGAAACACACACAGAAAACAGCATTTAATTTCACAAAAATGTCAAAATGACTTGTACTCCGTCTGCAATATGACAATTCTCGTGTGTTTTTGAGACACTCAGAGCAGGCTTCCTGCAGCGCAAAGACACCGCAGAGGCCAATAGTAGCAATCCATCAGAGTCAGGCTGCATCAAACTGATTGCTCTATATGACCCAGTAGTGATGTGACAGCAGTAGTACTGACAGTGAGGGGGCGGCCGCTAGTGACAGGCCGGCCTCCTGGACTGGTCCATTTAGTCCCACACCAGCAGTGACCCTGAAACAGCATCCGCTGGCCTCACACTCCACTGCACAAACAGGTCAGAGTACACCCACACACACATATACACACACATTTAGTGCAGCTCAGTCTGATCAATGGGCCAGACCTTCTGCGTGTGACACACTGAGTGATGCACCAGAAGCTCTCCCGTCATTTTACATAACACTCATCTGAATTCAACTTATATCATCCTTTCTAGCTGAAGTGCATCCTCTGTAGGAATCATCTCAAACTAACCTCATCCAGCAAAGATGAGCAAAAGGCCTACACACTAACGCTTTCCCAGTCTGCTCCTATCGACCAGCAGGACGCCGGGATGGTAAAACTGCTTTGTCATCAGTGCTCTGTGTAAATCAGTGGACGGCTGAATATGGTCTACTGCCATTGACACACTTTCCCCTCGGTCCCCCAGGTGTCAGGCCCCACTCGCAGCACAGGGCCGTTTGATGATGACTGCCTCCGACCTCTGGCCCATCAATATATCGATCGCAGCTCCACAGAACAAACCTCCATTATTTACCACTTGTGCTAGAGCAAAAACATCCGAGGCTTGGGAGTCAATTTACTGAATATTAATGAAAAGGTGCATTTTTTTCCACCATTTCTGACAAATGAGTGACAATTCTGCATGTATTTCTACATACAGCGTCAATGACATTCGTAGGTAACAATTTGTTTTAATGTTATTTTAATATGCATTAGTTAATAAGTAATAAGGTGGTTGTAAATGTGTGACTAAATCATTGTTAAATCTATACTAAACTTCCTTTAGTTGCAATCTATATCCTTAACACCAGGACACAGATGCAGTTTTTACCAAACATTACTTCATCCTTTTTTTCCTTTTTTTAACCAGCAGTGGACCCATTTTACAGGCGCTCTTTAAATAACCGTAACTCAGTTACCATTTGTGCTAGGGACAAAATTCAAATGGTCTCGGAAAGAAGAGAAGAAAAGCTTTATGGGGATATTCAGTGTATAACAATGCCAGAAAGCAATCACAGGTACTGCTGTCTGAACCATGTGTGCTTCACATTCCCGTAACCCCTGAACCATTTTGGGCCAGAAAGAGGATTCAAATGGTTCCTGGAAGATGAGAATTCTGTAATTTTACAGCCAAAATTACTAAATAAGTCCAGGTGGGCTGAATGATACTTTGGTGATAAAGGGGTAAAAAGGGGAAAATAGTGAATTTTTAGGCTGTGGATTGGTTTGATATTGATTTTATTTTCATATGAATACTGACAGAAGAAGCACGGAGCATGAGAGGTTTTGTCTATAAAGTTTTAGGCGGAAGATGTCAAATGCTCTATGCTCATTGTCTTCTCATAGGATTGATTGTTTTAATTTGGTTCAATTTAATTGTATTTAACACCAAACAGGTGCTTTATGTTGTAAGGTAAAGAATATAATACAGAGAAAACATTAAAAAAAAAAAAAAAAAAAATCACTTGGCGACAGTGGAAAGGGGAAAACTTAAGAGGAAGAAACCTCCGGAAGAACAAGGCTCAGAGAGGGGCACTCTTTCCTGTGGAGGAGCGCCAGAGAAAAATAATAACTAATGATCAAAGGCAGCGTGGTCACTGAAGTGACAAACAGTGAGTGAAAAAAATTAAATTATTGTGATTATGCTACAGTTTCATGTGCATTTAGTGTCATTTTAGACACATTTACAACACTTTCCCCTGATTTTTCTTCCACTTTTCTGATTTTTCACCATCACGAGTTGACCAAAGTGACACTGACACCAACTTTCCAAAGTTACAAGTAATCAAAACATTATTTTGCAACAGCAGCGTTTCAAGTAATTCTCCAAGGGATCATCATCTCTTAAACATGTTCGATTGTAGGAAGACATCTTCATCATCTCACCAAGAAGCCAGCAGCAGCATGAGCGGAGGTCTTTTATGAAAGAGGAAAGAAAGAAACGCCTTTGTGTCTGTAATAGTTTCAACGAGGTAAAAAAAAAAAATCAATACAGGCTATGTCTGAGCGGTCCAGATGAAAAGAAACCATCACTATCTGAACAACCGTACACAGCGCTCACGCTGGGCAGGCAGCCATTTTGAAAGGAACCACAGCAGCGCGCAATCCGTCTCACACAGTTCAACACCTCTCCCGACACAAATACTGTCAGACACAATACAGTGACTTCATTAAAGCCCGCATTACATTTATTTAAGGGTTCAATGGCGTGGCGGAACAAGTAACTTTTATGCCAGCTAACAAGTCAAAGTGAATACTACTGCAGCTGACCCTCAACAGTTAAACCCATAATTAGACATGGATTACTGCAGTTATATTAAGTCTCCCCTCCACTTAGCACGTGGTGAGTAATTCATATTTTAGATAATGCTGAAGTTAAATGCCCACACCATGACCAGCAATCCCATCAGCTGTGGCTTTGTTTTTGCCCTGATTACCATTGCACAATGTTGTATGCTGCAGATAAATACAGGATAGCCTTTATAGCAAAGCACTAAAGATGACATAAGCACAGCGTCAGCCACACTCTGAGGGAAACTTTCACAGGGTTTTTCTTGCATAAATGTGAATAAACCCTACATTTACATTCTTAGCATTTCTCAGAAACACAGCAACTCTCGCATGTAACAGAAAATGACAAAAATGCAGTACAGTTAAACTCCCCACCTCAAAAGCACACTGCTGCCTCCTTTCATTTCCTGTGGGTGTGCGCACACGTGTGTCAGCTTTAATAAGGTGCGCCTGCGTGCATTCAAGTGCACATTGCATGCGTGTACGTATGCATGCGCGCACGACTTTCCTTTGGCATCATACACAATCATGCGCAGAGAGAGACACACTAGACATCAGCGCTGTGCATCCCACTGACAGACCACGTCTCATGGCACACTCACATGCTTAAATGTACGCAGAAACACATGCATGCACGCACTGTCTGCTTGACTTTGTCTCCCACCATGCCCTGGGTTAAAGAGTGGTGGTGGTGGTTGTGGTGCTGGGTAGGAGGGGAGATGAAGCTCTGCACATCATTTACACACTCCTCTTCCTTCTACCCCCTCGGTGCACTCTCTCATTTTCCTTTCACCCTGTCATAAAACCAGGCAGCCTGAGATTGAATGCTAAGAGAATTAAAGGAGGTAACTATGACGCTCATGAACCTTTTAATATTAAATACCTTCAAATCTTCTCATTATCCTGTGAAAAAAAACACCTTCTGTTTTTTTGGCCCTATCAAAAAGGACAACCCGCTGAAATTCAAACAAAACAAACCCAGCGAACAGCAAGTAAACAACCAGCTAAACATATTTATGGATGTCTGTGTGGAATTTATTCAGAGAGCATCATTACAACCTTGCAGGAAACAAACATAATCGAATAAACTGCATCCAATCCATCAGATCTGAAGCTGTAAGCTCTACATACTGGCAAAGAGTTAGCGTGTATTGGTGACATGCAGAAAAACGCACAATCACAATCTGAACTGCAGCTAAACAATTACATTAAGCGCATACTCCTGCCAGTGGACTCCTACGTCCTATGTTGTTGCCCCTGTGGGAAAACAGATGGGTAAAATACAACCACATTGGTGAGTCAGCCATATAAAGTGCATCAGCACAGCAACGGCATACACTATATATCAGCACGTTAAACTTCTACATTAAATTTTTTTTAAAAACAACAACAAATATAACAGTTAGTAATGAAGTAGAGATCCTCGGAGGGATTGCCAAGAGGCACAAAACGCTCCAAAGTGTGAATAATGCAAGCACCGAGGGATGAGTGAACTAAACTCCTCGTAAATCCTTTACCACTTAGCATCAATAAAACATGAGCTAACTGGGGGGGAAAGAGAGGCAGAGATGGAGAGCAAGAGAGGGAGAGTTACAGGAGGATGATGAATAATAGCCAATCAAGGTGCTCCTATGGAAGAATGTCAGTGAAATAAAAACATTCGCAGGAATTTCACCAAAGGCATTTTTTATTCTCTATATATAAGACCTGAAATATTTCTTTGATTCATTACCTTCATGAGTAAATCACAGTATCAGACACATACGTCTTAAGATGCACAGAAAATTACCACATTTGATTCCTGGTAACTGGGTTCCTGGAATCAGACGGATTCCTTAATTTGTTTCTGGGATTTTAGTGAGGAAGTAAAAAAACAACAACAGATTTTCCTTTTTTAAAAATGACAGAGATTCCCTCCAAAAATTCTTGGACTGAGTAGAAACGATCACATGATCTCTGAACAAAGTATTCTGGGAGGAATGGGAGCACAACACGGCCAAACCATCCATCCTTGTCCTTAGCCACTGATCCAACTTGATTGGGATGAAGACTATAACAGCTGCAGGGGGAAATCCGGGACAGGTCAAGTATCATCATAGGGCTAACACAGAGAGACAGACCACCCCACAGTCTCAGATAGACAACCTACTGCCAATTTAAAATCCAATCCAACTGATCCAACAAGCATGTGTTTAGAAAGCCAGAAGAAACCAACAGAGTCACGAGGAGAACTCCACAAAAGAAGGACCACAGACCAGGAGGTTCGAACACGGTACTTCCTGTGAGGCAATAGTATTAACCACTTCACCTCCGATGGTGAGTGGTGAAAAAAATTTAATGTAGCAAAGTTAAAGAAAATTGAGTTTTACAGCTACTGATTTCACTCATCCTCCCACACACAAAAATAATGTTATTTATCCTATGAAACATAGAGCAAACTGTTTAAGCACTTTAGTTTAAATTCTTATTCATTACACAATACCACTTAAGGCTGGCATCTGTTCAGTCCTAAATTGACTCTGTGGCATGCCAACGACCCCATCACATAATGCCTGAGTCATAAAGTAATATCTTGAGCCACAAGAACAACAAGGAGTCATGCAACAGATGGTGAAGCTCCCACAGCCCCCTGACCTCAGCATCATGCAGGCAGTCTGGGATTATAGAGAGCGAAAAAAAGACAGATGAAGTTTAAAAAAAGAAGAAATATGACAAGTTCTCCAAGATGCTGGAACAACCAACCTGTAAAGTACTTTGAGAAACTGTGAGAAGTGGAGATGTTTAAAGGCGAAGTTACTCAAACCAAGAAAAGATGTGTCCACTTTTACTTTTTAGCTGCAATTTAGCTCCCATGTAAGTTTCATCTCCCTTTGGTTTGTTTATGATCCTCTCAGATCATCATAGCCCAAATAATTCAAGCAGCACGCCCCTTTCTCGCTTTGAAATAATCCTGAATCTAACAGTGTGATGTGCACAAAAATGACTGACAGACCTGCATAAGTCGCATGTGTCCGGCTAGCTCCCCAAAGATGATATTATTATGTTGGACTCACAAAAAAACCCTCAGTAGAGGACAAGTTCAGTTTGGCAGCTGCCATTTTCAAAAACATCCATGTTCATCACTTCATAAAAGTCTCGAGCTACCTGTCATTTCTCGATATGCTTCCAAGGTCATTTCTTAAAGTGGTCTTGAGCAAAAGTTCTCCAGGTTATCAGGTCTTTCAATCCAACCTTTGTAGCTGACCATTTTTAAAGAAATGTTTGTTTTTGTTTCTGTTGTTTATTTAATCACTTAACACTGACCTATGGATAAATTCAAGCATAAAAAACTTAACTAATGGGATGAATCAGCGGTGGATCGACACATTAGCACGATTTAGCAAAGAACCAATTTTAAATAGTATCTTCAGCCAAATTTGTGTAATAGACTAGTAGTAGCCTGTTGCACAAATAGGAAAAAAACCCCAGTAAAAACCTGACACAAGACATGAGAAATGCATCTGGCCCTTCATTTGATTGATCAACTGTTCACTGAAGCCTCAGAAATGGTCTCAGCTGAAGGTTGTGTGCCAAAAAGTCATTCTTAAGGAAGGAAACAGGAAGAAAAAGGTGAGCTATGCTGAATTTCACAAAATCAGCAGAAAAAGATCTGATAAATCCAACATTTTGGTTCGAATCGTTAATATGTGTGGAGGATGTCAGGAAAGAGGTACAACAGTGAGTGTCTACAGCTGTCTCTAAAACACAGTGGAGGCTCTGTTTTGATTTGTGGCTACATTTAAGGTGTTGGAGTTCTTGTAAAAATAGATAAACAAGAAAAATTACCATTAGATTTTGATCCACCATGGAAGACCATCTGGAAAGCGTCTGATTGGCAGCTTAATTTTTCAGCATGAAAATGATCCCAAACATGCTGTCAATGCAGTAAAAACATACCTTGATAGAAAAAAGACACAGTGGAACACTGAAGACTACTTGAGTTAATAAAAAGAAAGCTTTACTAAGAGAGTTCAGGCTGTGTGTAAGAATAAAGGAGGTCATCCCAAATACTGACTTTCAAGCTTGTTAGAATTATACAAGCTCTGTTGTTGCCTTATAAACTGTATTTCCATGTATGCTTGCATACATTCCATAAATCGCTGCACCCGCTTCCCATTTTCCCGGCAAAACATAAAGAAATGAGGTTTGACTCAAGACTTTTGGACAGTAATATACATTGCCACACATGTACATGCATCAAGACGGTGCTCATGCACAGTTAGAAGGCAGTCTGGGAGTACTCAGTATTTATATGGTAGGATTTTTCCTTTAAACGGTTTTTAAAACCGAAGCTTCGGATTGGTCCGATTGATTCTGACCGAGGATTTTAAACCCTTCAGACTTCATTAAAGTTCATTAAAGTTATTTTGTTTTTAGCTATAAGTTTGTCAGCCTCCAGTTTTCCTCCATTTGCTTACACTTTTAAAAACATTAAAGACAAGTAATCATGGACAAGAGAAAGGACTGTGTGTTGAACACTGTGAATCTTTAATTTCCCGCAGATGTAAATTAATTATACAGTCCAGGCATTCAAAAAAAACAACTCCTCATCAGAGGACAGTTTGACAGACAGGTGGCTGCCAAATACTGACAAAGTGTGAAAAACTGACTATTATATACTGAGCCCTGAGCTGGTGTCACTCTAAGACACGAATGAATATCTTAAGTTGGACTCTCCCTCATGAATACACGCTGTACCGCAACCTTCAGCTGCAGCAAATCGGTTTCTTAAAGCTCGATTAAAAACAAACTCTATTAAAATGAACTTTATGTGCACAATTAGCGTTTTCCCACTCCTCTCCATTAGTGCTAACCTGGTGAAAAAAAAAAAAAAAAATCACCAAGTGGCTGCCTCACATTAAAAGCCACCCTCCGTTTCCCTGGTTCAGTGACTTTAATGGGAATTAGCAGCAGTAGGAAATGTTGGATTTACATTTGCAATAACTTAATACAACTCTGACTCAGCTGTAGGAGTGGAAACGGTGACGATAACGTTAATGAAATAAAATGACAAGCAGTGATGCTAAATTACAGCCTGTTTCCTGCAAAGGCAATCTAAAGCCTACAGTACCACATGCAATCAAAATTATATAACTATAGATTCAAAATGCACTCATTGTCGTTCCAACCTAGAAACTGGAGCTGAACTTTCCTCCATTTTCTGCAAATTATCCGGGTCCAAATTGTAAGGGCAGGTCCTATGTCCTGGCCACCTTCTAGGACCTGCTCATAACACCTCAGGTGTGTTTGAAGCAAAACATTTACCACATTTAAGGTTGAGAAAGGGTTTATTTCATCCAAACCACTATCGTTTTAGTGCTGGACCCATCTCTGACTGAAAATGTGAATTTTAAAAAAAAATTTAAATGTAAAATCAGTGACGTCTAAAAATAACAGGATTGAGAAAGTATAAGAACCCCAGTTTAACTGGTGAAATTCTTATGGATTTGCTGCAGACTTTATTTGTCTTTGAAACTGAGAAAACACTGAAATGCGTCCTCTTAAAATTGAAAGAGTGCGGTTTTGTTGTGTGGAAACAACTTTTTATGAAATAGGGTTGAGAGTTGCCCTTCTCTCTTTCTGTTTGAGGTACGCTGCTACTGGAGGTTTCTTCTCATTAACCCTTTAAAAACTACAAAAAAGTATTTCTTGTTCCAACATAATGCGAAGGTGTCCCTTTTATCAGAGTACAGGCTTTTGTTTAAAAGCGAGAAATTGTTGTTTTTTCTTCCTGCACAGTCCAACACTTTCAACTTGAAAGCTGACCTAATAATATTCATGCGTGAGATTTTTTTCCACACTAACTTTTACAGTTTTCACAATAAAACAATTTCCAGACGTTTTTGCATCCCAGCTCTCCCTTCTCCGATCAGTTTGTCAAAAAAATGGAGCCTCAGCCATTGGTCAACTGTATGAAATTACCATAATAAACCGAACATCACTGCCAAGAACCGTTTGCCTGATTTAATTTAAACTAATATCACAAACAGTGGGAGAATTACAGTAACGCATAGATAGATGGGCTGGACTGGTGATGACATGTCTGGCCTTGTATTGTAGCACTTACCTACTTTATCTCAAGCAGTCAATGTCTTGTTAAATATTCAATGAAAACCAGCGTGTGATATATGTTGTCTAAGCAGAATAGACAAATTTACATTCATATTCATGTAAGAAAAAGAGGTCTCATGACAGTTTTTGGTCTCTTTTCCTCTCTAACTTGTTACCAGTAAAGCCAGGCCATCTGATTTCACAGTAAAAGGAGAAACCTTATTGAAAGGTTCAACACTTTATCTACTCTACAGCTGTAATTTGCCTAGAGTTATTAGCCCTAATGGTATGGGGAAAAAGAGAAGAAGGGGGAAAAAAGTCATTTTTTTAATTATTAAGAAATCTGTCACTAAAAATATTTATCCGTGTTGAAGATGAATGTAGTGAGGCTGGACGTTCCCAGGTGACTTTAAAGAGTAATTGTTTCTGGCTCAGCCGCAGACAGCCCTGGACCAATTTAACCCCTCTTGATTTATACATTTCATTAGTTCTTCTTTTCCTGTCTCATAACCTCCTACAGAGAAAATGACTGCACGAGGCAAGGTGTTTCTTATTTACAGCCTTCTCGCCCGAAGAGTCCACCCTACCTTCTTGTTTCTTCACAAGCTTCAAAATGATTGTGGTTTTAAATATAACACCTATCAGCCTAAATAGGTCCAACGCTCACGTGAAGCTGGAAGCCACACAGTCCAGTGAACACTCAGTGAGACATGCATAACTGCCCACATGGGAGCGTGTCAGCGAGAAGACGTTAGTAAGTAAGCTGCAGTATGGCTCCTCTCTTGATCAGCGGTGCTGCTGCTGCTGCTTTATAATTGTACCGACTGAGTTACAGCAGCTGTCAGACATTTCTTCGCTCCACGGCAAATTTGGCCATTATACTCAAGCGGTTCGTCTAGTACAGACATCACCTGTGTCACCACACAGCTGCTGTACAGTCCAGTGCACGGGAGGGGGGGCTCTGCATACGCAGTGGTATCACAAACATATGATCAAAGATGAAGAACAGGTTGGGATTACCATGTAATTTGATCATTATTGTCATGTTTTTTTTGATAATCAATTCTAATAAGTTTGGTAATGCATGACCCTTTGTTCAATTACTGACAGCTGACCTTATTCACTTAACACATGCATGCTGCCATAATGTAGTATGTAATATAACTATCCATGTGCTCAGTATGCTCCAAACACATTTATCTTTACTTCAGTGCTTCTGTGTCACTAATGTAAAACTAAAGCAAGCCTACACTAGTGATTCCCACAGATCCAGATTATGCTGGTGGTAGAGAGAGTGTTGTGCACGCTCATATGTCTGCATGTGTGCACTGTGCACAAACGTTGTCTTTAAATATTAAAATATTACATTGATAAGTTTCTACTTTTGGGGGAAATAAAGAAACATGCCTTCCCTTGTACTCCTTATATCAAGCCGCTGTTTATTAGTGTGCGTCTCTCATGACTTGATCCTACTGTTACTTCCTGTTTGTCATTTTCCCTGATTGCTTTCACCTGTGCTCCGTTTCTTCCCACATCTGTTCACTTACCCAGTAACCCTGTGTGTGTATAAACAGTGCTGCCTTGCCTTTGTCCTTTCCCAGTGTGTTTCCCCCCTCAGTGTTCTCCTTAGTTCATCTGGATTGTGTTCTTCATAGTGTGAACTCTGTGCATCAGCCTAATAAGCCTACTGTTTTAATTCAGTCTGCTTCTTGTGTATTGCATTTTGGATCCTAATCCTACAAAAATCTAAAAAAACAATATAAGCAACATAGTCAGCTGCTTTTTCAGTGAGTCTTTCATCCTGCAGATGAACTCCATCACCTTAGACAGAAGCATGAACCAGTTCTCCACCAGGATCTGGATAGAGTGGCCCTCCACTCCCTGCACCTCACAAAGATCCTGTCTACAGAATCAGTGGATTGATGTCAAGGAGTCTGTGAAGGTTCTCAGTCATCCAGGTCATCGTAGTCTAAGGAGCTTGAAAAGAAAAGCTAATTGTGACCTACACCCGTTTTCACACCTTGGCTCGTGTGATTAGGTAGAGGATCATTAGGGGGTCAATTGTCCCTCTTGGGGTGACACTCCCACAGGGCTTAAATCTGGGACTCTCCACCATTTAACCTTAGAACTGAAGAAGCTTCTCAGATGAGAGGTGAAACATCTTCAAGCAACTTAAAGAAGTCCAGATGTCAAGGAGGGAAGTTAGAAAACGTTAGGGGAACGGCCTTGGCTGCCTGTTTAGCAATGACTGAATTTTCACAATAAGAGCGAGGGAACCATTTCATACCAAACTGATAATAGACACCTTTATTTAACCAGGAAGTGAATCAGCATGCTTGTGAAGAGGATGTCCACGCAACCACGGGGGAACATGCAAACTCCATAAAGGAGCTCTCCCTGCGTTCAAAAACCCAGAACATTTGGCTGTATAGCAACAGCCAGGTCATTAGCCAACAAATGGACACAAAAAAATCTTCTAGTGTTCAACATTTGCCACAACCCTTGAATGCAGCACAGGCTACATCGCAGATGAACACCTGCACATGCAGAAATGTCACCATATGTGCTGACAGTGTCATCAAAGAGGAAAAGTAGCTGAGTGTGATACAGAACACTTCTCAAACACAGCTAGACACAACAAATGACACCATGTGGTATGTGTGTGTGTTTTTGTGTACATGTGTGAATAACTGTGCCAGCCTGTTAATGTATGACCATGTGCATTAGCAGCAGGGACTGTCTGCTTCTATGTAATATTTCTGCTGCCAATTCTGACTGGAGATTCTTTTATATGATACTTATTTCATCTCCTATTATATAGTAATATTAAATATTTTTGTATAATAGCACACAATGGTAAGAAAATGTCTGTGTGTGGGGTTTAGAGTGCAAATATAATGTGAACTTGAGCCACGCAGGGTCTTTGTGGGTTTGTGAGACCGTGTTAGCATGTTAGCTAATAGTTTATGACTCACTGGATTGACAGAAAGCACTGCATGGGCCTGGGGGCAGAGCTGCACCACGAGGCCTCCCTCTGCTGAGCTTAGTCAGGTGGCTGCTGGTTTGCTGTGAGCCCAGGGCCCAGCTCAGAGCTGGGCCCTGGGCTCTGACCGGCTACCCACAGATGAATATTATCGCTAACAGGATCTGTTTTAGGTCACAGAAGTGCACACATGTGCGCACACACACTGAGACATCATGGGAAAGGGCATTCAAAAAGAGGAAGCACACTGGTTCACTGATTTCTGAGACGGCGTGTCCACCCACACTCATACACACATAAACACAGGAAGACAACCGTGCCCGCACACGCACGCGTGCACATATACACTCGCAGAGCGCGGAGATTCTCGGTCTGAGGACAGCGGTTCTTTTTCGGCCGATGCTGTCAGATCCGCTCATCCTCAGAGATGCATGGGACTCACTGGGAACACGCATGCGTACACGTGCACGCACACACATCCAAATACTGGGGCTTCCTCGAGCTCTGTCTCCGGAGCATCAAAGTAAACAGTGCAAGAACAGGATTTGGGCAAACAAATGAATATTCATGACTCAGTCAGTGTGTGTGTGTGTGTGTGTGTGTGTGTGTGTGTCTGTATCAGAGGAGAAGCAAATCAAAGCTATGAGTCAGGAAAAGGAGAGACAAGAGGATTACAAGGTTTAGGGCAGTGAGAGGACAGGATATAAGAAGAGGGCAGGAAGTAGAGTGGTATCGCAGTAGCCACAACAGCCTAGGATCAAGATGCACTCGTTGCCTCCTTTCACCACTGCAGCTATACACTCCTCCTCCCTACATGATTCAACCTTCCTCCTCACTCTCTATATTTCAATTACATCATGCATTACACTTCCATTCATGACAATCTTACTCATGTGGATCCACTCAGGTGGCTCCTTTTTGTGAAGAATCATAGCGATGAGTGGGATTTTCATCACCAAATAATCCAGTGTCCTTCCTTCTAGCCTGTTGTGATGAGACAGATCTCAAGGACGCCTACAAACTAAAGATGCTTTTTTTCCCTCCATTGATTAAAACTTTGCTTTCATGAAAACATGCCTGAAGAACTAATTCAGGATAGCCCTGAAATCTCCTCCCCTTTTCATAGTTCCTGACCTCCACCTTTTGTCCCACCATCGGGATGATAGGACCACTACATTCTTATCCCAGAGGGGCTGAAACTCTTTTGTTTGTTGTGATTCAATCTCCTTTTTTAAAAAGCTCTTTTTACCTTAAGGCCACTGCAGTGGTAAAGCAGTGAAAACATAAATGGACAGAATGTTATGGGCTCTCTAGATGTATTGTACACTCCCAGGAGAGATTTTGTTAACATCTGCAGAGATGTTTTTGTGAGATACACATATCTTTATTTTAACATTTGGAGTGCTGACATTACAGAAAACCATCACCAACTTGCAGCTTGCTAACCCCTTTGAGCTCATTGTAGCGCTTGGATAATTGCTTTAAAATGTACAAAAGAAACTAACACCAGACACATAGTGCAGATGTCAGTGAGGCAGATTAGTGGAGCTGAAAACTATCAATCAGGTGGAGGCTAGAGCTGACTGTGTGTCTAACCTGTCAAAGAAAGCTGCCAAATACCCAAAAATCCAAACTTTGCACTTAATGTTTTTCCCCTAGTACAGCTGTCATGGGTAAAGACCACAGAAACCAAAACAGGACTTGAACTGCGATCTCCTGGTTGACAAACTTGTGACTAGCAGCTCACTTACCACTTCCACACCTCCTCTTGTTATCTCTTAGTGTCCAAAACTAAGACAGTGGTGCATGGATCAGCAACTTGTATGCTCAGCTTAGGTGCATGTTGACAAAGCCAGGCATCTTTCTGAGAAGTTTATGGATACTGAACTAGAACTTAGTGAATATTAAATTGACTTACATTGTATTGCCAAAATGATTCATTCGTCTTTCTTCACACAGATATTTTAATTTGAGTGACATTCCTTCCTTATTAATTAATGTTGTTTAATATGATGCCCACCCACCCTTTGCAGCTATAACAGCTTCAACTCTTCTGGGAAGGCTTTCCACAAGTTTTATGAGTGTGTTTATGGGAATCTTTGACCATTCTTCCAGAACCACATTTGTGAGGTTGGACAAGAAGGCCTGGAGTCTCTAATTCATCTCAAAGGTGCTCTTTTGTGTTTTTATGTGGCCTACTACTTCATGAACTAGTTGCTATCATTCCCAGTTGCTTCCAATTTGTTATAATACCGCTATGAGAGGACTGTGGAATATTCAGTAGCGAGAAAATGTCATTACTGGAGGTGTTGCACAGGTAGCGTCCAATCACAGAGCTGCTTGGAGCGCCTCCTTCTTTCACAAACATTTGTAGAAGTAGTCTGTAAGGCTAAGTGCTTGATTTTATACACCTGTGGCCATGGAATTGATTGGAATACCTGATTTTAATGATCGGGATGGGTGAGTGAAGACTTGTGGAAATAAATGTTGCTCTCTAGTCTCCTGGATGTGAATGGAGGCAGCTGTTATGTAACGCATTCAACGACTTTAAAAGGTGATAAAATGTCAAATTTTGAGTTTCCATCCTGCTCTGCTGCCCCTAAGCAGTCAAAATAATTAAAATTAATTAATGCACCTTTAAAAATATACCACTTTATTATTAACACAGATGCCCTGCAGCTCTAAAAGGGTCAGAATATAACCTTTCAATACAAGAGCATCGCTAACTTCAGCCTCGGAGAATTACCAAAGAAATGAACTGATCTGACAGTTTGTCACCAACGAGTGAACTTTGAAAACTTAACAAAGGTCAGATTTATTGCACGGTTGTTTGACTTGATTATTGCACAAGCGTGCTTAATATTTAGACAGCTGACAGTGTTATTATGAGGATTATTTGGGAAATTGTCTAAAAAATAATGTGATATATTAGGAGAAAAAAAAACATTTCATGTACATTGCTATGGGATCCGGTCCCACCACTGCTGGCGCACAGCTGACACGTTTTGTCCTGCCGCTACCTTGCACTAACCACTGTAGAGATTTGTCCTATTTTTAGAAAGCGCTGAAAGCAGCTCAGACATGCAGAAAATATCAAAAAGCACACAATATACTTGCAGAGTTATCCAGCAAAGGCGCGGGAGAGGGGGGAAGTAGGAGGGCAGGCAGTTATTTACAACTTAAAGGTAAGCGTCAGTTTGGATTGCCAGGGAATGCCAGGAGGAGCTTCTGCTTCTCTGCTGCATTTTATCGAAGTGAGGGGGGGAAGCAGAGAAAATGCAGGGCGCCTCTGTAAATTCTGTATATGCCGCTGATGATAAATCTACAGAGGGTGCCTATGGACTCAGAGCTAATAACAAGCTATGCAATAAAACGAGAAATCCAATACATTCCAGTAACAAGGTCATCATTCAGTGGCAACAATAATGGCCCAGAAGACTCACATTGCAGCCCATTAAATGTATGCTTGTAGTACACAATGCAATCTATTCTTTTCACATTTGTTATTTTTGTATTAGCTTATGTCAAACAAACTGTCAGAACGGGTATCAAATGATCACTCAGTGCCTCTGAGAGAGAGCTGACTTTGGACAACGATCCAAAAAAAGACTAAAACAGAGAAATACTAAATATCTCTGAGAGCAGTGCTGCAGAAACTACACGTCTGTGCAGACTTACTAACACAAGAAAACAAAACAAAACACATTTTTAAAGGTGAACGTGCACAAAAGCGATTAATGTAGTAATGAGATGCTTTCTCCCTTCGGTGGTGGTGAACACTAAGGTCAAAAGACATCAAGCAGCAATGACCTTCAGGCTTGCCAGCAACTCTCTCTCTCTCACACACACACACACACACACACACACACACACACACAGGCACACATATGACATACAGCCTAAATGCCTGTGATAATGTATGAGAGATTAGATGTGAGCTTAGATGAGACCATAAATGGAAGGAAAATGCAGGAAATACAAAAGGCATCTTCACTCAAAATGTTAGATGCAAATTAGCACTAAGCAGCTATATCACCATCACTCTTGGGTACCTATTATGCTAATTTCTAGCTCGATATTATTATTCCTGCACTTTACTCGAGTAGCGCAATTGGTGGCCTTGGTGCAGTTGTCAGTTCATCCACTGTCAGAAAAAATTTGAATTAGCTTGTTGTCCTCTTCCTTTCTTTAAGCCATCCTTCATCTGATTGGATGTCCCTCCTAAACAGAAGGTTTGAACAGCAGGTGGGAAGGGTTGCTGCACTCATACCCAGTACTGTGTGCCTGAGGTGGCCATGTTTGGGATATCTGCTGCCAATGACATCATGAAGAGTGAAAGACTCGGAGCTAGTAGAAAGAGTAGTAAAAAGCAAAACCAAAAAAAGACTTTGACCTCAATATTTGTAACTTTGGCCATGTTTAATATGAGTATCTGAATCCTGTTTATCCTGTTTAGGAGCTTTTGTTTTATGTGTTATTTTGTTTTCGCTCACTGATTAATTTTAGTTTCTGCTGAGCTTAATCTATCAGTTTAAGTCTAAATATGCCCTTTCATAACATTAAAACTGCACGTTTAAAAATGACCCTTACATTATATATGTGAAATGTCTATAGCTTTGGAAAAATGTTGGAGTTGGGAAATGTGCCGGAATACTCATGGGAATATTATCAATAAGCATTGAGACCACCCAATACAGGTGAAGCCGATGACAAAGTCATCGGCTTCACCAAACCAAAATTTATGTAAAACTATCATCATCGATCCAAGACATTTACTGACCAACGAAGTCCAACCTCTACAAGACTAAAGGGCAACACGCAGCAGCAGCATCTGCTACATGTCAGAACACTTGCACCCATTGTTTTCTCTGTAACCAGCACCTGCAGTGTCTCCATGTATATCAAACTGACAGCTTATTCACTCACATCCGGGGTCCCTAGATGGCACCTTTAACTACCATACTTTACCTTCAGTACTGCTTTGCATGTGTAGGTTTTGTGCATGAAAACTGACATCTATGTGTACTGGACAAGTCTGTAGTCCACCTAGCAACTATATGAGCCTTTGCTTATACATAGTGCCCCAATTCTAGAAAAGTTAAAAACTACATTTTATTTACCTTCTTTTGAGAGTAGAACACAAAAAACATATCAAACGTTTAAACTGAGAAAATGTATAATTTAGTACAGTTGTGAAAAGCTGGGATATGGCCGTGTTTACCACTGCATAGCATCCCCTCTTCTTTTAACAACAGTCTGTAGCAGTCTGGGAACGTATGTTGTCCAATTCTAGTCTGACAGAAGCTGCTCAACTGTAACAGGTCTGGATTGCAGGCAGCTCAGTTCAGAACCTGGACCTGGAAAAGGTCCAGATATGCAAGCTGCCAGTTCCATAGGCACTAATACACCCTCATACCATCAGGCACGCAGGCTTTTCAACTGAGCGCTGATAGCAAGCCGGATTGTCTCCACGGAACAGTTTTCTGATTTTCCACAGTCCATTGTAAATGAGCGTTGGGGCAGAGGAGATGGCAGCATTCTTGGATCATGTTCACATCTGATTACTTTTTTGCACTACAGAGCTTCAACCTGCATTTGTGGATGGCATGATGAACTGTGTTCACAAGCAGTGTTTTCTGACCCTATGTACTAATTTCAATGACAGAATCGTGTTTGTTCTTAAAGCAGTGTCACCTAAGTACTGATTTATGACCTTGTCCCGCTGCGCCTGTTTCTTCAGATTTGCTGAATCTTGCAATGATATTATGAACCGTACATGATGAAATATTCAGTCTTTGCAATATTACATTGAGGAACATTTTTCTGAAACTTTTCCACAATTTATAGAAACATTTTTCTCTTTTTATTCCCAAGCATGTTATTGACCTGCTGCCTATTAACATAATTAGTAGCAAAATGTTCCTCCAGCTGTTTCTTTTTTAGCTCTGTCGCCATCAAATTTAAATTTTTTTTACTGAAATATTAAATGTCTTAGTTTAAACACTTGATATGTGTTTTTATGTTCAGTTGCGAATAAAATACAAGTTTATGACACATCAAATCGTTGCACTGTTTTTTTTTTAATTTACATTTTAGACTTTGTCGCAACTTTTTTGACTGAACGGCTGTAATTGCCACACTTGTGGCAGAAGAAAAAAACTCCTATAGCATATTTTAAACAGCATTGTATACTGGGGTTTCATTTAATCAAACATGATGTACCTTTTCTTTAAATAATAGGAAATAAAAGGAAAATAAATGGATTTCTATCAAAGATGGCAACAAACTCACTGCCTTTACTGTAACCAGTAAAAATGTTCAGTGCCATGCAGACTGAACCCCCCCAAAAGGCCATTTTAAGCCTGTAACATGCAGCGATTTAGCAATTGGTCTGTTTTTCGTTGGTCACTGCCTTAGTTCAGAGTGTTAGCATGCTAACACTGCTAATGGACACAATTATAAAACTGTCTTACTGCTGAGGCTGATGGGAATTTTTAAAATTTTTAAACGACTGTTGGCTCTACACGGAGAGATGGAGGGATAACAACACCAGCCTTGCATTTAACTTTATTTACTTATGCCAGTGACAATGTCAGCAGTGTAACAGGGGACTGGACCACGGTCAGATTAACAATGACCTTGAATAATCTGTCTGTACCTTTGAGATGAGAATACTTCAGAGGTTATGGGAGAAGCTTAGAGAGTGAGAGTAAGCGACTGTGACGTCACACCACAGGAGAGAGAAAGCAAGAAAACGGCATGAATGAGGGGAGAGAGACTGAGGAGAGGAAGTGGTGATTGAGTGACTGAGCTTGAAAAGCATGCCTCCATTTAAACACCGCCACAACTTGTAACCAGATGGGAGGGTTAATGAGAAAAGAGTCATGCCTGAACATGATGCCTCAGTGTTGGGTTGCACCACTGGGGAGCAGTGAAAGACCCAACGGGGAGCGTGCATATGTGCATGTGTGCGTGTCGTGGGTTTACTGTACGCGGATGTGTGCGATGAAGGATTGAAGGTTAAAGCTAAAAACTGCATCACTGGCAAACAACCATCTGGGCACTCACAGGAGTGTGGACGCCCAATCTATCACATACACACAGAAGCACGGAGCTGTTACCAGGTTCTTAAGAGTAATTGTTGAGAGAGAGACATTCCCCTTTTTCCCCAATCCTTCCTGGGGCTTAAACCGCCAACTGCCAAGTGCTCTCACGCGCAGCTCCCTCACACTTTCTCCGTTACTGTTTTGAAATATGCAGCGACTGTAAAGTTAAACACCATGCAATATTAAATCTGTGATCGTGAATAATACAGAGCTCGTGTTGCTTTTACACGCCTCACCACGCGACATGAATTGTATTCACGCTGCACAATCAAACGCTCTCACCTTGAAAATGCTGGCCTGTGTTGTAACATGGTAATGGTTTTTTGCACAGTGTTAAAGCGAGGATGCTACTTGTGCACTTTTAATTCACTATATTCCCCTAGCATCCACAATGTTCAAAGGAATTTAAATGTTTGATCCCTGAGCTTGATAATCTTCTCCTCACTTTGTTTACAGGCTTACGGCTGAGTTAGCCCACAGCAGCACGCATGCAGCATTTTTAGAGCCGTCAGAAAAATAATTTAGGATGTCAGCACAGCGTGAATGTTCCAGCACTGTTACCTGAAAGTTACCTTCTTAAATACACAGGAAAGACTAAGTGGCCCAGGGGCGGAAAAGAAAAAGGACATGGAGTGGCTACTCATCAGCATTTCCTTAACCCTTAGCCGCCCTCAATGTTCGCATGACAACTACACCCATGGCAGGGATATTAAAGCTCTGGCTCACACCTGGACACAAGAATTCTTTCACCACAAACTGTCAAATTTCAAATAATATGAAAATTAAATGCTAAAGGGATGGTAGCCCATTGATCAAGTATTTTCATGGCAGTTTAAGGGTAGTTGAGTGAGTCAATTTGAAGTTTGGGATGTCAGAACACTGAATGTTTAAGTCTTAAACACTCGGGGTTGAACTCACCATCCCCTTCAAGTTTATGTTTAATTTGGGTTGGCTGTAGCTCAGGAGGTAGAGCAGGTCATCTATAATCGGAAGGTTGGTGGTTTGAACCAATTGCATTATAAATGTGTTTGAATGTTGGATAGAAAACACTTACATAGAAATAGTGAGATACCATAGAAGGACTTTGAGTGATTAGGTAGAGGAGAAAAGCACCATTCGTGTGTCCCCTCAAATCCCCAAATGAAGCCTTTAACTGTGACAGGTTGGATAGTAGAGATTTAGTTTACACCTGAACACAAGAACATGTTTCCCTATAAGAATAACAACTGCTAAAGAGACTGTACTCATTTGGTCCACGATTCCCTAATACCACAGCTTGTGGCTCCAGTGTCTAATACAACATTATTGGGTTTCAACTGGCCTAGATTTAAAAGTTTTGGAAAAAATGCTATTGCTTTGATCTGCTGCAGAGGCGTTTATAACTGTGCACGGCAGCACTGCAGACAAACAGGCTAAAGGATGTTGTTGGGCTCACCATACTGCACCATAATAAAGTTGGCAATGTACTGTAGATATGCACTTTCAACTGGCCTGTGTTGCAGAACGGTTTACTTGATGCCTGTGGAAGGGGCACCAAGTGAAATGTCACCTTCAATCCTCACGGGAAAAGTGGGCTGAGTTCCAAACCAGATATTGTACCTCCATCTGTTATCCCCTGTGTTTTCTGCCCTTTGTCTACTTCTTTTTCTCCATACTTTTCTGCTGCCAGATGAATGTGAAAACTGGTTTTCCCAGCAGCCCGGTCCTTTCTCCGCTCTGTATTTGTTCTGCTACTAATGTACTTCCTTTCTCGCTGTGGAGAAGAGATGACATGGTGGTGCTTTGGTGTCTCTCCTCCTTCTGCTACTGCTACACTTCAGCAAAGCCACAGTGAATTGGTTCAGCCTGTGTGTTTAATTGCTTTCCGCTTTAAAGAAGTCTCCCCGCTGGTCCAGACAGAGAAATTCATACAACTGGGGCAAGACTCATAAAGTACTACTGTGGTATTTTATTTGAGAAAGAACCCAGACTCCACAAAATAATCTGCTTCCAAAGAATTGGAAGTTGGTGATCATGAAGTTGCTTGTCTTGTTAATAAGCATAGGAACAATAGCTGTTTATGCAAAAGTGACCAACCTAGTGTTTGCTACCCCTGGTGGTGCAAATTAATGCAACAAAAAAGGACAGAAATCAGAGAAAGAGGATGAAAATGGTGGAATAATCAAAGTTTTTAGATGATTCCTATTTGTGGCACCATCATTGCAATCACTTTAAAGCAACACATGAACCTCCTTTGCATGCCACCTACGTTTTGCAGCTGCACAGAAAAGGCTGAAAAATGACTGAAAGGCTGGTTGTTATGCACTTTGGTGGGCAGCAGAACAAAAACCCCTCTGCCTTTCGCTTATCTTAGTGCCTAACATTTGACATTTCATCCCCTCTGAAAAAGGCTCTATTGTACAAAAAACAAATTAAAGGTTGTTTTATTTGGTTCCTATTGTTGGCTGTAATGGAAAGTTCTACCTTTACAAGTTTAATTTATACTATTATCAACATCTGCTAGTGAAAACTGTCAGCGTCAGAGGTAAAATAAAGCATTTTTATGGTTTTAAAAAGTCATTTTGCTTCTGTCATCGTGACATTTTGTTCAACGACAGCCCCTTTAGATATTTCTAAATCCATCTTTCCTCAAAGTGTGGATTACCTTCTGCCTTCTAGCAGCCTGCATAGGAAGCTATTTATTTAAAATGTGCATTATTTATTACCACTTACTTCACTTGGCTCCAGGTGTGGCCCCTGGGTTCACCTTCAGATGATCAAAATATTAATGAATAATGCAAATTTGCTCACACTTCATTCTTTCCTTGAGTAATAGCTGCGTAACATCAGACACAGCAGTCTATGAGTCTGATCCTGAATGTGAATGGGAAGAAGTAGAGCTGAGACTAGAGCACTAACGATGTGTCTAAGTTACTTAAACTATGTTTCTACAATTTGATTTGCCTGAAAAAAATGAGTTTCAAACATTTGCTATTAGTTTAACTCGTGAACAACCGGCAAACATCTGACTGGTTTTATTTATTTATTTTTTAGTTATTCAGCGACAAATATTTTGTCAAAACTACCGTGGATCGTTCTTCGCACTCAGGTAAGAAATGAAAAAGACTGACAAATGACCATCCCATCATCAATTCAATATGCTTCAGCATACCCAGCCTTTTCATTAGGTACACCTCCTCAACTATTCGCTAATGCAAATACCCAACAAGTTAATGACATGGCAGCAGCTCGGGGCATTCAGTCATGCAGACATGGCCAAGAAAGCCTGCTGAAGTTCAAACTGAGCATTAAAATTCAGTGAAAAAAAGATGATGTCAGTGACTTTGAACGTGGCGTGGTTTTGCCACAAAGGCCGGGCTCCGAGTATTTCAGAAGAGGCTCATCTGCTGGGATTTTCCCACACAAACATCTCTAGAGTTTACAAAGAATCACGCTCGGATATGGTGTAATGGTGGCACACTTTGGGCTACTTAGTACCCCCACAGCCTACCTGAGTATTGCTGCTGACCATAGCTCCTTATGATAACAGCATATCGGTTGCTTCCAACAAGATAATTGACCATCTCACAAAGCTCAAACCAGTCCAAACTGGTTTCCTGAACACACCTCCTAATTATGTGAGGTGTCATCTCCTGTCTATTGGTAAAAAAAAAAAAAGAGAAAGAATAATAACCTTGCATTTAAACAATCTATTGCATAACACAAGTCAGTTTTTTTAAACTAGATAAAAACTTGGACTTATGGATGAACTTACTGGAATTTGGTGATGAAGGGTCAAGGTCACCAATACTCTTACACTCTCTTAATTCTTCTGAATGTTTTATCTCAGGAAAATGTGACGTGAACTTCATTGCATCTGGTATAAACCTTGGAACTGATTATAATTTGGTGCTTAAAGGTCAATGTAAAGTAAAAAAAAAAAAAAAGACAATCTTGGGCCATATTTTTAAGAATTAATACATGAGAACAAAGTTGCAACCAAATGTCTAATAGGAGAACTGTGATGAAATGATTGACATTTTATATCTAAAAGGTCAACATTGAACATAATAATGATTGTTACACATTCAATTTTTAGCCATTATTAAATGTCAAAACTCTTGTAGAGCGTCTACACACATTTTCTTGGATACTGGACTTAATGACACTTACATTATTTGTCCATCCATGAAATTTTAGCATCACTCATTACCCATCTCTAGGATGTACATGGAAACTTGACTGTTTGGTCAACACCAAGTCGGCAAATCTACATTAATCTGACCAAAATCCACAGTTTGGTCAACTCATAAAAAACTGCCATGAAAAGAAATACCAAAGAAATAAAAAGTGTGTGATTCTCCTGTGTATCTGCAGACTCCAACATGGATGCAATCATGCATGTCCTACCACCCACAGTTGGGCGGACGAGATTGACACATTACTTAAATGGTTCACAATGTGAAAGCAGAGTTAGGCATTAGTTGTCCAATCATCAAAACAGTAGGTGCCGAGTGCAAGTATGGTCATTGTACCTCATTTAACGGTCCAAAGAGTCACTTTTCTTCACAATGTGAAATTACCCCGAATGTTTGCTGCAGTCTGCATCAGCATCACAGGAATTCTTTATCATGGCTGTCACCCTTTAAGCTCCCAGCTTCTCGAGCAGATCTGCCTTTATTGCCAGGCTATGAGCTTTGGAAGACAGCTGGACCTCTTCGTTTCTGTATAAATCTCCATCTGAGCCAGACAGTGGTGACTCTGACCTCATTATGGCTGGTAACAAGTGTTATCACCACCATCACCGCTAGGATTTATCTTTTCATTCGATTGCTACTCCCGTGCTCTGTTTGCAGACCATGAGTGCGTTCAGCCTTGTGCACTACAACACACCACTTGTTTTAAAAAAAAAATAACACAGTAAAAAATTAGATAATTAAAAGAAATGGTAAACCAAGATGGTAAATATGTTTAACATTACATCTAAAGTCAGCTAAAATCTCAGTATCTTGATGCCTCTTTGTTAAATTGCAACATTTGGTGCACAGATTGACTATCATTAATTTAGATTGGAACATCTCGACTACTAGAAGGGTTTCTTACATATTTCTAGCATTCCTAAACACTAAAATAATATCATTGGCATTATCATTGCAAACCCCTTTACATGCTGACCTACTGAAGATTTTAGGCAAGGTTGTGCCCTGTACGTTAAGTGCAACCTCGAATTGCTCCAAATTGACTGCCTTGTTGGTCTCGTTGGCTTTGTTGCACCAATATAACATGTTATGTTTCCAATAAATGACAAACATTAGAAAAATTACCTAATTTCATAGAAAAACACTCATCCAGAGCAATCTTCTTACTAAGTAGGTATGTCTAGGACACTGGAAACATTGTAGCTGTAGATGTCTAATTTTATAGTTATTACGTTTCTCTATATTTTATTTATGAAAATTAATTTACATCCTGAGAACTGATTATCTGACTGAAAGAGTTTGACTTGAGCAGAAACACATTCATGCAGCCTGTCTTCCAACAAATCCATGTTGTAGTGCGACACTATGTATCGCCCAAATGAGGAAAAAAGACGAGTAATACTCAGTGATTCAGAAAAATGCTGACATCTGATTCAATGGAAGCCTTGCTTCACTTTGTGTGTGGCTCTACTGTACACAATAAAAGACACAAAGTACAAAGTGATATACAGACGAGCAGGAGCCCAGGTCAGAACAGACAACTTGGACTAACCTACAGTAATAATTAATGTTCGATATATCTGCAGCTGTGCTATGACCCTCTGAGGTGTCACACTGCGTTCATTTGTCACTATAGTTTAGCTAGGTCTAATTTCTCTTTCTGACCTCCTACAGATGGACACAGATATTTCAAAATCAGTGATCAGAGGCTCATGTGACAAGATTTCCTTGCACAGTTTTCCAGTTCTCTCATTTGTTCAGTGACTATGTCAACATTTATGAGAAAGTACATCAAGAGGAAGGCCCCACTTGAAAAAAAAAATACTTTTTAACAATAGAAATGTTTCATAAAAAATTGTTTCAGTGCTGCTGTTTCCAATTTTTCTCAAAGTCAAAAGTATTACCTTAAAACTATTTGACTTGATGTTCTTCTCTTATTGGCTGCAGTGTGAGTTTGCTAAAGTATCCGAAAATTGAGATCAAAGCTTTGTGTAGTTTGGAGAAAACCTCCCAGCTTCCCTTCACAGCGGAGCTGCACAGCAGGGATAAAAATGAGCACGGAAGAGATCATAATGGAGCTTCATAAAAGTTTGTTTTATTCTCATGCCCCTCAATATTGTTTGAAGTAACAATAAATGTCTGAAAGAATTAATCTCATGAAAGGACAGAGGCGGAAGGACATCCTGAAGGCACCACCAAATGAGGCGAACCCGGCTAGTGAGAACAATAAAGCATGTTCATGTCGCATAGATTACAATACGCTTTCCTTTGGTGGCTCCCTGGACTCCCTGTCTACTGCACTGTAGCTTTGTACAATAATTTGAGAGGGATGCAGGGTTTTATATTTCTTTTTTGCAGAATGGCATTTCTTCGTCTCCAGCACGAACAAATGACCTCAGTACAGGTGCCGTTTTCAACCAGGAGTTGGGACGCACCTGCAAAACGTCACTGAAATCAAGACAAAGAGTGCTGTGAGCGTCAGCAGGCGAGCTCACTGTCAGTGTGGACATCATTAATGAAACTGCTGGCTGCTGTTTATTTATTTATTCAGCTCTTTTGTTCACTTACTTGCTGTGCACTTAAACTGTTTTAGCTCAGTGTTTTTCTGACAGTTTGTGTACCTGAGTCACCAACCCCAGTTGCAAGATGGTCAGGATGGTCGGCTAAACCATTGAATTTGCTCCAGTAGTTTACTTTTGTTTTTTAGTTTAATTCATACAAACTGTACTGTGTCCTGCTTTTTCTTTGCTACTGCAACAACAATTTTCCCTGTAGAGATCATTAAAGTTTATTCATTTTTCTTGAGGGGTTGGAATAAACACAAACTGAAAGAAAAGAGTAGGACACAGGATTGGATTTGGACCAAGACGGAGTCTGTAGGTTTGAGCAGGAGCAACACAGCTCTATCCCCAGTGCTCCGTATCCATGTCAATAAGACAGACTGAGTGTGCAGGTGTGCATGTTTACATTTAATATTAGGCTGATGTCAGATCTCATCAGAAAATCTCTCGTCCCTATCTCGTCTAATCCCCGAGCACACGTCTTAAGCACAAACTCTCCCTCCCACTCCACCCTAGCTCTGTTTTTGTGCCTATTATCTTTTAGTCCCGTCAGTCACCCGAACAGACACAACTGTCTATGTGAAGCGTCAAACAAGGACACTCATCGTCAGGGTTTACTGCATTTAGTTGTACATATATTTCACAAACATACTCATGAACATACTCATGAACAACAGACATGTCAACAGACATGAACTATTTTAGATATGGACAGTGTAGAGGACAGTGCTACATGATAGAGTCATAGTAGGGAAAACATATTTTGGAGACAGCAGCATGGCAAAAATTACTGCAACCATGTTCACTGTATTTGTGATCTAGTTGCTTTTAAAATGGATTCACTGAAGACTGGGAAGTCATATGTCATAAAAAAACCCAACATCTTTTATGAAGTCTTGTCAAAAAAGATGTAAAAAATCACTTTAAATATGTGGATGTATTCCAGAACATCTCACACATCTTTACTCAGCTTTTATCTTGTGTTTTCATGCATTTCTGTTAGATAGGAGTCCTTGTGTAATGCAGGTTTAAGAAACTTTGGATCTTCTTCACATGGAGGAGCATCATCTGGCCTGTCTGCCTCATTACCCCACCCTCAGCTCCCCATGGAGACAAGAAATAATGCTGGGAGGAGGTCTGGATTCATAGAGTGGCATGGGTGTGTGTGTGTGTGTGTGTGTGTGTGTGTGTGTGTGTGTGTGTGTGTGTGTGCGTGTGTATTTGGGGGTAGAGAGAAAAATGGGGCAAAAGAACTCAGGGAAAAAAATGTGAAGCTCATGACGTACTGAAGGAGTAAACACGCTGGGTTATGAATATAAGCAACCACATAAAACACACAAAAACCCAGTAAATAAATAAATCTGAGAGGTGAACAGGTGGAAAAATGGAAAGTACATACTAACAGATATTAAAGAATCAGAACAGATTTAGCCGTCGAAATATTATATTTGCATCCTCTATTACCGCTTTGTTCTCTTGTAGTTTTTAATTGCTTTGAGTGCCAGCTGGATTTTCATGAGTTAATCCAGTTAAACAATCTTAACTGAAACTACTGGAATCTACAGGCGTGTTTTGGAGGGACGGCACCATGGAACGTCTGTTTGTTTGGAAACGTCAATGACTGCTCCGAAAGAGGCTTTCGTAGGTGTTTTTATGTGAAAACTTCAACATGTTTATTGAATCCTGAGCTTAATCTATACAAAAACCTATCTGCATGTTCAGATCCTTCAAGGTTTTAGGTAGAACAGGTTTTCTGGTTTCTGCATGTGAGAGGAACACATTGAAATGCAAGCAAGGAAGTGATGTCGTTTGACTACAAATTAGGTTTTTAAAATTGGCGTTTGAAACTGGAGAGATTGGCTCACTTATCAAGTGACTTAACTTGTACAGCGGCTGGCAAGTTCCCAGACTGGCACATGATAGACTGTGAAAGATACAGATGGTTCATCCAATCACTTGTCTGCCCTTTTCCAATCAGTTTTCATGGATGAATTCTCATGTCATTCTTTTTAACAAACCATCTGGTGTGTCAGGCTGGATGATACCTGCCCAGTACAGGAATCACATTTCATACCTGCACTTAATTGTTTTTATTTTTCCAGAAAGAGAATATCAGTGACATATTAGCTCTTCCAGCTCATTATTTACACGTTACTGTAACATGTGTTGCACAAAAAGTTAGAAGTTTTCTTCTCACTGGTTGGATGTGTTGCACAAATTAATGAGAATTAAAATTCACTGACAATGACAAATGTGAGATTTATCTTTTTAATTATATTTAGTATATATAGTATATTTGGCCTGTGATCGACTCACTGCGTGCCTGGGGTGCACTCAATGCCAGCTAGGATAGACTCCAACCCTTATTGACCTTGAATTGGATAACCCTGTAATGGAAATGGAAAGTCTATCTTATTTGACACCTGAGACGTCTACATCATCAGTGTGATTTGTTTTCCCCCAAATAACCAAATAAATTGCACAAAATGCCAGATATAGCAAATATTACAAACTAAATATGACACTACATAACTTTAAACATTTCCAGCTCCATATATTTATTCTTGGATTCTAATAGAGTAACTTTGTGTGATTCATAAGTGGAAACAAACCTCTGCCAAGGCATCTAAATCTTTGGGCAGTATTTACTTTTAGGGGAACAGTAATATATTTTCTATATATTCATTTTGATTTTTGCTCTTATAATGTAGTTTGTAGTGCTCTAAAAATAGATAAGGCTAGCATGACAGTTGTACTTTGATTACACAAACATTATGTAGGAGTAGGTAATGCATTATAGGTATTGATTTGTAAATAAATGGCCGTGAATAACATTCATTCATTCATTATATAACATTATGCTACAGTATATATATTATTTACTCATTACTCTTGACAATTATTTCTTTAAAGATATAACATATGTTCAACTTGAAAGAAATGCAGATGTGAAGTGTAAAAGTGAGGTCAGAGGTCAAATGTGAAATAATATTTGGATGGAACTATATTGTGAGGTTCAGAATCCCCATGTTACTAATGTTGCAAATACAAACAAAGGCAATACAATTTTAAGCACAGTTTCAAAGATCAAAGACAATCCATGATCTTATTTGACCTTGAAGAAGAGGTCGGAGGCTCTCGGTACAAACAACAACAGTTTTAAATAGCTCTATGTAGTATTATTATCACTTTGATCTTCAGATCAATCTAATGACCCAACACGTTCTCACTCACCAAGGTGTAATATTTTACGCTAGGTGACAAATCTTCGGTATGTTACGCTTTCCTTTAATCCCTTTGGAAAACACTATCTAACACGATTAAGGTGGTGGTTAACGTTAGGGATAAGGTAATGGTTAGGGTTAGGATTAAGGTTAGGGTTAGGGCTGTAATACACGGCTGGAACGTGTATTACCGCAGGGAGCGTCAATCTATTGGATTCCATCCACAACCCGGCACATATCATAGGAACGCGGAAGGTTACCTTTCGCGTTCCTGAGGTACGTCTCAGGACGTGACAAATCGTGGGTATATTACGGGGTCGGAATGAGAACGGGCTCAATGACCTTGACGGAGCAGTCAGATTCTTTATACATATCCAGCTTTTATACAGTACTTTCAATATTGACAACGAAAACCACACTTGTAAGAGTCATAGTTTCTAAGTTATAGGCCTTTTGTCAGTTTTCAATCAATAAAGTTGACCTTGAAGGCCTTGGCAGACTCTACGCCCCTATGATGTTTTATCAGTATTGCGTTTACAGACAGAATGACAAGAACACACTACCAAAAACATGCATTGGGAGAGGTAATAATTTGTCTTTGTAATAAGTAGAAATCAAAACTACTGTTTCAAAAGCCACAGTTATTACTGTATGTCTGTGTTATTTAAGAGGTATTGGCATTCTTGGTGAATTGCAGCTGTCACATATATATGTAATTATATATAATATTGGCAGTGACGGGTTATTTCTCATTTAAAAAGAAGAAGAATTTCATTTTTTTTTTTTCAATTTACCACCCACCTTCACTCTGAAAGTGGGAGACTCAGCCTGTTAAAGTGCTCATAAAAGAAATCCAAATTCATACGTCTACACTGCAGTGGCATCTTTTGACACAGGCTTCTTGAAATTTTAAGAACTCTGTTGCATAACAAAATTATTTCTCGCCTTGTTCCTCCTGACAGCTGACAATACAGGAAGATCCAAACAGCAACTCCTGGGAATATTATATAGTTTAGTACTATAGGGAACCGATATCTTCGCATGTAAATGTCTTTTTTTTTTTAACTCATCTGACCCACATGTCATGTAAACCCTCAGTGCAGAAAATATATGCCTCCACTCGGTTCTTAAAGCATCCTCTTTCCCTCTTTCCCATCTGCAGTCATTTGCATTTTCCTTCTTATCTCTGATAATGACAAATCGAAGTCAAACATGCTTTTGCTTTCTCCGCCCACTCCTTCTCCTTCCTCGTCTCTCACTCCCTCTCTCCACCCTTCCCTTTAACCTTCCTCCTTCTTTCTCCGTTTTTGATTCTGCCACAGAACCAAACATATCATTGGTCCGACTTATGCAGCATCTGAGGGGAATGTCTTTTCTCTCTGGACCATTAATGTGCATCATCGCGCAGTCTGTTCCCACCGGAGCGGGCAAGTCAGCGGATTTGCTCTTAAAAGAGAAGAAGAGGTTTAAGTCAGGAGTCAGGATTCAAGGACAATTCATTATCAGGGCCAGGGTGCAGCAGGCCACTGAATGTAGTGGGAGGCTGTTAGGAAAACGGTTCAATATTATGAGTTTTGATTCTCTGACCGTGCTGATGTGAGAAGCCAGGAAATGTCAAGGGCATCGCATAAACAAACCTCCTCGCTCTCCAAATCCAGTGCAAGCTGTCTCCAAAAATAAGCCCTTATGTCCGCCGTCTGAATGCGAGCATATGTGTTTTGAGAAAGAAGCCTGCAAAAAATCTAATTAATACTGCAGGAATTTATCAATGTAGGAATTTATCCTGGCAGTAAACTGTAAAACTGCAGAAAAAAAAACAACTTTCTGTACAGCTAATTCTGATACTGCTGCAAATGATGATGCTGCACATTATAGAGAGTATAAGAGATGCACACCTTATTCTGTTCCTTTTAATATTTGCTTATACAGTTAAAGGGACATTTTCTTCAGCCTAATTTTTCTATGTAGTACTCAAAAATGTGTTATGATGCTTAAAAAAGTCAACTTGACAGATTAAAACAAGGAAAGCATAAAAAGTTTATAGTTTTTAATCATTTTATAGAACACAGTGAGTAAAAGCTTACAGTCGAGAATGGAAAAAGCAAGCTAACACCCTCCACAGAGGAATGGCCAGCTTTCAAGGATCTGGAAAAAAAAGGACAGCTACTGGTAAAATCTGGCCGCCTTTAGACAGCCTGGTTGGTGCGAGCCAAGAGGCATGAAGCTGGAGGAGGACATAAATATATTTTTAAATGCCAAGGTGCTCAAAATAAGACATCTGTTAATTAATTCACTTATTTTCACTTTACTTTCTCTAGCCCTGAGAGCCACTACCTCAATATCCTCAATAAAAATGTATACAGTTATAAGAGTTTAGTGTGTTAATTCTGAGTTTGACTACAGACGAAAATCAGACCATATTTGTTGATTAATCAATTTGGAAATGCTTATAATTACATAAGGTTCACAAAATTTATCTCGTAAATGATAGTAATTATTTCCTTCACCGAATGTGTGTTTGAGGAAGCGTGACTTCCTCACCCTGCACAGAAGGAGACCAGGGTTCATGGCTCTGGTCTATGATATAATATATTTCCACCTGTGCTGCTACATTTTGCCTTAGGTTGGTAAAACGTTGGGCCAGACTCTCCTGTAGTAGTTAGTAATGGAAAAAGTTAATACATTTAATCACATGACTTAAGTCTGAATTTAGCTTTTCAGTACTAAATCAGGACCACAGACATTCCTCGACCCTCGACATCCCCTGCATTTGAATCCACTACATAATGGTTTAAGTACTTTCTCACCACAGGTATAGCATAGAGAAAAACTTACCAGCTATTGTTAAAGTTCCAGTGTATGTTTTCCCCCCATTGGTGCCATTTTACCCCGCCCAAAGCCAGACACTAGACACTAGACACATTAGACACAGGTGCTTTAGTCAATGTGTTTTCAAACCATGTCTTTTTTATTCAAGTTGTATTTGTAAAAATTTGTAAAGTGTACACTGTGTAAAAGATGGATGTGGCCTTGGTGTCTGAAAAGTGAAGCCAGTGCAGAGCTGCTAGCTGTAAGGAGGTTGCGGTCCTATTTTTACTCCTATATGACTGAGTCATAATACATCATGTTCATTTTATGAGTCATTGTCGCACATATGGTAAAGCACGGTACGTTTTGTCATGTCTACGTTGTGATTGACACATTTCTACCATATGAGCATGAAATCGTCTCCGTTTTGCTTCCAGTTTCAAAACACAATGAACCCAAATGTTCAAAGGACACTCCACAAAACAACAGGTGATGCCACTATGGCATTAACCGACATTTGGCATTAAGTCTGTTGTGCAGATTTGGTTGTTGGCTCCTTGTGTACTGTCTTTACAACCACATAGTATCTATGTAGAATTGCATATACTTCTTCTTATTTATCCATAACAGCTTCCTTTTTCGGTGAAAGCAGCCACCTCTTTCCTTCTTTTATTCCCTCGCCAACAGAACTGTGGCCATTCTGGACCGATCGCACCCATCAACCCTGTCATTCGAGTGCTTTTGTGCAGTATTATTGAGCTGCCTTACAAAGCAGTAAAAATGTCCAGCTTCTCCTAATTAGCTCATCCACTCCCTCCCTCTGTCCGCTGACCAATGGGGGGCTGTATCTGGTGTGATAAAAGGGCAGTAATTGGCCGGTCATGTTGCAATCAGGGGCTCTTTTCTGCTAGCCTGCTGGAGAGAGTTCAAATGGTGAAGCCATCCAATAGCAGCTTTGTCGAGGACACACAACACGGTCACTCTCTCGCACAACACAAACACAGTGACCCAGAGAGGGTGAACAGCTCTCAGACAATTGATAACTGCTAATCATGTGCTCTAATAATAGCGTCATCATTAGGCAGAGCAGTACTAACACAAGGTGAAAGGTCAGCATGCATGTGTGTTCTGTGTATCGAGTGTGAGAGTGTTTAAGGTATTGGTCTTTTATGGAGCGTTTTCATTAAAATGATCTCACTAAAAAGAAGCACTCCAAGAGCAAAAACCCTCTGCCAAGCTCCCTCTCTGGGTAGTATTGAGTTTTTCTGTACAATTTACGAATTCAGCTTCCAAACCAAGCTTGATAGTGTTACCTCACTTTCTCATCCAAATATGGTAATGTTTAGCTAAAAAAAAGACATCACACTGAAGTTTCAAAATGGTATCAGTTTACTACTCTCACATTATGAAATAACTGGAGACTGCTAAGGTATATTAACAGTCATCTAAGTACACATGATGAGTTATTTTAGCAGTTTTATTTATTTATTTTTTAACCATCAGAGATGCAGAGACTCAATCTAGCCCCAGCCCTTCACATCATTTTATTTTCTTACCGACCTGCTTGCTGGTCAGTTTGCTACACAGTGGAAGTCCCTGATATCATTGCGTTTCTTCCCCAAAAAGAACCTCCACCGACTGCATTTCACAACAGGACTATCACTGCAAGCTGGAAGGGCAACAGTGCAACTACACCAAGCTCGCCAAGCCTGCAGAGGAGAAGAAAGACTACCAGAGACAGCTGCAGTTCAAGATGACAGAGCTATAGTTAATCTGCAAGATGGGAGACTCGTTGTGTTTATTTCTCCCTACTTGTAAATGAGTACTTGTAAATGGTGAAAATAGCTCCTTTCACACACACACACACACACACACACACACACACACATATATATATATACACATATATGCATATCTATGAATATGTATATATGTATACGTATATGTGTGTGTGTGTGTGTGTAAAATGACTTTTAGTTATATTTTAATAACAAAAAGAGAAAGTTGAAATAAAAATAAACGTTCTTAGCTTATTTCACAAAATCCAGATGAGCATGTTTAATTATCTTATCATGAAAACAGCTGATTAATTGAAATGAACTGCATTCATTTCTGAGGAGCAGTGTCTGCTTTTTCAGCAGGGTTACGTTCAAAAAGGAAGAATCTGAGTGTCACTCTCCCTTTGCAGTGATTATATACAAACGCTGACCGGCAGTAAAGTGAATGTGTGAACAGAGAGCTACAAGCTCGATAGGAATGTGTGACAGCTGACTGCAAAGGTGCAAATATTTGAGTAGAATAATTTAACACCGCTAAGGAAACATGTTGACTTACTGCAGCTGTTCAACACAACCAAGAAAAGCAGGACACAAATGAACAGACTGAACAGACAGCACATTTATTTTAGAGTTTGATCTGACTTCAATATAACACATGTGCACGTGTTTGACCTCCAACTAATTAAAACAGCAGCTAATGAGCAGCGTCCTTGATGGGTTTCTCCACCTCTATTCACACCGGACATCTAATAACCATTAGACCAGCCCTGCTAATTGTTTGGACACGCCCACTCATTTAACTACTGGACATGTTATTAATTTCTCTTCGCTGTGTCCACAGCAGAATAGAGGCTGTGAATCCATTCAACTCTGTTAATGAAGATTGTCAAATCATATGAACTGTTGTGTACACCAGGATTTAGCTGCAGGATAATGTCAGTCGGTGCTGGGAAAGTCATTGCTAGGAAAGTTGCTAATCGATTACACTTTACAGATTACTCGATGAAAAGCTAATTACATTTCTGTACTTTAATTACTCATGACAAACTCAAAAGCCTCCATACCCACACATCACATCTTACTACAGTATAATGATCATAGCATGCATATATATATATATATATATATATATATATATATATATATATATATATATATATATATATATATATATATATATATATATATACACATACACACACACACTCTGTCTCAGCCTTAACTCTCTTCCCGATTAAAACAACATTTGACAACCTCCCCATATCCTTAATGACAAGATTTGACTGTCTTGTTTGTGTATATCAATAAAGATGTGGTTTGACGTCATGTGAATTATGACTAAAGAAGAACAATTGAGAAAAGAGCTTCAGTGGTTCAAGTATACACACACCATATAAGCAATTTCATCAAAAATTTGTCTTTACAAAAACGCAAATAAAAAAAATTCAGTTAAAAAAATAAAAATTACTTTCATTAATCATGACCAACTCAGTACCCTCCATAGCCACATCTCACATACTTTCAAATATAGAAGCCAAAAAAATGGGCTATACTTACAGCACCTTTTTGGTTCTCATTGATTTTACTTTTATGAGATTTTATCTCTTTATGCTGCCTTTATGAGGCCCAAACAGACTGAAAGATTTCTGTAATCTTATAAAAATATTACAACATTACTCATCGGAACTAATTAAATGTCTATATTGTAGCTTCTTTGTATCTTTTCTTTGTTTGTTTGTTTTTTTTAGTTCTCACTGATTTACTTTTATTTATTTACTTTTGGTCATTGTTTTTTTTAAATTATTAAAAAAACAGTAAAAATGACCAAAAATATAAATGATATCATCGTGTGGATGATGATTCATTGTGTGGTGAAAGCCTCAGATCCTGTTAGGTTGATGGTTGATTCCAGAGCCATGATTTTCTTTCCTGTTTATTTAAACCACTCTGGTTTTTAATATAAACACACGCCTTATCCTTTATATTCCGCATGCATGATCTACATACCATAAGGAATCTCTGGCAAGTTGAAGTGCTGCAGTTACTTCCTGTCATTTTTTAAAATGTGATGCGTGTAGTACGTATAATTGTGTGTGTGAGCTGTAACAGCATCCTCCGGCATGTGAGAACAACTCCCCTGGCCAGAGTGTGTTCCTGTTAAAACCCATCTGTGAAATCACACGACTTATTCACTGCGATCTGACAGCAGACCTGCTGCTATTTCCCTCCCACACCCCTCTCTGTCTCTGTCGCTCTCTTAAAATATTCTGGGCGTCTCTGTCTCGCAAAGAAATTCACTTCAATCCGTTAGGCTTTCATTAGCGTTAATGTTGCATGAACAATGTTGATATTAGCACTTGACTGATACGGTTCTGTGAAGGTCGACATGGACTGAACGAGTTCTGCACGGAGGCTGTTGAGCCGTATTATGCGAATTTATTCTGCTGTGCTTTTTTACACTTTTGTGACAAGTGTTTAAATTGTTCAACGTTTACCTCAGACTTTTATTTAAGGTAGAAAAAACTTCTCTTAGCAACAGTATATGTGGAATTAATGTAATACTGACCAAAAAACTGCCATAATATGCAATTAAAAGGCATTACACAGAGTTTATTAAAGAGAATACACATTTTATATGTTGCTCCTGTGTTTGGTCTTGTGTTAAATGTGGTCAGTTAATCCATCTTTGCTACTGTTGTGAAACTGAGTGCATCACCTTTATGAGATAACTACAGATTGAAAGATTTCAATTTTATTTACATAGCAGCAAATCACAACAACAGTGGCCTCAAGTTTGTTTGTTTTTTTATATACAATATAATACAGAGAAAACCCCAACAATCATATGACCCCCTATGAGCAAGCACATGGCGACTGTGGGAAGGAGAAACACCCTTTTAACAGGAAGAAACCTCTAGCAGAAGCAGACTCAAGGAAGGGCAGCCGTGCGCTACAACTGGTTGTGGGTGCGGGGAGGGAAACGGGACATACAGGACAATAATTAGTCAGTAATCTCAAGTACTTATTACAAGATTTCCTACGTGAGCTAAATGTATGCAGACTAATGTCAGGGTTATGCTCTGACATTTTTTCGTGTAATAATTTTATTTGTTTGTTTTCTTAAGTGGACAGATGCATTGATTACGACACACGTGTAGGCATGTGCATGCATGGAGGTGGGTTACGTGGACATGTTCTTAAAAGCATTAATAAATTGCTCCATATAAAAAAACGCTCCTCTGCATATATATGTACTCCTGCTTTGTAATGCTAATGACCGAGGACCAATCAGCATCCTCAGCTTCCTCAGTGAGGTCAGACTCAAACTCCAACACTTTGGAGAGGAGTTAGATATGTACAGATAGACAGTATAATGGTCCTTGTTTGGCTCTGCAGCCTCAGTGGCTTGGTGCAGCATTGTGGATCTCCACAACAGAAAACGTCTACCGTTGCCAGCTGGAGTCCAAGATGCTGGGGTCATTCATTCATTTCATTTATTTGTTCATTTCAGGCATACATATATTGAACATAAAGTGCACAAAACAAAAAACAAACAAAAATTACCTGAAAAGGAGTGGGACGAAGAAAACTTATTAAATCTAAGTTTGTCTGTCTAATGATGGGCTTAGAGACTGACTGCAGAGCAAAAACAGCAACTGGTCAGGGAGGGCCAGGATAACTGGTTAGCAGTGACTGGAATTTTAACATGAAGACAAGGATATTTTCCACTATTAAACCTGTTTCATAAACCTGGCTAAAACCCCATCTTGATGCATTCTCAATCATCCAGGTAAGTAAATCTCCAAAGGTTGATTCTGTTCATCTGGATGTAGCGTTTTTTAGTGGGAGAAATGAAACGGAGACTGGCTAACCCCCGCACCACCATGCCACACCCCACACAATACCAATATTTCATTTTTTTTAAACGTCACACTTATTCTCAAAAGAAAGTCATTGTGGAATATTACAAGTGTATTATCAACAAATTTAAATATACGCAGTATATCCAACCAGGTCATATCACTATGTGAGGAACCTATTGAGCTCACTGCTATGAATTGTTGAGTTACTGTGTTACTAATTAAATCCATTTCCCATTGCATCAATTAACACATTTTTTTTATGCTTTGCTTCATAAAATCTGGTGTTAATTTGTTGTATTACAGTAATCACTGTTCCATTATTAATATGTAACCGTACGTATCAAATGCTCTAAATCTAATCAGATTATCTGCTCTCACATGGGGTGCTCACAAAAAGCTGTAGCTCATTTAGTAGAAAAGTTTTTGTAATATTTTAGTTCTGCTTCTAAGATAGCATCGTTAGTGGGTCGGTTCATCTATTGCTTTGTACTAAACTGTTACAGAAATAACAGAATGGATTATTTTTACTAGCGCTACAGAAATTATTTGTTTGTGCTGCTGTTTTGTTCCCGATACTTCTTTTATTCTACATGTCTTTTTGTTACTTGTATTATAAAGTTTACCAACTTGTGTTTACTGTGGCATTACTTCTCCTTGTTGCAATGCATTAAAAATCAAATGAGATCTCAAAGATGCAAAAGATTTGAGCAGAAATCTTGAAATGATTAACACAAAGCAACTGGCATGACTTCTTGTCCTAATTTGGAGAAAATCCATCAGAGCATCCTCACATCCCAAAATAGCTTTCTAATTGAGAACGAAGGTGGTGAGGCTGCTTCACAGCCCCCGATGGCTTCTAAATGTTCAATAATGCCCATCAGATGATATAGGCCATCATCACTAATTAAACTCAGGTAGCTCTCTGCATTGCATTAGCTGCGTTTTCACTGTCCAGTGTGAACCAATGACACACTTTAGTTGTTTTTCACTGAGCAAACAGCAGAGCAATTCATCTGACACATTTCAAACACAGAGGGCCTGACGCAAATTATTATCTTGAGCCTCTTTCATAGACATTATCCTCTGATAACAGTTAAATAACAACTAAGTGAACATTAAAGTGACACAAAGTAATCCTTTAAAGAGGGAATAATAAAATGTTTCTCTATCAAAATAAAAGTTCAGATCATAAGCAGTAAAACACACCTTTGTTCAATTCTCTGCCCTCTGGCGCTTTTGCAGCTACAGCTGTATTTGTTCTGATATGATCAGTACTGTTGCTTATATTAGTTGATGTGAGCTCACCTTAGGGGTGTTCTCTTGAGAAAAAAGGCACAGCATCAGCAGCTTTTTCCAAAGTTATAAAACAGGGTGTCATTGCCTTCAAAAGCAGCACACTTTAGCATTTTCTCATCTCTGCATTTGCAGCAGAATCACTGGCTCTCGCTTGCATTCGTTCACCAACAACTCGCATCCAACCTCTTTAGACTGGAGTCTTTAACGAATTTCTTAAAAGCTATTAAGAGCGAATGTGTTTGCTCAATAAAGCCGATTCTAATTTAACACAAAGCTGTTTCAGATTTCGATGTTGCGGCAAAGAAGCCACAAACTGTAAAATGTGAATGCTTCATACACGTTTTAAATGCAGCAGCACAGACAGAGTTTCTCAGTGTGCAGCACACATCAGTGTGACCTAGTCAGGCCTAATATGAGATATAGCCACAATCTCTGAGTGCCGTCCTCATTTTCATTTCAAGATGTTTTTGGTGCTTTTAAGATGACCTATTTTGCTCATTTTCATCTTTATATTTTTATTATTAGATTGTATTTGAGCAGCTTTGCTTGATTCACAGTTAACTGGGTCTAAGTGGTTATAATAGAGAGAGAGGAAGACACCACAGACAACTAGTCATACCTTTCATAATTCTTTGAAATCTGCCTGAAGGGTGAATATGTTGTTGATGCATTATAATATGAAGACAGCGCTGTCATAAAAAAATTGAATGTCCGCTCAGAGCCTCACAGTCACTGTCTGATGACAACATTTTTATCCCTTGGACGTGAGAGGACATAATAATGTAGAAACTGTAACATCTGATTACTTGCACATATGCTCCTCCCCCTTTATGTTAACATTCTTCTGATTGGTTGCCCCTCTCAAGCTGAAAGTTTGAACAGCACATGGAGCGGGGCTTGGTGTGCCTGAGATGAGCATATTTAAGGATATGCACTCTCACTGACATCATACAGAACAAGAAATAGAGGAAATGTTCAGAGCAGTCTGAAGCCTGAGCTCTTGGTTTGCATGGATTACTTGCACACTGTTGTTCAGCTCATCATTTGAAACTTTGGCCTTGTTTAACATTAGTGTCCATCACTGTAAAAGCATACATCTTATAGAAAACCAGAAAAAAAGGGGGCTTTTTGGTCTTCCCAAGGTTGATAATGTTCAACATCATGCCAGATTCAATCATTTGCTAACTAATGTCACAAAAAGTACAGTGTCAAGCTGAAGCTCCTCCTGCGATGCTAGTGTTTACATTCTTCATTTCTGAAATGTCTCATGTGTCTGCTCTAGTTTATCTGTGCAATATGTCTACACACTAAATGCAGTAAACCCTGACGATGGGCGTGCTTGTTTGATGGTTCAGATAGACGGTGGTGTCTGTTTGTGCGACTGATGGGACTGAAAGATAATAGGCACGAAAACAGAGGACGAGAGGGAGGAGGAGGGAGCGCTTGTGCTTAAGAAGTGTGCTCAGGGAGTAGACGAGATGGATGTGATTTAACATCAGTCTAATATAAAATGGCAGAAATGAAGGAAAAGCGTAATAGGTCAATTTTGAAGAGTTGATAAAGATTTCTTTAGCCGTCTACAGACCAACTTTATGAAGAAAAATAAGAAACACATTTTTGCACTCAGATGATTACATTTTAAAAAGTAGAAGGATAATAGTGCAGTAAAGGCTAATGCCCTTGCACTTTTAAAGAAAGGAATTCAGTTCAGATCAACAGTACAATTTCATGGATTTTGTTTTCTTTGCTCCTCCAAGTTTTATAAAATTCTGCTTGTCCTGTATAATCACACACACACCTCCCCCCCACGACTCAACTCAGGTTGTTGAATGCATGAAATATGAGCTGTTACAAGCTTCAACATTTTAAGTGTCTGAAAGCTCATTTTAGACCTTTCTAATTAATGCTCATTTGCCTGTAAAGACACATTTGTGAAATCTTTTTGTTTTGTGGAAACACTAAAAACACTTCCTTCCTTTTCCCCAGTTGGCCCGTTGATGCTTGCTCTGCGGTTTCTTTCCTCAGTGTTTAAAACACTTCAGGCCGACTATCGATTTCATGAATCAAAAAGCATCTGAAGGATCGCATTAACCGTTAACTGTTGTTCAGTGCACGTTGTCTCCTCAGAGTTCTAACTGAACCTGTGCGACCTCTGCTAACAAACGAGCGCACAGACTCACAAACACATCTCGGGGGGGCGCTTATATAACTAGCACACAGATTGGGGGCTGCAGGGAGGTGGAGTAAATAAGATGGGGGCAGAACAAAACTGAATGAGGAGAAAAACATTTTAAACTGTGTGAAAAAAAGTTGGCGCTTTCAGCTGGTTTCATTTAAAGACACCAGGGTTTTTATGTAATCACTGCATTATCTTAACTAGCTAAGCATGAATGTTAATTGTGTTTGTCCACATTTGTGTGTTCATCTAGAGAGATTAACAATTTCACGTGATTAAATCAGCTGCTGTATGAAATTCATTCACATGCGCCCATAGCATCGCACAGAGTTGTTGTGTCTTAAAAAAGCTTTTGCAAAATGTAAACTGCAGTATTTTGACAGGCTGATGGGGTTACACGTGTTGTGCAATTTCTCCAGTTGCAATCTTGGGTTGGGCACCTGGATGAATATCACCGGCTGTGTTAACATTTTTGATTTTAATTAACTTATTTAATGGTATGTCCCTTTGAGAATCAAACTAGGTAAATAATTAGCTTAAGTTCCTTCTTTCTGTATTGTTTCACTACAGTAGAATAGAATAGAATAGAATAGAATAGAATAGAATAGAATAGCCCTGTATTGTCATTGTACATGTACAATGAAATTATGAAGAGTCCTATACAGACGCTTATTGAGATTTCCACCGACTAGCAAATGTAGTGCCGTTGAAAACTGTGCAGTGTTATGCTGCAGTTTCTGGGCTTTAATGTGTATCTGTTCCTGTTTGGTAGGCATGTCAGAAGCTTAACCCAAAAGAGCACACACATTGAATGTGCCGCCACATAAACACACTTCAAAAACGTTTCCAAACAAATTACTGGATTACTGTGCAGGCCAACCTACACATTACACCTCATGAAGCTCCCGGTGCACAAATGATGTGCTGATGTTAATGCCAGCACTTGGTGACCCTGCTCTAAAGCTATAACGTTACATGGTCTACCACTTCCACCTGCAATAACATCACTTAAAGTTGATTGTGAAATATCAAGGATGGCAAAATTTCACGACCTGGTATGTTACAACTATGGGATCCTATTACAGCACTTGAATACACTCGGTGCTTTAGAAAGACCCATTCTTTCACAAATGTTTGCAAAGGTAGAGTCTGGCAATGGGACCGAAAGCACCTGAATTCAAATACTAAATCTTTACCCCTTGAAAGCCTATGAGGAGTAGCTCTTGAAGCTCAGACTAGTCAGCGACCCCTAAGTAACCACTGGTCTCTAGGAAAAATGTATTCAACAAGTAGTTTACAAGTTTTTGCAGACAAATCAGCGTCTTCCACGCAAACTACAGGGGACTGCAGCAACATGAGAGAAACCAAAGAATCCTCTTTGCAACAGGCAATATATATTTTTCCCTGGTGTCCACAGGTTGGCAGGGGGACTGGTCTCAGTGACTAATGCCTGAATTACGCTTCAGTAGGAAATCTATGTTGTAACTTACGACGTAGCCAGAAACCTGTCTTAACCCCACACCAATCAGGCTGGATCAACCCGATGTGTAGTTACATTTTCAGGAGGTACACATCAGGTTGAGAGGAAGTTGGCATCGTAGGGTTAAGAGGTTAAGAGGGTTAAAATCATAGGTTGTGATTAGTGCTGGGCGATATGACGATATATATTGTGTGGACGATAGAAAAGTGTCTATCTACCTATTGTCTTCTATAATTTCTATCGTTTCTAACCCTAATTTTATAAATTATTACATAAAATATATCATTAACCCTTTACAACCGGTCGGAGCAGGCACACTCCGTTTTGCCTAACTATTCCCAGTTCCCTGTAGAACTGGAACCACGTAAGCTAGCGCAATAATGTTTTTTTGCATATGAAACCGTAGGAGTTGTACTTACATCTTATTCCATTAGCTTGCCCTAGGTCACGGTTTCCTTCCACGTATAGCTTTGCAAAAATTGCATAAAAAGCACTTCCAGCAACAAAAACATAATATTCCAGAAACACACTTTGCCGATCCGATCAGCTGTTCATAACACTTCCAATGTTGCAATATAAGTCTTGGTGAACTATCGCATGTCCGCCATTACCTGTCCGAAACCGGAAGTGACGTCATTTTCGCGGAAAATGTAGTTTTTTACATTCAAAGCCTATGTTGGTGTTTTTAAAAGTCATGTTTGACTTTATGCTTTTCTGTATCGTTTCTTGGATGCTTAGAAGTCAAATTACACTGTTGGAAATAGTTTATTTTGATGCACATGCAGTTTTTTTGGCAAATTTGCATTATAATATTTATTTATATATTTATATATTTATAATATTTATTTTCATTTTTCCTGCAGTATATAAAACTTAGTGTATCTCAAACATAAAACTATGAAGACACTCAAAATAAATTTCTCATGGTTGGAAACTATTTTGTATTTACAGTTTTGAGGGAAAAGCCTCTTAAATTTCTCTAAGTAGAAATATATGTAAAAAACAAAACAAAAACGATTTTCAATTTTTTTGTAGTTTATTGCACTTTTTTGCAATTTATGTAGTTACTATGGACTTAATACATACATATTATTAAAATTTGGGCTATAACGGTTGTATTGATGTATAGCAACTTGAAATGCTCCCACAAATGGCACTACAGCATGTAAAATGTAAAGATAAGCTCTGGCGGACTTGGTTCTATGGTAGGTCTTAAAGGGTTAAATAGCCTGTGGCAAATATATTAGTGTTGTCTTCTCACTATACATACTCTTAACTTTATGCAAGAGAAAAAAAAAGTATTAAAAAATGATATTTTTCGCAAAGAAACTCCGTCTTGTGGTTTTGCGACATGGTGCTGCTTTACGTGCACCCAGATTTGCGACATGCTTTACGGTAACTCAAAACAAAGACTGCACCCTCTCCACTCGCTGTTTACAGACTGCATACTTTCCAGATGACCACAGGTCAGGTGGTATATTGTGATATAAAATAATTCATATCATGATAAATATTTTTTCCATATCGCCCAGCACTAGTTGTGATGTAAGTTTCCCCCGAAGCATAATTCAAGCTAACGTTTCATGCTGATAATTTATAAGCGCATAATATCCCAACCTATTCGTTTATTTAACAAGTCCTTCACTCAACTCTTCCATCGGCTGTCCTTGCAAATTGCCACCAACAAGAACCGAGAGAGCAGGGGGGAACTTTTCATCATAATGCCCATCGACTAAATTTAGCAAGACAAGGCTAACATTAAATGTTAACACAGCTCAATGAAGTAATTTTACTTTGTAAAGACATGAAAATTCCTCACATTCTGATCTACAGAAGCAGACTTCTTGTGAAAATCCCTCCTCACTATCGCCTCCTCCTTTTCTTAAACCCCCTACATCTCATCTCTTCAACCTCCATCTTCCTCCCTACTTCACCACATTAATCTCTCATTAGCAGCCTCCCTCCCCCTTTCCTCTACATCCTTTCTTTCTCCACCAGCCATTATACACACGCATACACACAAGTGTTCACTGCTGAAAGGTCTGTATATTTTCACCCATGCGGAAGTATCCTCAGACAAATGAGGGGCACAGGCAGCCATTTAAAGGGCAGCACCACAGTGCAGAAGAGCCCCTCTGAACAGAGCCCATGGACGGAGAGATAACGGACTTAAATAGGGCTAACACGCTGCACACTCAGATTGTGTACAGGCATGCCTAAAACACAAATGGGACAGCTTTTTCATGCTTAAAGACAGCCAAGGAAAGCAAACTTTCAGGTGTTAGCAGCAGAGAAAATGTAGGTTCTCCTGCGCAGCTTGAGCGCATATAAGAGGAAGAGGCTGCTTGCTATCTGGATCTGGAGTGACTCAGAGCACCATGCTGAATACAAATGACTCGATGCAGATTAGGATGTCACTGTTTCAATGAAGGCAAAGGCAGGGGCAGCATGTAGGAGGTCATATTAACCCCTTCCGCCCACACACACGCCTTTGAAAGCCTTTGTCTTGCTTGATGGTTAAGAGGTTACCACGGAACGCATAACAAAGATCGGCCGCACGAATGAAGTGCAGATGAAAAGGTAGCACACACCGCTGAAGACTCCGCAGCTGCTCAGAGGCATATTGATTCATTTTCATTTTATTTTCTACATGAACTTGTGAGAGTCTGTCCAAATCTAGATTTAATTTGAAGCTGATAATACACATGTAGGGATCTAATACTCACTTTCACTCTAACTGGGCACCTCAATTACATAGTGCCCTCCACTGCTGGGGGGTTAATTTATTCAATATCCTTTTTCCATCCAAACCCAATCACTCTGCTGTCTACTACATAAAAAAAGCTCACCTTTTCCCCTCAGTTCACCCAAGTCTTCTATCCAGTCATCTGCACATAAAGTTATTAAAGGAATACATATGAGTGTTGGTAGGTTCACGTTTTAAACCAAAACACACTAAAGTAAGACACACAGCCACTTATGCAATTCACTCGTATGCTATATTTCGCTAATTCAATGAAGCAACTTCCAACAGGGCCCGAGCATTTAAATCTTCCTGTAATAACATTATACTCACAAATTTAAACATTTTAAAATCTATAAACTACTCAAAGAAGATCCAATCTGACAAAGCACAGAAATTCCTAATATCTCCTGTCTCACTCCAAATACTCAGTCAGGACTCCTTGGCATTACATTGACTTCTACATTGTGAAGTGGTGTATTTTAACTCTAATCCCTGACCTTGGTTGGTGTCTAAACTTACCCAAACTGCAAATGAAATCAAAATTAAACAGTTAGTGAAAATATAATGAAACTAAATGCAAAACACAAAGCACCCAGCAGGACACAAACCGCTTTCTTCCAAGCGTTTGTAAACATTGCCACAGTTACTGTATCAAGGCTCTGATAAACTGGGGGCTTGTGTGTACATCCAGTGCAAATGTTTAACTGATTTCTTCTGTTTTTCTGAAACTCTAATGAAGGCCTGTCCTTAACAGGGGGAAATGATTTATGTATTTATTTATTTTAAATATCAAACTTCAATATCAAACAAATCTCAGGTTGGAATCACTTTTCAAATAAAGAACATTTTTGACCCCCATTTAGCTCCATATAAAAAACTGGTCAGTCTCTTTTCAAATTACATAAGGGCTCAAGTACTAGAGACTGGTCAGCAACTGCTCGCAGCCTGTCTTCGTTAGGCAAAAATTTATATTCTGTGGCCAGCTGTTAGTGGTTGCTTTACAAAACTGCTTTGGTTGCCAAGTGATTGTCTATCAGTTCATAAAGCCATCAGCAAAGTCTTTACTGAGCCCACAGAGAAAGCTAGCTGAGGGGTAATTGCCTTGCGACTTCTTTGTAGACATATTTTTGAAACACAGAGCCCCCTGCTGACCATTAGAAAGAATGCAGATTTGGGGCTGACACAATATGTTCATCTTTGTGTACAGTCTGTGTAACATAAATAATTGGCTCAGTCTAAACTGTGAGATCCATTACTGGATGCTTTTAGTGAATTTGTGATATTAATAAATCATAAAAGACTCCAAATTTGAACTGTCACCTTACATAAAATCCTTCTTCCAGTGCAGTCTCAGCTTGTCAGCAACAAAAAAGACTTTTGCTTTCACGTTTGTTCCTGATTTCATTCCCCTTCCTTTTGGAGAATCTGTGCTTAATAAATAATCCTGCAAAGCACTTCTGATGCTAAATCTCCTCGGTGACGTATTTCTCTAACCTACTCTGTTGTGCTGGAAGCAGATGGACTATCCCAACCTCTTAAGAACTGCATTTGTCACATTGCCTTTGTTTTCTACCTATTCTCAGTAATGATGTGCAGAGACTGCTGTCAGAAACACCTGGACGTTCTTACTGACTTTCAGTGTGAGAGGGACAAATGGCTTAGACGCCATTCAGGTTCAAGGACTCGGGACGCTAACAGAGCCACTCTGACGGTCCTGAACTTTAGCACATGACCAGGGGTGGCACTGTGACAACAAGGCAGGGAGCCATGAAATGATCACCATGCTGGCTCAGTGCTTTATAATAAATCAGGCAGTCTGTTGCTTTGGCATTGTACTACCATCCTTTCCACACATTTAACAACAGGATTTTTCACACTTAAAGGTGGTTTACCAAAAACACACCAGGTTATAGGCGGGTCATTGAGGTTCAGGCCCATCCAGAAAGGTCACGATAGTCCCTCAGCACTCAGTTAAATTTCCTGGCTTTCCTATCTTCATGTAATGACAATATCAATGCCTTTATATCTCCATGATACATTTACACATGTTTAATATCATCATCTCATCTTTCAAAACAAATTGCAAAGAAACAATAAAGATTAACTTTAAGTGCACAAATTTACCTTCCCTGCTTTTTTGCAGGTTCATGTAGAATTTGTGCTACATTTTCAATGGAAATCATTCAAATTGAAATCATTTAGAATCTAGTGGCACGTCTACACTTCTACATTAAGTTGTGAGAAACTTTAAAAAATACTTGTGTGCAAAGTATGGAGCTCCACCACGTCATCTGCATTTAATTTAATTTTATTAAATATAGCCAAATAACATCAACAGTCACCTCAAGCCGATTTATATTGTAAGGTAAAGACCCAACAATAATACAGAGAAAACAGAGAAAACCCCAGCAATCATAAGACCCCCTTTGAGCAAGCGCTTTGGCGACAGTGGGAAGGAAGAACTCCCTTTAAACAGGAAGAAACCTCTGGCAGAAACAGACTCAGGGAGGGGTGAGCATCTGCCAAGACTGAAGTGAGGGAAGGAAGAAAAGACGTAGACACAAATATTAAGAGTGAAGAAACACTCACCGACCACTTTATTAGGCACATCTGTCTACTCGTAAATGCAAATATCTAATAAGTCAATGAGAGAGCGGCAACATGACCAAGACAACCTGCTGAACTTCAAACCAAGCATCAAAATGGGGAAGAAAGGTGATTTATGGTTACTGGTGCCAGACAGGCTGGTATGATCATTTCAGAAACTGCTGATCTGCTGAGATTTTCCCACAGAGCCATCTGTAGGGTCACACTGCACACTGCAGTGCTTTGTGTAACACAAATAATCACTTGTTACACCAAAGGTACATAGAAGAGCATTTCTGAACGCACAACATGTCAAACCTTGAAGCAGATGGGTTACAGCAGCAGAAGACCACAACGGCTTCCAGTCTTTTCAGCTAAGAACAAGAAACTGAGGCTATAATTCATACGGGCTCAAAACTGGACAATAAAAGAGTGGTCTGATCAGAGATGGGCAGTAACGTGTTACTGCCAATAACAAATTACTGCAATCCGATTACTTTTTTTCAAGTAACGAGTAAAGTAAGGGATTTCTATTGCAACAAAAGTAATTAGATTACTGTTACTTTCCGTTACTAAACTGTGATTTTGTTCGTGAGAGTGTCTCATGACAATGACGTACGAGTGTGCGACATCAGTGGCAGCAACAGACGTGTGCAGTTCAACAATGGATAATGTATTGGAAGTACTGACATTACTTTGAGTTTGATTCTGTAAAAAGTGACAAAAACATTAGCATCCATTGCACACTCTTCTTTCTACAGCAAAAAATGAAACTTCAAATGTGAGCAAGCACCTAGCATGCTGCCACGGGAATGTGAAATTCACAGAGAAACCCCCGGATCCCCCCACTGACATGACCACTGCGGCACCGGGCAAACCCCCACCTGTTCCACTCCTGCTAAACAGCTAAAAATAGATTGAAGAGCGACACGACTTAGTGCCGCTGAATCTTTGATTTTATTTATTTTTTTGCTGTGTTTTACTTGCATCTATTTGAAAGAGTGAGTGTAAACACAAAAAATTATTTTATTATATATACTGGAATATGCAGAAAATAGGTTTAAATGTTAAACACACTTCTTCAAGTCAAAGACTGTTGTATATAATTTAATTTTCGCTCAATGCAATGTGCATAAAGTTAAAAGTTTAAAACTAATAAAACAAGTTTTAAAAAGAGACTTTTTCATTTGATTACATTTTATATGATTGATTATGCAGAAAAAATAGAATTGGGCTGAAAGATCTATTGCTTTATTACGTATTCAGGTTGTGTATCGTGTTTTTAAAAAGTAACTAAGTAATAGAGTAACTAATTACTTTTGAAAATAATCAGTAAAGTAACAAGATAACTGAGAAGTAATCAGTAATTAGTAACTATTAGTAACTTTCGCTGTTTTCAAGTAACTTGACCAACACTGGGTCTGATGAGTCTTGGTTTCTGTTGCAACACTCAGATGGTAGGATCAGAATTTTTGTGGAAACAACATGAAAGCAGGGACTCATCCTGCCTTACATCAATGTTTTATGTTGATGGTTGTGGTGGAGGATATTGTCTTGGAACACGTTGAGCACCTTGGTGTCAGTTGAGCATCACAAACACCACAGCCTACTACAGAGCATTGTTGCTGACCACGTCCATCCCTTCATGACATCATCTGATAGCTGCTTCCAGCAGGATACACTATGTCACAAATCTAAAACCAACCCAATTCTTGAACATTACAATGGATTCACTGAACTCAAATGGATTCCACAGTCATCAGATCTCAGTCTAATAGAGCCCCTTTGGGATGAGTCGCATCATGTGCAGCTGACAAATCTGAAGCAACTGTGTGAAGCTATAAAGTCAATATGGACCAAAACATCTGAGCAATGTGGCCAGTGAGTGTATGTGTAAGGAGCTAGTTATTGTTTCATGAAGAAAGGTATTAGTAAATTTCCTGGAATGTATTTGACAAGTAATCTACAAAGGCTCATTTGCTGGCAGAGGTCCAGCTTTCCTCCACAGAGCTGAGCTCTACAAATAAATCCTCATGCTGCTGGAGACTGTGGATACCACTGCCACAACACAGAGTCTAACAAATGTCTTGACCATTTCTTTCATTTGTTAAAGATAATTATACGACAGTGATGCAATTAACTTGATATTGATACATTACCGTTTTTTTGCTGTATAAATGATTAAAAGATATATTTTTTAGTGGCTGTCACTAACACTAGTAACCCCACTGTGAATAATAAGGAGGTTAAACTGTAAATCAAACAAATGCAGGAGAATTTATCAGAGCGTCTGGGTCTACCGAATGATCATCAATGACAATGGGAACATACAACAACATTTGTCCTCGGCTTCCCACCAATTATCCCCATCAGCCTTCCTGACAGCAGCACAGCGAGCCACTGAATGGACTAATCTCTCTTCACAAATTAGCTCAGTCTCTCATCTCCTCTTCCCGAACGTACGCTATGCCCTTAAACGCCACATGGTCACACTGCCTATTCATAACCATTATCTCAGGGCCTTTGGAAATGGAGAAAAAAAAGGGAGCCGAGAAGAAAAAAGGAATAAAGACACTGGGAAATGTAAAACGGGAGGTGAAAACTGGCAATGTGGTTCGATCTCAGATTCCCCGCTGCCCCTGAGCTATCAGAGCCATTGATTGGTTCATGTAATTCTGCTCTGATTCGGCTTGGCCAATCAATGGACTGCAGACCGATTTCCTGTGACTGTGCAGCCATTAAAGTGAAGGTGAAAATCCCATAGTTTCATACACTTTACTCCCATCCGTGCCTTTTTTATACGTCCAAGGATCTTCTCTTTCTGCATTCTCATTCAAAGAGCTGCTTCTCTTCACACTGCAGTCATTGACTGAGTGGATACAAAAGATGGTGTAAAATAATACAGGAAACTGTGGATGAATTTCTGAAATGAAGATGCCACATTCTACAAATATTGGTCTCTTTTATCTCAGAGCAGCTTCTTTTGTCCAATTACTGACATTTTTCATACATCCACAAGGCTCCTTCACTTATTCAATTTATTATTTCATAAAATTACTCACTTTAGATCCTGAACTTAAACAGTGTATATATTTAAGTATTTTTTAATTATTTTTAAACCAAACCCACAACATTATTAAAGTATTTATGTATCCCTACAAGCTGCTTTAAAATATTGCAGTATTGTCTGCTGCAAACCTCCATTCGCTTATTTTGCTTATTCAGTTCTTGTGCCTACTTCTCTTCACTTTAACTTGCAGTATTCTGTCCGCTGCTCGCATAGCTCGTTTCCCCACAGAGATCAATAGAGCTTCATCTTCTGTAATTTCAGCTCATTAATAGGCAAAATCTTGTGGATGCATTGGTTTTAGTTTTGAACGTATTTGAGCTTAATGCTTCTGTCAGCATGGCTTCAATGATCCTCCACAGAGAACTGAAAAATATACTGTTACAGAAGGAAAGCAGAGCTTCTCGTTTGTTTTGTGGAGCAGGACGAGCAAAGTACAGAATAGATAAACCTACAGCTGTTTTCAGGCTCTCAGGACATTCTGTGAAGATTGCCTTTGCACATGTCGCGCACAGCAGGTGCAGGTAACTCACCTCGGTTGTCTTCTAACTGTTGGAAGCGCTTTGTACTTTGTACAAGGGAACCAGCAGGTTAAAGACCAGCTTTCATGTGGGTCAGGCTGGAATTCTATTTTAAGATTTTGGCACTTTTACAGTTAAACACAGCAATATTATTAAAATTATTTCTTGCATCACCCAGCATGCTGTTCAGCAGTGTCATTTTATAACCGTGCAGTTAAGAGTGTTACAAGTAGTTTATGTTTATTTGGTTTATTGATGTCTGTGCTGTTGAAAAGAGTTGTCTTGTATAAAAGTTTGCAATTTACAGGTAATGTGCGTCCTCTCTCAGTCCCTCTACTGGCAAATTATATAATACATATAAACTCGTGGAAATGCCACTGTGTGTAAATATTGTCTTTTCTCAGGCATAAAATTAAGAGTGGCTTAATGTTTAGTAATACAAGTCTGTCAAGATTCCTTTTTTATATATTATTATTATTGTTATTATTAGGGGCTTTTCCATCTTTAATTAGATGGCACACAGAGAAGAGGGGGATTGAGAGTGGAGGAAGATGCACAGCAAAGAACATCTGGTCCGACTCAAACCTGAGCACTTAGCCCTGTGGCATATGGTTACCTCCGCAACCCAGTGAGCTAAAATAGGACCATGTAGCAACATTTCTACACTTTTTTTGCTTTAGTACAGTCCAATTCTACTTCTACAGTTTCTTCTTTCACAACAGGAGATTATCTAACTCCATCTCACTCATCCTTAGCATCCTCTTCTGTTGCACCAACCCTCTGCATGTCCTCCTTCACTACATCCATGAATCTTCTCTGTGGCCTTCCTCTTTTGCTCCAATATACCTACTATCCCACCTCTTTACTTTGTATCCAGACCATTCAACCTGAGCTGTCCCTCTGACGTACTCATTTATAATCTCGTCCCGATGAAAATCTGAACATCTTTAGCACAGCCTCCTGCCTTTTTGTCAACGTCACCGTCTCAAAACCACACATCACAGCAGCTCTCACTACGATCTTGTAAACCTTCACTTTCACTCCTGCTGCTATCCTTCTGTCACAAATCACCCCAGGTACTTGTCTCCACCCACTCCACACTGCCTGCACTCTCTTCTTCACCTCTCATGTGCACTGTCCATTGCTTTGGATTGTTGACACCAGGTATTTTAACTAATCCACCATCATTATGCATGTATCTTCGCATAGGTCTCCCTCTCATTCACACACATGTATTCTGTCTCACTTCTACTGACTTTCATTCCAGAGCATACCTCCATGTCTCCAGACTGCTCCCTGCAGATGTCATCTGTGAACATCATAGTGCAGACACTCCTGCCTGACCTCATCTGTCAATCTGTCCATCCCCACTGCTAAAAGTACAGTTTATGACTGCTATTTTGTCATAATGTTATCTTATCCCATTACAAAAAACCAAAAACATCCATAATCGTCTCAGAAATCTGTGCCTCTGACGGTTTTGTAAATGATATCTAGTGAGAACAGACTATGTATCAGTGCATATAATGAAAACAGAGACCACTCTTAACTGATTTGGGGTCATTTTCAGGTGCCAGTTCAGCCAAATGTGAAAATTAAAAACCGTGGAATTTAGAAGCTTAGAGGAAACGGGAGCTTGAAATTATCATGCAAAATTAAAATGTAAGACAAAATACCTCAGGGTGTTTCAAAACATTTAACTCTCTTTATCTGATCACAGAATTTCTGAGCGCTCTCTGGTCATCACACTCACACACAGACGCGTACGATTCACCCCCTCCATTACCAAAACAAACATAAAAGCACTTCATTGTCTGCTTAATTTAGTCATTGATTTTTTTTAACACCAGATCACACCACGGATAGTAGGAGACGTCAGGCTGAAGTGTTTTATGGTCTTTGCGGAAACCCCCACCATCCCTGCAGACACACTCACACACAAACACACACTCGGGCTGAGGAGAGAGTGAGAAAAGGGAAAAAAGAAGATGCTCCCCCAGGGATCATCACTAAAAATCACTGCCTACTACTGTTAGGAGATCTAACCACGGGAGTGTGTGCGTGATTGTTGTTTGTGTGTACAGCGTCTGTCCCCTTTGGCATGTGTGGCTTTGCTCAGATCAGATGTGAACCAGCAGACACTCACAGACAGCTGTGCTGCCACATCCTCACACGCACGCACTGAGCTGTTTGGAGGGACACACGCAACCCAGAAATGTGTCATTTTGGGGATGACACTCTTTATATTACTATAATTTAACCTCATTACTATTTATAGAACCTCTACCAGCACAAGCAAACACAGATGGTTTATCAAGTAAATACCCATCTTTAAAAGGTTGATTTCACTGTATTGCACTATATCTCTATCCATTAAGATAACACAGTACTCACCATGTAAAACAAAAGCTAAGTCCAGCTAAAATATAAATAATTACCCCTTCACTGCAGATGAAATCTGTGTGTCCCCAACTGTGCTATCTACAACAACTTATCTATTTCATCGTTCGCTTTATTTTCTGAGCATTTAATTACAACCCCTGTTACTAACATGAAACATGCATTTCTACCCATACAAACAGGTAGCAGCAATGAAAAGTAACACTTCTAAAAACGCTGTGAACCTAACGCTTTAACTTGGTGAGTACAGTTCCAGGATCAGTGGGAACTTAAGACTCCAGTTGAAATAAAACATCATTAAACACTATGTACAATATATGTAATGCCATACTGGTGTTCACTTGTTGTATGCGTTGCCATTTTCCAGAGACCCCCCCCCCCCAAAAAAAATGTACAACCCGGAGTCATGTGACGAACTTACAGGCGTTGGTGACGGCGAAGCTGTTGGCCGTCTCGATGTTGTCCACGTGAGGCACCAGGTTGAACGGGGCTTCCGAGGCGTTCGGGCTGGTGTTGTGCAGGAAGATTGCCAAACGAAAGGCGGTGTACTCCTGATCAGTGTTTCTGATGAACAGACCGCCTGAAGAGAGGGAGGAGACATGAGGGCTCGATGAAGAGCGTGTCCACTGTATCTCGCCGTCAGGTTTAAACCTATTCTAGACAGATTAGTTATTGCTGACTGCAGCACAGAAACACAAAAGACAATATATTTAATCCAAGTCAGTGTCCATGTGGGGTACAACTTGTTGCTATCTCAGCCCCATCTCCACTGTAGTTAATAAGATTTCAAAGAAACCATAAAACTTCTGTTGGGAGAGCTTTCAATCTTTAGATCACAGTTAAATAAAACCTCTCCTGCTGAGCTGAGGGCTACCTGCAGGATTCTCATGGGCTTTTGGAAACAACCCATACAGTGGTTTTCTTTTCTGACACTCAACAGGATGATGATACTGAAAAAGGCTCTGCGATACAGAGATAAAGAGTCTGCAGGCTAGCATGCTCGGGACAGCTATATTTGGACACAAAGTCCATCTGCAGGTATATCTCCAGACTTATTTGAGCATATTTTAATTTTAAAAACTGCAGCTGGACTCCAACTCCACAGTTTTGATATGCAGCAGGTGGAGAACTTCTCCATAAGCTGCTATGCCAAGCTCACCAACGATGGAGAGCACCGCAAGAACTATCGCTGCCAGATGAAGCACAAGTCTGTGCCGGAGTCTGTCTGCAGGAAGAGAAACTCACTGCAGAGGGAGCTGAACGTGTTGATCAGTGATTTATTTGACATGCTGAATATTTGCAGATGAGAATATTATAAAAAGTACCTAGTTTGTAATTGTTTTAAGCAAGCATGCACACATCACATTGAAACATCCACAAGTCCAAGAGACCTTGAGCCAAACCTGGAGTGGAGGTAAAGGAAATGTCTAGAACAGGGGTGGGGGAACTCCAGGCCTCAAGGGCCGATGTCCTGCAGGTTTTAGATGTGTACTTGATCCAACACAGCTGATTTAAATGGCTAAATTACTTCCTCAACATGTCTTGAGGTTCTCCAGAGGACTGGCAATGAACTAATCATTTGATTCAGGTGTGTTGACCCAGATGGATATCTAAAACCTGCAGGACACCGGCCCTTGAGGCCTGGAGTTCCCTACCCCGGTTTAGAAAGACAGATTTATCCTCTGCAAACCACAAATGTATACCTATGACTGTGCCAGGCTGTCACATAGGTGCTGAGATTTCAAAACTAATCCTGAGGTCTTTTCAGTCTACACATAAGTAGCTGACCATCTTTACAATTAGACCTATGCTAGCTTGTTTAGGGTTTAAAACAGGTGATATAACGCACCAGAACAAACAGATAATAGTGTTTTTTCTCATGACAACAACCTCACATCGAAGGTTCAAAAGATTTAAGGCAAATTTTATTAGCTCTTCACAGATGTTTGTTTCAAAGAGAAATCTCTATCATAAAAGAGGTTCACACAACTGACTCCACAATGTGTAAAATGTAATAAAAGGGCAGTATCGCTCTGGTAAATCATGCCTTCCTGCAAAGACTAAAAAAAATTTAGATCCACTGAGGTACCACTAGGCTTTGTGGCAAGGATTCAGTGTGTTTAACATGCAAGGTCGTCTTTGTCTCGTACTAATGCAAGCAGAGAAGGTGATAATATTCACAAAATATCCTTTTGTATCAACTTGGATTTTCATTCGGTTTTCTATGCAAGAGCGGCGCCAGTGTCATAAATCAGTTTGGCATCAGAGATAAGATTTTTGTTTCGTGTCCTCTTGTATTACAGCCTCATTCATATACAAAGATCTCCACTAAGCCGTTCGCGGCTGTGCAAATGTCAGTAGTGTTTTTAGGTTAGAAGCAGTTTGTTTCACATTTCAAAATCTGACTCAGGGCTATATTTCTTAGGATGAGACAGTGTAAATGTCATTTAGAGCAAAATGCCAGTGTGTTCTTTTTATGGCTGACCTCTTTAAAAGGTAAACTTTAGAATATTTTACCACTCTGTGGAGACCAGTCATCTAAGCCCCCTTTTGATTTTAATCTGATTTCCATTGTGATGGGTTTTATGTTTATTCCTAACTTGAAATTTATCCTTTTTCCGGCCGCTGCTGAATAGAAAAGAATAAAATTAAGGACTGACCTAAATCCAGCTTATTTAGACTTCTGACATTCTCTTCATCTGGATTCAACATAAAATGAGATCCAAACACTTCGGGGGCCTCAGACTTTGAAGTTTCCTGACATATGGTTCGCCGAAAACAAGACCCAAGTGGCTGCAACATGTCTGTTTGTTTGTGACCCCATTACCACCTGGATGACTTCTGATCATGTCTTTGAATTTAATCCAAGCTACTTAGTGTGCCCGTGTAAGTATTCCATGTTATCTTTTTCTAAATTTCTATGTAGAATACTCTCAAAGAGGAAACAGCTGGTGGCATCTCCTCTTCCTCTACAGTCTTGCTAATTAGGCTTACATTCCTTACTGTGAATAATCAATAGCAGGAGTAATAGCTTGGCAACCCCACTGATCAGCTTACTCTTGCTAACCATCACCTAAAATAATCAGATTTAGGTGAGCTTTCAACATCTTGAGTGGGCTTTATTCTGAAAAGATTATTCACCCTTTACAGTTTGCATTCACACTTGGCGTCGACCTGTCAGGGGGCACATCCTGATATATATATGTTCCTGTATAGCTTAGTTTACAGGGGTGATTCATGTTAACACTTCTCCATTCAAGTAAAACACCATCAGTGCAATACATGCGTGACTTTTAGCCACAGCTAGTGTGCGGTCCATGTCCCTGGTTAGGCTTTTAAAGTGTTGTGGTTTGGCTGACCTGGTTACAGCACGTTCTGTGTGCATTCACACCGGCATTAATGTGTGCTACTCCTTACCCAAAAGACATCCAGATACACATGAAATGTTCCAGTAGCAGGTGCAGCTGGAGCCTTAATGTGAGATAGTAACTTCTATTAACGCATGGAGAATGATTTCTCAAAATCATGGCTCGCTTTTGTAGAGGATTTAAATCTGCATGTTTTGAATGCACAGAATCTAAATTTTGTCATCCATTCATCCACTTTATTAACCATCTATCCCAGCTGCCACAGGGCAACAGGCTGGGAACACTTTGGAAAGGACTGCAGTCTATCGCAGGGCTAATGCAGAGAGACAGACAAGCATTCACACCTACAGTCAATTTAGAATCACCAGTTAACCTAACACACATGTCTTCGGACTGTGGGAGGAAACCGGAGCACAAGCGGGAATGTGGAGAAAACGCAAAGTTTACACAGAAGGACACCAGGCAGGTTCAAACCCAGAAGCTCAATCATCATAAAGATTAGTTTGGAGTAAGATCTATAAGGTTCAGATTTCTTCCTATCAAAGATGCCCCGCTGCCATGCAGTGTATGACAGGATGCTGACAGACATTGAAAAACTAATACAGGTCAGAAAATGAAGGATGAATAGGATTTATAATTCTGAGGACGTCTCTGCATCTGTTGGCAACTGTGGAGCATGTTGGCCGTGACTCTATTTGTCCACTTGTTTCTGTGTCGCCTGCGTGTGTACAAAGCAAATTTCCTGCTGCTAATAAGTGTTGATTCGTCGGTGACGATTATTTGAAACTGACAAGTGTTGATCGGGGGAGATGTTTGCCCTCTCTGAAGGCTGATGTGGTTCAAAAATTGCTAAATGTAGTCTGGCGGGTGTGGATTTTTACACTCCCAGAGGACAACTAGGCCTGAAATGGAGAAATATGATGACACAGGGATTACATCAACAGTTTTTAAAATAACTGGCAGCAATGATGTTTGTCAAGCGATAATGAGAATAAGTTAAGTTAAAGAAATACCAAGAGGCCGATTATAATAGCTGGGAAATTATGAGTAAAATAACCTCCCCACACACGCCAGTTTGGCTTACGTCAGCAGCAAATTAAATGTTTCACACGACGGCACAGCAGTTCCACAGACGCAGGTTTAAACCCCAAACAACGCAGCTCGAGAGCCCTCAGTTCCAGGGGTGCCTGCTCTGCAACAGACCCTGACCTCTGCCCTCTCTGGGTGGCCCGGGGATTGGAGTATCACGTTGATATAAAAGGACAAGGAGAATCATTTGAACAGCTTGTCATTTTTCATCAGCCTGACTTGTATCTGATGTGCCTCAACTCCATCTACAAGCTGGGGTGCAGCTGAGGGTAAAACCCAGCAAAAAAAAAAAGTCAATGTAAGCAAATATCAGATTTCAGAATGACACTTGAAACAGTTGGAATATAAACCTGGATACCAGATTTTTTGATTCTCTGATGACTGTTTGTTGGGGATGTGATGATTAACCAATGATTAACTAATGGAGGTCACGGTTGGGCTCATCCCCCCCCCAGCACCCTGCTTTTAAATCTAACCAGTAAATCTGCCAGCGAGTGTAATGAAAACCGTGAATCCGTCAGCTTTATTCCCTTCCAGTGAGAAACGCAGTTAAATTAAAACACAGAGACGCTGAAAAAGAGAGAGTGAAACTGATGGAAAAAAAATCGGGGGGGAACGGTGCAGCTGCAAGACATTTGGGACCCGTGGCAGCGGTTTGTTATAGGAGAGGGATTTGCGAGAGTGTTAACAGCAGTCAATGCACAGGCAGCCCGCATGGGGAATACACACAGACTTTGCTGCTCTGATCTGCTGCAGTGGCGGAGTGCACCGGGATACACACACATGCAAAGCGCATTAGGTGTGTGTGTGTGTGTGTGTGTGAAGCATGCACAGCATCGACAGAGCACAGGACCCCGTCTTTATGGTCATGTTTTAAAGACAATTAAAAGAATAAAATAAGACTGTGTGGGGGAAAAATCCGCAATCCCCACTTTGACCAGTGCCGGGGTGCTAAACGGCAGGTCAGAGGCAGCAGGCAGGACGTCCACAGATTCATTGACTGGTTTTATTTTGTGCTTGGATCTACCATAAAACGCTCACACTTACCGATCTGAACGCTGCTCGGGAAAGCACCCATTGCCAGTCCCCAAAAGCCCGAGAACATCAACAGAATCAAATCGCGAGAAGAAATCCTCATTTTGTTCAGGTTATAAACTGATTAAAGACATCGAGCAGGTTTAATTAACACCCCCGGTGCAAAGCCAACATCACAAGGGAAAACAAAAACAAAAAACAAAGAGATTAAAAAAGGGAGATGAAATCAAATGCCGGTTAAATATCCATGTCTGCTTTGGGTGGCTTTTTTTTTTCTTGGATATTCCCCCCGCAGTGCCGCTGGTTTGTGCCGTCAAACTGCGTCCGTCCGTCCGGCGCTGGAGATTTTGCGCACACCACCAAGAAGAGGAGGGAGGGAGGACGAGGGGTGGAGGTGGTGGTGGTGTTGTTGAGGGGTGGGCATCAGCCAGCGGCGGCCAGTGCGTCTGGATGCGGCTCAACTCACATCACAGCAAGAACACACATGCGCCTTTTTACCCGACCCGGGCAGGCAGGCAGGAGGGGCGTCAGTCAGTCAGTCAGCCCGCTCAGCAGCACCGAGCGGCGGAGAAAGTCCCCGCAGCTCCTTTAACACCAAAACTTCCAGAACCGCTGCGAGTGGCTGCGAAGATGGATGTCTGACAGCGTTTTTCTCTCCCGCTCCTCGCTGTCGGATATCATCCCGGATAGATCGTCTCGCACGGGCAGATCAACTTAATCAAAACCCCGGTGTGTCCTCTCAGTCACTCTGCACACAGCCTTTAGGGCGCAATTTAAGATAAGCTGCGCAAATTGCGGCAATTAATAAAAGTCTAATGAGCAAGTTCAAATTCATTTGCCGGGTTTGTTTTCTGTGAACTGTCTCTTAACTTAAAAAAACAAAAAAACCAAAAACTCATGCTGGGTCGCTTAAGGTAGTCAGACTGTCCCTTTAACGGTTGCTACCATGTGACATTACTTATGCACATGTACAAAACCGCTACAGCAACAGATAAACAAATAAATTATTGTTTTTTAAAGCTTAAGAAATACATTAAAATAAATGTAAATGAGGGGAAACGTTTGAACACCGTCAGGTTGAACACCGCCAGCCTGTCTCACTAAAGTTTGCAGTACTCCTTCAAGCCAGGAGTTAAAAGTTTTGTCACTTTGACCAAATAACACAGACTTTCAGTAGCACTGCTGCCGGTGGAGTCCCCGGGTATGCAGTTTAAACAAACTAATTTGGAAGTTTTGTCGCCATCCTCCAAGATTAAATAAAATCCACTGATAGTGAGACTTTAAGGAAGTGTAGCCATTAGTCTCCTCGGGGTGGTTCGGCTAAAGCAGGAACTTTAGGAGACACTGGGGCTGCTTTCAGTTCAGGTTCTGCTGATTTTGAGGTTTGTAGTTGCCGCAGGTAAAGACCCGACTGGAAAATGAGTAATTATGTGCAAAGCTCCCTTTGAAAGCAGTGCGTGGAAGTTGATTTTGCTTTTGTGAATGTGAGAAAGACTGAGCGTTTTCCAGCAAATCTAAAAAAACAAACAAACAAACAAAAAACACAACAACAACAACAACAAAACACAACATCTTTTCTTATCTTTTTTTTTTTACATTCATCATTGACAGAAATGTACGATTTTAAAAAAAAGACTGCATCTTTACAAAATGAGCCTATTATTGTGTGTCATCACAAGATAATGCTGTAATACTGGAGCCAAATAAAGCCAACCTTGCCACAGAAAACCAGACCAGTATTTAAGACATTTTAAAAGATTATACATCTGAATCACAAGCAACAGGTAGCTGAGCCAGGTCCCGATGAAGAGCAGCGGGTTTAGAAGCAGACCATTAAGCCTCAATAGATAATTAAACTAAACTAATATACTTAATCATGATTAAATAATCATCCCAGTCATTTTCTTGAATCTGATTCAACCTCTCAAATCAAAATAATTGATGTTTTGTTACATTGAACTGAACATTTGTGCCACTGTTTGGATAAAACAAGATGTATGACGGCATCTATCGCTAATGAAAATCTATGAGTAATGAGTTTTGCAGGCATTTTCCTTTTTAACTGCTTTGACATTTTATACACAAAATGGTTTATTGATTAATCAAAAAATGATTTGCAGACTGATCGAGTAAATACTGCCTGTCTGTTTTTCCTCAAGGTCAAGAATGAATGTCTGCTCAAAGAACAGGAAGTGGAGCACAATGTGAGGTCTGGGATGACTTTTTAAAAAGGCAATGTAATCCTAGAATTTGGAATACAACCCAGATGTAAAAGCACAGATTTTCATTTTTAGCCAGTGCAGTAGATGTAAATGCTGTTATCTCACTGTTTTCAGGCAATAGACTTCAGAATTTCTAGATAAAAGTCTTTTATTGTTTTGTATACTCTAGGGCTGTTTTGTAGGAAATATTTTACAGTGAACACAGAGGAGGATTGCAAACTGATGGCATTTTCAAAGTTGAGGTAACTTTGCTGTGTATACCTTTAAAAAAAATGGATTCATATGTGATTATAGTTATTTTTAAAGAGATTTTGGTGTGTCCATTTATGTTCTCGTCTTCCTCATTGCTCTCTTTCCTTCTCTGGAATGCTTGCATTAATGTCGTTTTACATGTAAACTCAATGTGCTTACCCTAAAAGATAAAATCACAAAAACTACATACCTCTACATTACATGCACACACAAGAGTTATGAACTGTATTAACTATGAGAATAAAATAGTTTCAAGTGTGTTTTTGCATGTAGACACAGTTGTAACTGATCTCGGGACCACAGTAACTGAACGGACCCTCAGAAAACGTAGCTGTGATCCTGGGTACGGTTAAAAGATCTGCACCTGATGACCCTTTATGAACTGACAGGATTTTAAAGGTAGTTTAAAGGTAATGAAGTGACTTCAGTACTGTGGTAATATGCTAAAATTTCCATGCATGTGTATGGACTTTGGCTAAGTTATTAAAAATTAATAAACAAATTGAAACAAGAGCAGCCCCGGAATGGACTGAAAATTCCCTCTGGGGCATGCATAGTTTCAGTCCATGCATTCAGCACGATATACACATCCAGATATTTTCTTAAGAACATCATGGAAATGTCTCCAAGTAATTTTTTTTTATTTCAGTTTTGCATGTATGTTTGGAGACATGATGTAAAATGAAATAAAACAAACTGAACTAATCAAATTCAAAAATAAAGTATAAACATCCATGCTGCAGTTCTTTTCCATATCCTATTATATGTGCAGCTGCAGAGGTCTGATTTCTCCCCGGGGATCAATAAAGACTCATTTCTATTTAGACCCTTTGAGAAAAATGCTTCTGACGTCTGGAGAAACAGATCTGATTCCAGTCGATTCACCAGTGAGTTTGTCTTTCATTTATCATAGAGTTATTATTAATGCAATTCTCTGCATCATTATAGGGAGAAAATAATCCTGGATTTGTTTCTTTGACAGTCGGAGCAAAGTTTTCTTTATCCTCATCCAAAAAGGCACAAGGCTTCTACTGACTGTTAAACAGATCAGTGGCTTTCCTTTTGCAGTTTTTGTTAGCTGCATCACAATAATGTGTAAAAGTTGTAGGTTCTTTGCATTTTTTAAAGACTCTTGTCGTTAAATTATCCAAAGTTTATTCTACAGTATGATAACAATCTCTAAAAGCATCCTCAACAACATTTCATAGCAATGCTATTGCTTTAGAAATACAGTGTTTGCTTTGGGAGCCCTTAAGCATGATGAGTTAAAAGCACACAGCTGTTTGTCGCCCAGTTTGAGCAAGATAGTGTAACAGATGTCGTCAGTCAGCTCATTTTAAATGTCTGCACACACATATTGCACATTTTACTGTACTGAGGTTTCCTGAGTACGTAGTAACATATTTAAGCAGGAATCTTTTGGTCAATCTGGACATAATATGAACAACGAATATCAACGAGCCAAAAGCAGCAGATGTAACCATGTTGACATATCCAAACAAATGCACGTTACTGGCTTTTTATTTCAGTTAAAGCAGAGTTATCAGAAATAACAATATTTGAATGGATGTTAGTGGTGTTTGAAGAACCGCTGTGTTAGTGTGGGTAGAGTTTGTGCCAGCAGAAAAACTTATCAGGAGTTGAATGCTTGTGAGAGTGGAGCTGTCCGTGGTGCTGAACCCTTTCCCCCCAACTCTCAAAATGGTTTTCGGCATCCTTTCAGTTTCAGAAACACATAACACCCTTAAATTAACTATTTACTATGGTGCAGACTTTGCTTATTTGCTTTCTTCTTGAGAGCTGGGTGAGAAGACCGATCCCAGTGTCATATCTGCGTGTGATGCACTGAGCTGAAGTCAGTTTAATATGGCATAATGACTGTAAGCAAAGGAAAGACAGATAGCCTTGCTCTGTTCGAAACAGCTAATGATACCTCTAAAGCTTACTAATGAACAGATCGCATCTATTTGTTTGATCCTATACACAAACACAGATTTAAAATGGCAATCCATCCTTCCAGCACTGCTACACCAGTAATAGACACAATGTATGTGTTCAGAAAGCACAGGACACAGAAAAGATGGATGTACCTCACAGGTTTTAAAAATCAAGCCTATGCAGTAAGTGCCTTAAACCTACAGTCATTCTAAAGGGCAATCTTCTTCATCTGTGACCTTATTAAACACTTTTCGGATGAATTTATGACAAAGATGCTTGTTTTTACATCTTATTTATATCTATATGATACTAATTTCTAAAATAAAGTCAATTTTAAAGGTCTAAAAGGAGGATGATGCGGTATATCTACTGGGATTTTCCTATAGAACCACCTCTAGGGTTTAAAAGAATCTTCCCAAAAAGAAAAAGAGAGAAAAAAATATTCAGTTCTCTGGGAGAAAATGTCTTTTTGATGTCAGAGAAGAATGATTAGACTGCTTGAGACAGTAAGGAAGGCAATGGTAACTAAAATTACAACCAAGGTATGCAGAAGAGCTCTCTGAATGCACAGCATGGCCAACCTTGAAGAAGATGGGTTACAGCAACAGCAGAAGACCAAATTAGGTTCCACTCCTATCAGGTAAGAACAGAAAACTGAGGCTACAATTCACACGGGTTCACCAAAATTGGACAAAAGACAACTCATAGGGTCAGATTTTAGTGCCAGCCTACCTGAGTATTGTTGCTGATCATGTCCATCCCTTTATGATCACAGTTATGATCTTCTCAATGCTGCTTCCAGCAGGATACTGTGCTGTGTCAAAAAGCTCAAATGACCTCAAACTGGTTGCATAAACATGACACTGAGTTGACTATATTTAATCAATACAATAGAGCACCTTTGGGATCTGGTGTAATGAGTTTCAGCCTACAAATCTGCAGCCACTGTGTGATGCTAGAATGTCAATATGGATCAAAATCTAAGAGGAATGTTTCCAGCACCTTGTTGAATCTCTGTGACCAAGAATGAAAGAACTGGCTATAAACGCCTTTGTTGTTTTTGATATTATATTTCTATAATCATATAAACAGTGGTTTCTAAGGAGAAAGAGGGCTTTTGTCATGCTCTGTTGAACATTTAGAAATAGTCGTAGACCCTGGTCACCAGCAGTACCTTCTTGAATCTGTGACACAAAGAATTAAGACAGTAATACAGATTAAAGGGGGTTCAACCATGGCACCAGCAAGGTGTAACTAATAAAGTGGCCTGTGAGTGCAAAATATAACACATTAGGTTGTGTTTTCCTATGAAAATCAGCACACAATTCAAAGCAGAAGACAAAGAAAACTTAGTGAGCACCACAGGAGGAAAACTGCTAAACATGTGCATGTGCACAAAGACAGCGAGGATGGAGCCTCCAGCTCACCGCACTGGTGGTGTTGGTTTCTAAAGATTTCCATTTCAATCAAAAACTGTTACACATAACTTGACTGAAGCAAAACAATACAAATGGTGTTTCTCTCTTATATTTCACTGCCGGCTGCTCCCTCAAAGTATGAAAACAAATAACACACTGTTCCCTTTGTGAGGACATGGTGGAGGTGTTTGAATCGTGGCACAAAGGCTTCTTCTATGACACAGTAACAGAACCATGTGGCCATCATAAATCCGTCAAATGGGAATGGGTCGTGATTGTAAACTGCCTCTCTGCATGCTAAATGTGTTTTTAACATATTAGATGTTATCTTTCTCCAGTGCAGCAAAGTACCAGGAGTACCTGTTCTGAAATTGAGGAGACGAGTTTGTTTGTTTTCATTGTTTTGAAGAAACCTTTAAAGATGAACACTGTATTTCCAGGTGTGAAATTTGCATGTGTTAAAGGAAACATCCAGTCTGCCAATTTTCTGTTAGGTCGTAGTGCAGCTGTCAGTACAGATATGACTAAACAGCAGGAAGAAAAATAAGTTTAACAAAAAAATGCATGCTGACATCATCATTAGTAAGGTTCAGCTATCCAGGATGTCGATTTTTATGTACTGGAATGACTGAAATGTTGTAAAATCTAAAACATATGCTTTGAATAAGCAGTAATGTGCTGTATATGTGAAAATCGTGTGCAGCACTGTAATAAACGCTCCACTATCTCAACCACAGCCACGTGCTATTAAATATGCCTCACGCTTTTTCTTCTCAGCATTATATATCACACAGCTTCTTTTCTATCATCTCTTTAATTGCAATGCAATTTTTCTAACACATCCGCCACACAGAGGCGTCTGCGTGATGGATGTCAGGCATTTGCATCAGTCTCTGAGGCAGTTAGCCCATAAATTCAGTTCATTGCTTTTTTCCCCTTTTAAACAATAAAGTCTGCCTTGTACCTGTACCCGGTGAGACATTGGATGTATTATACACAAAGCAGTGTTGGCAGAAATGTTACAGGAACAATAGTCTGATATTGTTCAACAACTTGTAGATGCTATTTTTTGCAGATTGTTGAACCTCTGCCCAGCTTTCTTTCTGAGAAACTCCAAGATGATCTTTTTATAACCAGTCGTGTTACTGACCTGCTGCCTGCAACTGTCCTGGAAAAACAGAGAAACTATAGAGCTACTGTTTTTCATGAAAACGATCAAATGTCTCAGTTTAAATATTTGCTATTCTTTTCTGTGTGATATAAGGAATAAAATATGGGATAAGGAGATCTGCAAATCATTGCATTCTGTTTTTATTTACACGGCGTCCTAACTTTTTCGGAATCGAGGTTATAAGGTTCCTGAATGCATCGTATTACTTAACCTGCTGGACTGTGTCAAGCAAAACTCAGCCACTTAAATTCTTTGATCTTTAGTGAGCAGTGCATGTAATTTAATAATATACATGACAGTATTGACAAGTTAAGCATATCTGCTCTTCCATACAGTAAGTTGAGTGGTGATGTCCAGCAATATGGTGTCCTCATAAATGTGAAACTGCACTTTCCAACTTTTATTTATATATGAGCAGATCAGGAAGCAACTCCTGATGTTTGTTTCTGTATTATGTAAGAGTGAAGAAGTTAAAAAACAGAAGGTCAGCAGAGAGGGCAAGTTACTGCGTTGCTTTGAGGCTATTAACTCTAAACCCATCTTCCTTCTTTGGCATCTCATTTTTTTAGTAATAGCTTGAATAAAGTGAATGGGTGCATACCTTATAAAGATGACTCACTTCTCTCTTCCATGACAACACAGACAGAGTTAATGCGGTGTATTGTTGCAGTGTGTTTAAAGCAGGAACCTGGTTCAGACAGAGAAGAAGACGATTATGTGTTCAAAAAAGAGAAGTCTGCCTCGACTTTTCCTTTTAAGAACCCGGTCACACAGGCCTAGAGATCAGCCAGTGACCCCCTGGCATTCATAGGCTGGTAGGGCAAAACGTGGATTCCTTAACCAGCTGGTTGGTGTGGTATATAGTGCTGCACCATAATTCATTTGGCCATTCGTATTTTGCATGGAAGACACTGCACAGATGTTTCAGAAGGTGCAGCTTCAGTGCTTTTTAACTCTGCAAAGCTCTTCAAAGGGCATTTTAACATAGAAATCTATGGGTACTGACTGACTCTTGGAGCCAGCCTAAAGTGGCCACTACAGGAACTGCAGTCTCTCTTTGTTCCCTCTTTTCAGTCCTCTTGGGTGGCCATAAAAAAGTGCTGAGATTTATAGCAATAACAAAGCAACAGCACAGAGAGCACAACTCCACCGAAAAGCTAAAAACTACTACTACTAAAACTTTGATGTTTTATGTTATTTTCACAACATAATGACGTCAGCCTGTTATTATTACAATATGATATTACCAGCCTGTAATAGCATCACTGTGATGTCGGTGGGCATCGTTTTAAAAAAATGAAAAGTGTGTTGTACCGATCTCTTTTTATCCATTTATATGATAAATATGATTTCTTGAAATTTTTTCCAAGGTCAACTATGACTTTGGGTGGTATCTATAAAGATCAAGGTCAAATGCTCAGCCAACCTACGGTACTCAATGTCCCCAAAGGCCTAGTATGTTACATAAAGTTTGAAGACAGTCCATTAAAAAAAAATGTGGGTAATCGATGTTCACATTTGGCGTGACTTTGACCTTGACCTGATTTGCACAAAAATGTAATCACCTTGAGCCGTTGTTGGTGTCTTTCATCCCACGAAATATGAAAAATATATCTTAAAAACTGTGGATGCTAACCGACAAACAGAGAAATAAAAAAAAAAAAAAACTCTTCTGAGGAGATTTTCACTGATTAATGAGGATTTATCTGTGAATACTCACTAACCGCCAAACTGTAGCAAAACTTAAAAATATGAAAATATGAATATGAAACAGGAAGTGTACACGGAGACTAAAAGCTCTGTCTTTTACTTTGCACTCTTTACACTTTCACCACTCTGCAAGTAACTGATGAGTGTTTTCAGACAAGTTGGCAACTTCCATGCAAACTACGGTTGACCATGGCAATACACTAGCAACCAAAGCAATCACAAGGAAGTTTTTGGTGTTGCTACCAATTTCACTTGGGAACAGCAAACAACCTCCAGCAACACCTCACCAACCAGTCATGAAATTTGCATTTTTGCCAGGTTGCCAGGGAGTTACCATCTGAAAACATGATAAATGTATGCTGTCTAAAAGCATCTCTTTCATTTTCTTTGTTGCATGTCATTAATATTTTAATAGTGTATATTCTAAGAGAAAATGTTACCTTTCCATAATTTTTTTCGAAAGGTGTTTTGGTGCCTTAACCTAACCAAAGAGCAGCTGAAAAAGAATATAATAACCACCTGCCCAAACCCAATCAAAGAGTGAAACATGTAATAAGAATGAAAAAATGAATAAATAGTACACTCTACCTAAAATCTGCTTGATCACACGTGATACAAACTCTACCGAATAAAGCCTTGTGCCTGATTCCTGACAGCAGACCTTTTACTTCCAAATGCAGATTTTGCGAGTCTTTAAACTGCATCACTGAAGAGCTGTGGACGCATTTCTGCAAACATATCTTTGAGTCATTGGAAAATGACCTATTCTCTCACTGAGGTGCACATGCCAAAATGTTCCTAAAACATCATGGTGACCATTTCGGACATTGGGAAATTTGTTCATTTAAAGCTACATTTGATGGCTTTAAAGTTTATATTTAGACAGACGGGAAAACACTGAAGACCGCAGAGGCACGGCTGGGTAATGGCTCTAAATGACACAGCATGTAAAAACTAGACTTCAGAGGAGTTTCGCTAACACTACGACTCCTTCATGTTCGGCTCCTGGGGGACGAGGGTCTGAATCTGACCGACTTTGTGAATGAGGTCTGCGCGTGTGTGTGTGTGTGTGTGTGTGTGTGTGTGTGTGTGTGTGTGTGTGTGTGTGTGGAAGAGAGAGATGGATCTCTGCCATTACACTGGAGCTGAACAGATGGGAAGCCTGCAGTAGGTTTTTCCTGCTCACATCAGGGGTGATGGAGAGTGTTGTTCAACCGCTGTTAGGGAATCCCGTACACTCACTGACAGCCTCTACATGCATGCGTGTGCAATTGCCAAGTTGCACTTCAACATCCAGCATCATTTCAGCAGACTTGAGAATTCAATTTCCAGCTCAAGACACCCATTTTTCTAAGATGTTTTGTAATGTTTAAAAATGCCTTTGACAATTTTTTCCATGACTGAAGAGTCATGGTAAAAAAGAAAACAGAGAAAGAGGTTTGTTAAAGAAAAAGGCTTATAAAAATCACTTTACTACCAGTTCTCTCCTCCATTGTGAAGTTATCCTTTCAGTAGAACAGTGAAGTGTGAATGGAGCTACAGACACTTATGTGTATCACAAACCTCATTTCATCCAAGGACAATATTGTTGTGTTGCATGTGGATATAAAATGCTAAATGTCTCTATTATCTATGACTAGACCCTCATAAAGTCACTGAAAATTCCTTTACAGAAACTAAGACAGACCACTTGAAATTTACTTTTCATAAAATCTTTTATCAAACAGTTAAAATTTTGGTATTTGTAGTAGATGACAGAAATATATTTATATCTACTTGAGATGTGACGATTCAGTTTTATCGATAGGCCTAGAGACTGGCGATTAACAACCCCCTGGCAACCACAGGTCGCTAGGGAAAAGTGTTTATTATCCGACTGGTTGACGGTTGAATGGGGAGTGAAACTGTGAAGAGTGTGACTCAAACTGGAAGTTGTGCCTCTTGAAAGGCAGTAGGTTTCACTGCCACGCAGCAAGTCGTTGGGGAATATCTGCAGACATGTCAGCGTCTTCCATGAAAACTTTGGGTGGGCGCGGCATTTTCCTCGCAACCAAAGCAATCCAAAGGAGGTTTTTGGTGCAGCACCTTGTTTGGGACCAATTTCCCCTAGCAACAGTAAGTAACCGCCAGCTCCTACTTGCCTGCCGGTAAAGGAAGATGCATGTGTGACCGAGGCTTCAGACTTTAGTAGAATTGAAAGAAAACCCTAAGAAACCCTCTCGTACTTGGTTTAAATCACTATACTCCAACCTTCCAAAATGTTTATGGAAAACAAACCATCACAGAAAAGTTTAAAAACTACAAAACCAAATCACAATGGTGGTCTAGAACTATCAAATGTTTATCACTAGTTGTTATCCAAAAGATTGCCATATTTTTCTAAATGGATTAAACCAATTTTATTGGACATGTCATGCGGTGTAGTAGGACTCAGGCGCAGAGCAGGGTTCAGGGAAAACAACGTTTATTTACACAATCACCAAGTGCAGATATATACAGTGAGAGGAACGGGGGTCCTAGGTCCGAAAGGGAGGTCCGGGATTGGAGTCACAAACACGCTAGCTCTTCTTCTCCACAGCAGTTGAAATAACAGGTTGGTCACGGGTCCGGGAAAAAGTGTCTAGCATAATCATCCAGCGGTGAGGCTGTCTGCATCCCGGCCTTAAGAGTCCAACCCGTAATCAGAGCCTGACGAGATGCAGGTGTGTGCCAAGGGCGGGAGCCTGCAGTGAGCTCCGCCCTGGCAGGGAGGAGAGAGGAGAATGTACACAAAACACATGTGGCCTAGTGGAGCTGGCCGGGCAGACACGGGGACCATGACAGGACAGCCCTTGAACAAACTTAGAACAAACATTCTGTGAAAAAGTAAAAGTCTCTAATTTGCCTTTCATAAGCTTCAGTATTAAGCATCATAACCGCTTTAAAAGCCTTAACATTAACACTTCTCTGACATCCTGGTGGGAATTCTTAAAAATAATTAAGTCTTCACTTATCCCATTTAAACTAACACCCATTTGAAACAATCCAGATATTTGGCAGGAAAAAAAAATACAACATTTTCATTGTGACATGAAAAAGGGATAAAAATCTAGAATATGTACTACAAGATGGAAAGTATATTTAGTTTGCAGAACTTGTATCACAATATAGAATCAGCAACAATAAATATCTTGAATCGGCAAATGAAATTAATCAGGCAGGAAAAATTAAAACTCAACCAACAGAATCTAAAAATACCTACTTGGGTAACAACATTTTTAAATATCTGTACCCTCAAATGGCTATCAAAAATGTATAAGCTATTATTTAAAACTGATTTCCTCCCAACCGTAAAGTGGGAGTGAGATCTTTCCATCAATCCAGATCAAAACTTCTTGGCAAGAGCTTGCAGGCGACTGCAGCAATCTGCTAGCTACTCATTAACTATTCGAGGGAATATGGATTTTTTTCCGGTGATTACCTGAAGGTTACGTGACTGGTCTCTAGGCACACGTGACTACTCTGGCTTTAGCAATTAATTTCACATCAACTGCCCACAAGCTGCCAGCTGGCTGGAGAGCACATGTTATTGGTGGTGACCAGTGGTTGCTAGGTAGAATAACCTATCTTCACTCGTAAGACAAATTCTAAATGATCATCAGTATGATGTATGGCAAAAAGAATAATCTCTTCCTCCCTAGAATTCACTGTTCTTTGTGTATATGATTATAAAAATGTATCATTTCACATTTTTTAAAGTGACCAAGCAGAAGAGACCACATATGACTATTATCATTGGAACTAATGTAGAATTTGTTTTACTTAATCAGTCAAGAATTTTTGGAACAGGTTCAATAACGTCACTGACTTGTTGTTTTATATTCTCTCTCTTTTTTATGGTTTAAATTAGATGGTAGAAAACTGTCAAAATGCACTTTTTCATATCACTTTCAAGGCTGAAAAAAATGAAAAGGAGATTTCTTGCGTTTCTCTCGAGTGTCTTTCGTCCCTACAGTCCAAGGTTGTTAATTTTGCCCTTACAGATTTGCAGCTGTTACAGACTGGCACTGACTGGCACTGACTTCCTGTGTGCAAAGATGGTTTTCATATTGTTCTTTACAAAGGACTGAATGTTTATAGCCAAAATACCCTCACTGGGTAGTTTTTGGGTTGTTTTGGTACACGTTGTTAGTTAGATGCTCTTTTTTCCTTCAGTACTGCCTTAATTATTCATCACATAGATTCAGCAAGTTGCTGGAAACTGAGTATATATTTATCATCCACTGCTCTGCTAACAATTGTCCAGACCTCTATTGTCCCCAGACTTTCAACTTAATATATGTATGTTATTTGTTCCTCATATATTGTTCCTCTCTTAAAATTGGATTTCATGCTTTTAAAAGACAATTTATATGTGTTTTCATCTGTTATTTTCACACTTTCTTAAATTTCTGTTTATATCTTCTCAGGCTGCCTGTGATTTGTGGTAACAAAAACTACAGATGGTTTTTGTGAGGTACAATAACATTGTTGTCATTAACCATTCTCAAAATATTTCCCCCCTCACTCATAGTTCAGGACACTACAGGAGGTGGTGTTACGTGTACAAACAGAGCAAACTGGAGAATATTAAGCATAATCATAAGATTACTGTCATCCTTCATGACCTTCGGCATCTGTTTGAAAAGCACACAACCTCATTTTGGACACTTTGCATCTTCAAAAGTTTGAGGGTAAAAGTTCAGTCTTCACAAAAGTAACACAGATGACAGATACAGATTGTAATTTTCTCCTCGTTGACTCATGGACAACTGTCTACAAGGCAAAAGGCCCACATGGACATTACAGTCTTACTGTTGCGTTTTTTTTTTTAATGACAGCACAAGTGTTTGTCAGTCTGATACTTTCTGATCAGGAACTGTAAAGGTCATGTGAGGCCTGAGCTCCTGAAACTTTGTTCACTTTCAGCTCTATTAATTTGGACTCCCTTCTTATCTCATAGCATGAAATCTCTCCCATAAGCAAGGAAAATAACCTTAGCCTCAACCTCCCTGTAACCTGAATTTTTGTGATGTAACAAAACAGACAGAAAATGCCTTTGTCAAATTTGTATATACTGTATATCATACACCAATCAGCCATAACATTATTACCACTGTCAGGTGAAGTGACAGTGCTCATCTCTCTTCATTGTGGCACTTGTCAGTGGGATGTATAAGACAGCAAGTTAAGATTTTGTCCTCAAAGTTGACGTGCTACAAGCAGGAAAAATGGGCACCTGTGAACCTTATCACATGTTTATCACTGTGTTGTCACTAACACATCCTTGGTCCCCTTCTCTGTGAAAGAGTAAGAATCACAAATCTAGGTTTACATATTCTGACACCATTGTAACCCTAGTTGAGTCAGCCAGATTACAAAATGGTGGTGGCTTAATCTTAGCTAACAGGGACACTGTAACTGGATCTAGCCCTGTGCAAATTTCCCATTGCATCCATATCTAAAGAGGGACACACGTGACTAATCATGCAAGATATTATTCTTATGACCTGAAATGGGCATCAGACTGCAGTTCATGAAATCACTTGACAGAATCACCATTTGCTGTAAATGTGGTCCCGTGGGCTTTACTATATGATGTAGACAGGCTTACGTAAGCTTACTTCTCATGTAGATGGCTCTACCTCCAGAGAAAAGAGGGGGGACAAAGCAGAACAGAAGGTGGGGAGGGGGAGCGTGAAAGAATTCATTTATATTCCCTCTGCAAATAACCCACGACTGTATCAAATGTCAAATTAAATGGGTGAGGTCTGGAAAAGGTGTGTTATTGATTTTCACACCCATGCAGTAAATGGAGGAGTGGGGGGGTTAGGATAGAGCTTGATTTGACTTCACGGGTCTGAGACAATAAGCAGCCCCAGCACAAAAGCAGGCAAGGCAGAGGGAGGGAGGAAAGGAGCGAGACGCAGAGTGAAGACAATGAAGGAAATAGAAAGCGACAAGAAAAGACAGAGGGGATACGAGGCCCTGCAGCAACCCCTGAAAAAAAGACTTGGTGAGGGAAGGACTGACTCATGCTCCACAGGATAATAGCAATTTCTACCTTCATATCACACAGCCAGTGTTTCCACCTTCATCTGGTCCGTTCCAGACTTCTAAATGAGGATCAGTGTCACAGGTGCAACAAGTGCTGTCGCTCTTCATTCTTCTACCTGTCCAAGCACTGCAGATGGAAATTAGCTCATGGTTAAATCTGGTACAACGCATCTGTGTGATTAATTGTCCTGTGCATAGTCACTGATAATTAAACTAAACTTCTTGTGAGATACTCTCCACAGGTGGCTATAACAGCAGCTATAGCAGACCTGGTTCAATCCTTTTTCCAGTTCTGCAAAGTGAAGTTCACGCAAAGCCGACCTAAACCTGAGTTCTTTCTAATGGCCAGCGGGGGGTGCCTCCCCGGGTTGCAAAAGGTAGCCCGATTGTATAGAAATGACCATTCTGTTCTTTTGATGCATCACCTCAGTCCTCCCTTTTCCTGATAAGTTTATGGACTCAAGTAGTCCATAAACTATACATTCATAACGCTCTTTATTCTATACATTTAATCTGTTTATCTGCCTCATACATCAACATCCAATTTAGAATCGCCAAGGGGACAATATCCAAACTTCACAAAGAAACCAGGAGATTAACACCAAGAAGTATAGTTACAGTTTGTTGTTTCGGTGTCTGCTTGTCAGTATGATTTATGGATGAGTTATATTTTACATAATATAACAGTCTGACATCCACTGATGTTTAAGTCCTCACTTAGATAGCTGGTGACACTCTGGCAACCTCCAGGCATTGGGAAAAAAAACATGTATTCCCCAACTGGTAGTCAAGTGGATGCCGGAGCTTGCTTGCTGTTGCTACGTGAACTCAGTTGCAAAGAGGGTGCTACACCAAAAACCTCTGTGTGATTGCTTTGTTTCATGGAAGACATGCAAAGTAGTCACACAGAGGTTTTTGGTGCAGTATCAGGAACCTTTTTAGGACCAAATCGACTGCCAACAACCTCCGGCAACCACTTGCCAATCGATCAGGGAATAGCCATCTTTCCCTACTAAGCGCCGGTTGAAAGGATCTTGCAGACTGGTCTCTAGGCGTGTCCAAGAGGAAAAAGCAAGTGAATATATTTGAGTCACATAAACACAAATCATCTCTGTGATAAGGATGTTCAGCACCAGGGTTGCAAATTGCACAACCAAAAGAATATGCCAGCGTACAAGTTTCATATGTACACAATAGGCATTAAAAGGTTAGATTGATGATGTAGTTCCAGCACATTTGTTTTGCAGTTATAGGAAAGCAAAAATAAAGAAGCTTCAAGTGGCACTCAGAGAAATCACTTGAGCCTCCAATATGGAGTCCAAGTCAAATGTTTGTGACTAGCAATGTTTTTGCCTTGAATTTGGGTTTTAAGTAGAACTTTACGTCAGTTAATTGTGGTAGCCCATTTCTTCAAACACAACAAACTTCATTATCTTTATATTGTTGTCTTTGTGTTATTTTAAGTATTTTCCTCTCTGAATCGAGAGGGACTTGTGCATGCAAAATAAAGTGATGCAAAAGAAAAAAGAAATCTAACATCACCCAAGCAATGCATTCTTTTACTGCCTAGCAGATCTGGACCAAAGATGAAGTGACTGTTAATATGCAACATGCAGCTGTTCAATGTCTGCGGACATGAAAATACTAATTAACCTTCAGCTGGTAAAGGTTTTTTGAAATCACAGCTTGTCCAAGCTTTTGGTTGTGGTCTTCACAGATGACCTAGCTGAGTCACAGTTACCCTGAATCATCACCAAGGACACACCTCTAGGCGAGCGTAGCGAACGCTGCATTCATCTAACATAAATCCAGCCGAATGTTTTTCATCACAAAAATTATTTCTTGACCACTTATGAAACCCTTCAAGGCAACACATTATTTCTGTATCTACAGGGAAAAAAGCTCCCCTGCTTATTTAATGCCTTTATGATCTGAGACACTAAGCCTGCGACGGTTTCCAAACAAACCTCTTTATGACCTGGACTCTAAATTTTTTTATATATATTTCCACACAGATTATTTTTCTTGTGGTCCAAGAGCTGATTTGTCAGCTCAACACTTCTGACTGCAGGAGATTTAGATTGTGTTTAATAAAATGTTAGTATAACAGTGATTCCCAGCCAGGGCTACATACCCAAAAGAGTACTCACAGTTAACTGGGGCTACTATTGTAGAGCAAATCCACATTACTTTGTGGGGAAAATAAATACATACATGAGATAAAAGGTAGTATATTATTACATTTCTACACTAATAAACTTCCAATTACAATTAAATGAGAACTAGCAACTGAAGTTTATTTACCACGTTACAGTACCAACTAAGTACCACACATCTACCTCATTTTCTGGGGTTAATGTGGGCAGCTAGTTGTGACGTTTAAAAAACGTCACGTTTAAAAACATTGTGACGTTTAAAAACATTTAAAAATGTTTTTTAAAAAATGAAAAATTCTGGATGAAGGTATCACAAAAGCATGAGTTCAACCAAATTTCAGCAAGAAAAACAGATTTTCTGTTGACTAGATGTCATAAGATACCTAAATGATACACAGCTTAAAGATAAAATGTTTATTTGTCTCTAATTTTTTTTATACAAACTGACCTTTTTACCATATTATTAAAACATGTTTATGTCATTAATATTTATTTGTATGTATATTATGTTCCTCATAGTGTTATCTCGAATTCTGCGTTGCAAGAAACGCTTATTTGTACGAGGCTCTGAACAGTGAAAGTTTACTGTTCTAACGCGTTAGGGTGGTGAAGTTGCTTTGGTAAGTAATATTTCCTCTTTTGCTCATTGATTCCTTTGTCTTTCCCAACTACAAGGTAGGTTACGTGTCCTGTCCTCCATGTATTTTGCAGTGATGTTAGTATTATATTTCCCTATCCACACTCCCGTTTGAAGTGTGTCAGCCCATTTATGAAGTAGATGCTTTATAACCTTTGGTCACGATACAGCACCCCTTTTATTTTGAGGTAAGCTGATTTTGGATGCATTTTGCCTACTCTTATGCAGCCTATTACTGTGAGCTAATATGGAAATTTCACTTCTATACTTTGCTCCTGGTGTTTCATCGATGCCTTCCAGCTTGTGGTTGCATTTATCCAAGCTGGCCATTTCACTTGTGGCCTTTCCTCCCTGAAGACGTGTTGTCTTGCCTGACGCTCTCTTGTGTGGTGCTTTGCATCCCCAGCTTCACCTGCCCACAGTCAGTGCTGTTCAGCCATTCCTCCAGTAGGGTTTTTTGTAAGATAAGTGTTGGTTTAGCCTTCATCATCTGCAGCGTTGACTCAGGTGGTGGATCAAATTTAACTTTTTAGCGTGGCTATTTAGTTTGTGTGGTTTTCCTTTATTTTGATGTAGAGACTGTGTATATATGGCACTTCCTCTTCTTAATGCAGAGTTGTGAACCTTTATTTGTTTATTTATAATGCCTTAAATTAACTTGTAATACTTATGTGTAATGTTTTGCTACTGTTACTGTTACTCACCTGGATTCTTGGGCCAAGCTGCCGTTAAACCACTGAAACCAGCTGATGGTGATTTGACTGATTACTGATTGTGTTTCTCTCTTCCCAGTTGGTTGGTTGGAGTGGGTGTTAAATTTGGTGGGCAGTGTGGCTGTGTCCCCTGCATTCATGGTAAGTCCTATTGTTGTTCCCTTTCAGTCTTTAATCCCCATTTGTTCTAATGGCAGTGTTTAGCTCGTGTGTACCACAGATATGTATTTTTGTTCAAGGCAACCTTTTGCACAACCTTCCTTCATTTGCTGTTTTTGGCATTGACAAATTTTGATAAGTTCTATTTATATATAGTATAATATAATATAATATAATATTGAAATAAAACTGCTGGTATCAACCCCAAAAGAAAAAAAAAGTTTTACTGTTGTTTCCCCTGTGGGATAAAGAAATGACAGATGGTCTTGGCCCTGCATTGCATTTAATAAGACAACCAATATTGTCAACATTCAGCGGATGTCCTTCATCCTCCACAATCCTAAAGTACATCTTAAGCATCCACATGCATGAAGCCTCGGATATGCTGAGCCTTCAGCACTCACAGTGGACACGCTGACAGCAGATCTGTCATCAGGATGGCTTCAAATCATCTTTAACGTGGATTCTCTTTCAAGGTTTTGTCTCTTACTATGAACTCACTCAGGCACTTATTCACATTATATGATGTTGAACCCACTGTAATTAATTTGTACACAAATAACAATGCTGTAAGTGTGAAGTAGGCTCTACCAGTAAAACCACTGCTAAAGAGCCTATAAAGAAAAGCAGGATAGCAGGATTTACAATAATATGTCACACTATATCACACAGACTGAAGACTGAAGAAGTCACAAACGATACGTCCAGATGAACAGAATCAACCTTTTGGGACTATATCACACAGTGCCCGTTGTACAAGATACAGTGAGAAGACCAAAATTTCTGCCTGTCTTCCATGTAATTTATTTTGTTGTGGCCTACAGGCTGCATATGACACTCAAACCATAATAACTGAACTCGGTATAATTTTTTTTTACCACTGTCCTCTGGCTCAGAAGTCTCCAAACAAACAAAGTTTGTTTCAACAAGAAAATTGAAAATAAATAAATAAAAAATACATATATATATATTTTTTTTATTTGTGTGTACAGGTGATTTGTTTATTCCCTCAGTTGAAGGTGAATAAGTTGGCACTAAAGGCTTAGGAATAAAGCTGTTTCTGAGGAATCTCTACAAAGACACTACAAAACAATAAATAGATTTATAAATACAACCTTCTAAAAATATTCTTCACGTATTCTAGTTCATTACAAAAAAGATCCTTTCCTGGATCTTTTGGCTGATCCAGGAAAGGAAACCACATTATTTCCATATTACTCTTGGAGTAAAGTAGCTTTGCATGACTTTCAGTCCAAAATAACATTCGTAACCAATGAACTCCACCAGTTCATCCTCTGTTTCCACTCCTCTCCCTTTATGGCTCAGTAACACATGAGTAACATTAGCGCAGCAACCTCCTTCTGCCCAGGAAAAAAGATGCTCCCCAGTGATTGCATTAAGTCTTTTTTGCATCGAGTAGTTGTGGTGAACTAGTTCCCCAGAGGCTGAGTGCACTACACCTTCTACACCTCTGAGCAACCACTTTAGATTGCAAGCCAGTTGCACAGGTTGTCAGCTGGGAGGCAGCCTGTCTCCAAACAATTGCAGTCAGGTTTTATTGACTGCAGTCACTCTCAGACAAACAGGCAAGGGAAGGGTTTTCAAATAACTGCCATGTAACTGAAACAGAGATAGATTGGCAACATACTGCAATCAGTCTGAGTCAGTCTGCGACGATAAGCCCAGCTCATCTTCGAACTGCCTCTGTAATACTGGATTCAACTCAGTCAGCTATATAGAAGCACAGTTGCCGAGCGCCCATGTCATTTTACACTTAAAATGCCATCTTGCAACACTGTTTATGGAGGAATTTGGTAAAGACCAGCTCGACCCCATTCAATCCCAAACTGATAGCAGGCTGATCCATGTTATTAAGGTAACAAGTTTACTGTGGACAACTGCACTAACTTTGGTCTTACCATGATCTCCAACCACTGTCTTCCCTACTGTAACTACAGCATTATGCAAACTTAGGCAAACAGAAGGTTTAAGCTGCATGTGGGCGGGGCTTCTGTCGCTTAATCACAGTGAGTGAAAAGCTTATGTTAATGCTAATATAAAATGCCAGGCTGTGATTACTTCCCTAGAAGACGCAACAGTGATGAACTTTAAAGGATTTAAACCGCAGTGATAAGTGTTTTTGTGGCAAATGGTTCTTCCCTCTGACTTTAATAAACACATCTACATCTCACTTCTTCTGTTAAACCTTTGGCTAATGCTCAGGCACCGCCAGTGGAGGTGGGTTGGGTTCAGAGGCTCCTGCAGGAAGACGGTGAGTAATACAGTATTCCTAATAATAATAATAATTTAAAAAAAATGCTTGTAGATAACAAGACTTATTGATCTGAGCCTTTCTAATGCACCCACAGGCACAGTGAATTCAAAGGAATAAACCTGTTTACCCCTGCAGGCCACACAGCAAGAAATGAAATTAATTAGTACACAGAAGAGAAGATATTTTATAGTTGCGCTGGAACAGTGCAGCTGCATTAGCTACATTTATGTTTCTTTAGTGTCAAGCGACAGTTTGCTAAAGCCACCAGCCATCTCTCACTGTGCAGACCAAGTGGAAGCCATTGCAACAGCATTTGCCTTTCATAGCCCCAGGATGATGAAAACATGTTATATTTGTGTGTGTGTGTGAGAAAGAGTGAAGCAGTACATGAATCTGTGTGTTCTGCTGCGTGTTGTTTGTCAGTTGCAGCTTGGGGCAGGATTATTCTCTGCCACAAGAAGGAAACAGTCCTGGCGTTTTATGATAAATACCATTTTCTTTCCACCAACCTCCACCCCATAATAAACACACATATATTTAGCTTTCAACCTGGTTGGCCCCCTCTCTGATCTCACACACATGACATTTGCTGGGGCGAAATTCATTTACTTTGCACAGCGCTGGAGCCTGTTTTCTCATCAACCTGCACATTCTCATCTAAAGGCTCTAGGGCAACACCACCCGTGGAATCTAAGGCTGTCCTTCAAGGAGGGGCAGTTATTTAACTTTTATCAGGCATTTAGAGAAAAGAATATGCAGAAGGTTGTGTTGGTGTTGATGTAGGAGAAAGATCTTTTTTTTAAAGATGAGATCAGAATGCATGTAGAGGAAATTGAAGCCCAGTAGTAATTATTTTCTGTGGGTTAGGAGGTTGACAAACCAAGCAAAACAGTGTTCGTGTAACTGCTGCAGGAAACAAAGAGGGGCAAAAAAACTGCAAGGACAAAATTAATCATATATAACCAAAGCATTAAGGAAACAGAAGAATGGCTTGCACCTGAACTAACCCAAAATGATAGTTACAGATTGTTAATATGAGTCTAAACTTTGCTCAGAGACAAGATCATTTCCATGCAGTCATACAGTACTTAAGATCAAAACTGACAGTGTTACATATGTGACCCGTGGTTTAAGTATTTGAAATGGATTGGAGGTTTATCAGAATATAAAACCGTCATCGGTGGCTTACTACAAAAACAGACTTCACATTTCTAGAAAGCTAACACACAACTATGCTACATGTTATAGTCAGATTAACACATTCATGCTACAAAATACACTGCCACAGGCGTCTGATTACTCACATTTATTTGGCCAGTACTGCTCTGCATGAAGGGTCCTCTGCTGGTTGTGGTTGGTTGTGTAATGTGGGGATTTTTTTACTTAGTGATGGATCTCTGTTAGCATGAAAAAACAGCAAGTTTGGGACAGATGACTTTCTCAGCCTCACCACACAACTTCCTTGTTCTGGTTCACATGTGACTAAATTAACCAATCAGAAACTGGAAGGTTTATTGTCATTGTACATGCACAATGAAATTATGTTCTTGTTTTTATTTGTTGTTGTTGTTGTTGTTTTGTTTGTTTGTCAAATTAGAACAAGGTAACTGCTATAAAGATGTGCATACTAACATTTAAACTAGACGGTGAAAATTTCTGAGGAAATTTTAAGTGTGCCTATGCTACTGCCGGGTCAGTTGTCAGAAGACATCATGATGTATGTGGTTGGAGCAAAAAACTGTTGAGTTTTAAACGGAGAGTCAGTGGATACTAACATTTAAATAATTGTGTAAACACACATACACAAAATGCAAAAGTACACATAGTGAACTTTTTTTTAGTGAATTTACATAAATCAACATGAGATAATGTGAATTTACTTCTAAATCTTACACTTGTTTGTAGATTGTTGGGAGTGTTTTGTTTGTTTTGTTTGTTTTCTGTTGTAAGAAGGGATTTTTGTTGGTGCATTTTTTTGTTTGTTGATGTTTGTTTGTGGCTCAATGCGCATTTTCCTTTGTGATTGTGGGCGGTTGCCATTTGTTTGTTTGGTTTTTCTGGGGGGGGTAAATATTGATAGATAGTTAGATTTGCTGTTTTTTCTTTCATCCTTGTTGAAAGGTGGTTGATGTTTAGGTTTTGGTGTTTTTTGTTGATGTTTTTTTAATTAATAATATTGTTTTTTGTGATGGTCATTTGTAGGTGGTTGTCTTTGGTGGCAGTTTTTATTTGTTGGTTTCTTTTGGTGATTGTTGTCTGTAGGTAGTTGCTGTTAGTTGTTGGTGAATATTTTAATTAAGTTATTTTTTGCTGGAGATTGTTGATTGATTGCAGGTGTTTTACAAAACATGACTTATTTAGACCACACAGATGGTTTTTATAGGAAACTGCAGATAAAATTTATTTATCAGTATCATCATTATGTGATGGATGCAAATTGACCGAAGCGATACTCACCTCTTGCATGTGTCATGTCTTTACTCATCTTATGTTGAGTTGTTTGTATCTGACATTGCTCTGACTGGGCAAAACATCTGTTGTGATTTTCCTCCACGATACGTAGATGCTTTTAAAACTGTACTTTTAAGTGTCAAATAGGCTAAGACATGTACCTAGTCAGTTAAATAATAACTTGTTAAACCCAACTTTAAAAACAGGAGTACAAAAGCTTTCAAATGAGTTGCATCCCAAAGCTTCTTAGAGCCCATCTTGTGCCTCACATTTCTCCCTTTACCAAATTTTTCCATATAATGTGAACTTACTCTGCAACAACTAAAAAAAAAGTATTTAGTAAAAGATCTTTATTACTAGAATTAATTCTGCCAACCATGCTCAAATGCTTCCCCTACCTCGGTGTAAATAACCTGAAGCAATCAAAGCTGACAGGAAAACTTAAATTCGAATGACTTTAAACTCAAGCGCAAGTATGTTTGAATTAAGTCGTCATTTCCCAAACATGAATGCAGCTTTTGTTTAGAGACTATTGATTGGCACAAAGCCCCAAGCTGTACTTTCACTTACACCCTACCGTTTCTTATAAATACGATTTGACAGCTCTTCACTGATCTACTGGTTCATTGATCTGCGCACCGCACCCAAGGCTGATAGCTTCACTTTCTATGACAATTGGAAGCTCTTTGAAGCATGAATTGGGGGCGGCGAGTCCTTCCTGCTCAGTCTTCTCGCTTTTTTCCCTCTCTCATTCTTACCCTCATACGTTCTATTCTGTGTTTTGCTCATCTCATGAATACAAAATGCAGAGTCCCTGCAATGCGCTTGGCTGCTGCCACTGCAGAAGGTCTTAACCATTAGTGAGAATAATCCATAGCTATGAAGTCCTGCCTTTTGCACTCCTCTGTAAGCTCCTTCCCCGTACCCTGCGACTGACAGAGGTGGGCTGGAAAGAATGAAAGCCGCCATTATCAGCTGTTGGTCTGTATGTGACTCAGAGAGCATGAGTCATTATGTGCTGTAGAGAATATGACCTATAAAAAAAAGCTGTGACTTTCATAATTAGGTTAACCTATTTGTATGCTACTACCTTTCCTTGTGTCCCCGAGTCATGTGTCTGACAATGGAATGGCAAGGCTTCTGTGCTGCTCAAGGTTACATGTGTTGTTTATGCTCATCCTCTTTGAATATGGCCAATTTTAGCCATGCTGGCGGTGGCACTCTGGGGATGGAATGGTTAGTTCACATCCAGGTCCACTGTTACTTCAGCTACTGCATGGGGTGTTACGAAATTTGGTTCACACTGAGATATTATACGGCCTCACCAGGCATTTATTTACTGCTTAAGTTAATCTTTATAGCTGCATCAAAGCCAGCCACAGTTATTTAAACCTTACAGATGCATTACTAAAGAAGATAAGACTCCACTTTCTCTGTTTTCTCTTTCCCTGTGTGTGAGATCACCAGGGAGCCCAAAAGGTCAACCTACATCCATCAGTATGTTCCATCGGGTGTGAATGATTGCCACCAATTGTGCCAAAATTGCTATAAGCAAGAGGAGGAGGAGGAAAATGGGAGGATTTGGAGGGAGGTGAAGAGGAGAGATTAGATTCACCCTCTGTGGCCTCACGTGCTGAGACAACAACCCACCCCACCCCACATCCAGGTACCATGTGCACACTACCATTCATAGCAGTGTTCCTCACCTTAATACACATTCAAATTCACGTCCACAGAGGCAGGAGCCGTCATATAAGCCTCATTGTGAAAACACACTTCCCCCGCTGAAGCTTTCTTTTCTGCTGACAAAACAAATGCCTGCGCTCTTGTGATTACAGCTGTTGTCACTGGGTTTTCATCAGGGGGCCTCTCCAGTTCGCTTGCTCTCGCTGCTCTTTTTTTCTAAATTCTCAGCTCATCGTGCAGCTTCATCACTAGAGGCTCGATAGTGCTTCAGAACGTGGAGGACCTGAAGGGGACAGAGACAGGTGTGTAGATCAGGATATGTGTGTGTGTGTCAACACCAGTGTTGGTCAAGTTACTTGAAAAAAGTAATCAGTTACTAATTACTGATTACTTCCCCCCAAAAGTAATCCTGTTACTTTACTGATTACTTATTTTCAAAAGTAATTAATTACTTAGTTACTTTTTAAAAACACGATTTACAACCTGAATAGGTGATAAAGAGATAGATCTTTCAGCCCAATTCTACTTTTTCTGCATAATCCATCATACAAAATGTAATCAAATGGAAACGTCTCTTTTTAAAACTTTAAACTTTAAATCTTTTAACTTTATGCATCAAGCAAAAACTTAATTATATGCAACATTCTCTGACTGGAAGAAATTTGTTTAACATTTAAACCTATTTTCTGCACATTCCAGCACATAAAATAAAATATTTTTTTGTGTTTACACTCACTCTTTCAAATAGATGCAAGTAAAACACAGCAGAAAATAAATAAAATCAAAGACTAGCGGTCCTGTTGCTCTATTTTCACCTGTAAAGCAGGACTGGGGTAGGCGGAGGTTTACCCTGGTGCAGGTGTGCCGCAGCAGTCAGTGGAAGAATCCGCGAGTTTCTCTGTGAATTTCACATTACGTCATAGTACACTCGCTGCTTGCTTGGAAGTTTAGGGGTTTTTTCGCTGTAAAAAGAAGTTTTCTTCCCACGCACAACGGACACTAATGTTTTTGTCACTTTTTATGGAATCAAACTCAAAATAAGGTCAGTACTTCCACGCTTTAAACGCTGCATGCTACACTCTGTCCCGCACTCGATATATTATGATCTGCACACAACTGTTGTCACAAACGTCGCTCTCGCTTACGTCACTGTCATGAGACGTTCTCGCAAAAAATCACGGTTTTAGTAACGCAGTAACGCAGCGTTCCTACGTGAAAGTAACGGTAATCTAATTACCGTTTTTGCAATAGTAATCCCTTACATTACTCGTTACTTGAAAAAAGTAATCAAACGCATGATGGGTGCTTCGACTTACGAAAATTCTCGACTTACGAAAGACCCTCGGGAACGAATTAATTTCGTAAGTCGGGGTTCCACTGTACTAGGGTAGGGAGCTTGCATTGTTAAAGAAAAGAAATTAGAGAAGCACCTGTAATCACCTGTGAAAAACAGTTTCAGACACAGGAGTAGTAAGCTAGCTAGCTAGCTAACTAGCTTTTAAGCTAGGTAGTTGATCAAACAGAAAATGATAAACTGAGATGTGTAAATAATTTTGTTGAACTCTTTTTTTTTTGCCAAGTTTGGAGCTTAATATTTGCCAGTTAAACAAATCTAAGCAAAATATTTTGCTCTGATTACTTACTACACCACCATATGAGAGATTTTTGTCAAAACAACAACGTAGTGCTTCCATCAGATCTTATGAATCAAGAATTTAATCACTTATGAATGTGACAGACTGGAGAAAAAGATGTTTGCTACAGCAAAATTAGCAGCAGGGGAAGCCAGTTTGAAGCAAATAGCCTGACATTTAGCAGTAAATGTGGTTCAAAACACACTTTGTAGCTGATAACTCCACCTGGTCAAAGGCAATAACTGATGCCAAAAGCAGCTTTATTTTCAAGGCTATCTAATATCGCTCCATGGAGGTAAAACTAAAACTGTACATGCCTCCAATGGTGCATGCAGGTAAAAGCCAGTGACGCTAAATATGTGTGTGCTTTAAGACTGGGAAACAGCTAGTACATTAATAAAGTTTAAAAGCATTTATAATCATTAATTTAATGTTTGGATGCATGTAAGGCAGTTATTCTTACAGCTGCAACTGTGGTGTTGTCTGAGAACAAATAGATACTAAGTATAAAAACTAAATATAAAAACAGAATGTCAAACTAAAATGTGCTTTTTTATGTAATGTCAACAATTGTCCTATTTTAGGATCATATAGTATACCATAGTTGTGCACCAATTTTTTTTTTTTAATTGTTTGCAGCCAACAGGAGAAAAATGCAGTAATAATGTTCCTTCTGTGTATCTGTGTTTCTTCTTGATGCTTATCAAGAAAAGAGTTTTCAACCCTCTTACTATCGATATGCTCAGATCTGGGGGATCGTCTAGGAGTAGTGAGGCTATTTTCCAAAGACCTGATTGATCAAGTGGTTTCATATCAGCTGAGCTCTTTATTGCCAGCATAAGTATGCAACATAAGTTATTATGGCAGTATACCATGGTAAAAAGTGAACCACTTAAAACTTAATGTTAACCCCTGAGTTAACACACCAAGCCCCAAATCCTGCTTCATAGTAAAGGCTTTAGTTTGCTTGAGGTCTGTATGATCAGAATCTGTAATATTTATTTTACAGGCTTTGGAATTTAGATAAAAATTCAATAGTTTCTCCACTTTAGAAACCTCAGATGGCTTATCTTTTTGACTTGAATGTCAATGCATCAATGCAGAACACAGCTTTTACATTTCCAGCAGTGACGAGAATATGAGATGGTTTAAAACTATTTGGCTTAAACAAATCTTAAAACTGCATCATCTATATGTCCACTTTATCAGAAGACTTTCACTCTCACCATCTCTGAGAAGGATTTCCTTGCTAGAATGCTAAACGAGTTAATAAAAGCCGTTTCACGCTACACTCTGACAGCTCTACGTAACACATGCAGCCAAAATGAGCTGCAAAATACAAATTATCTGTTAAGATGACAAATCACAGCGTGCTTGTTTGCTCATTTATGCTCTACTGCTGCCTCCATTTCCACATGCATCTGTGTGTATTTGAAAATACAGAGTACGTGACTGATTTAAAGCAGAGCAAAGAGTAGCTGGTCCAGCATGCTGGTCTCCCATCAGCCTGCCGCCAAAGACCACAAGTTTAGACACAAGTGGTAGCCAAAGAAATCCTACTCCTTCTCAGATTGCAAAGATCCTGCATTTAGTAATAGAACACGCCCACAAAAATGACAGATTCACAAGGTTGTAGTTAAGCTAGCTTCCAAAGAGAATACCCAAGTGTAGACGCAAGACAGAAGTAATTTAAAGGACAGATGGTATTGGTCTGGTTCTTCTATCAGAGGGCAATACCAATGTACAGGCTCAGTTACTAATTTCTGATTGTACCGAATACTATATTTGCTATCAAAACACATGTGCTATCAAAATACCAAGATGGTTATGGGAAAAATGCTCAGTAGGTAGCATGGTCGCACTATGGTTGGAAGGTCTGGGGTTCAAATCCACTGAACGGCTACCCTGAGGTACCCCTGAGCAAGGTACCATCCCTACACACTGCTCCCCGGGCGCCTGCTTAGTGGCTGCCCACTGCTTCACTGAGTGAATGGCTCAAATGCAGAGAGAGTAATTTCCCCACAGGGATCAATAAAGTATACATTATTATTAAATCATCAGACATATTTTAATATTAGACAAAGATGACAAAATAGGCAAATGAGGCCTGCAGATCTTGCTGTTCTGAGTTTTGTGACCTCCTGTAATTTTAGTAAGACGACCACTACTGAGAAGGTTCATCACTGTTCCAAGTTTCCTCCATTTGTGGATAATGGCTGTCACTGTGGTTTAGTGGAAATGGCTCTCTAACCCTTTCCAGACTGATAGCTGTCAATAGTCTTGTTTCTCATCTGTTTCTTTAGATCGTGGCATGTGTTGCTTTTAGCCTACCTCACTTTGTCAGACAGCTCTATTTAAGTGATTTCTTGATTCAGAAAGTCTTGCAATAATCAGGCCTGCTTCTGCTCATGAAACTGAACTCAGCTTTCCAATAATATTGGGGGAAATTGCTTTTTTCACTCAGGGGCAGGTAGGTTTGGATAGATTTTTTCCATTAATAAATGAAATCGTAAATTAAAAACCACATTTTGGGTTATCTTTCTCAAGTTATCTCTGTCTAACATTAAAATTTGTTTGATGATCTGAAACATTTAAGATTGACAAATAAGTTTAGTCTCTCTATACTTAAAAATGGCTGTGATAACATTAAAATTTCCTTTGAATTTGATTCATGGACAAAACCTTAAGAGGTAAGCAGAAGGATTCCTTTCGCTATGGTATGTTTTAATTAATGTTTTTTTACATTTCACTGGCCTTGCTCCTACTGACTGCACATCCACGCTTGAATGTCTATGCGAGATTTAATTGGAAAACCATCCAATAAGTGTGGGATACTTCAGTCTCACCTAAAGTGGTATACCAACTCATCGACCAACAGTATCGTCGAGATTCTCACATATATAGGAAGAAAACTGAATAACTAACCTCTATCTGAAGCCAGCCTTTTATGACAGAATGACAAGAATGTTTTTTTTAATAACAATCAAAATGAGCTTACTCACAGCATGTTTTCCATGGCTGAGATAAATTAGATATGGGTTGTTCAGCACAGAAGGAAGGGGTGCTTTTCTGATGAGAAGATGAATGGCAGCACATTGAAAGCACTATGGGAAATTATCAGCAGTAGTTTTAACACAGCTGTTTTCAATTAGAAAAGAATAAGACAATCAGTCGTAGGGTAATCAAGGCAATAAAAAAAGTATTGCTTATATTGTATGATTCTTGCTGTGGATTATATTATGAGATGCCAATTATTTTGTCCAAGTCCTGCATATATAGTGATGTAAATGAACAAAAACACAATCACGATGGCTCTGCCCTCTTGAAAGATTCCTGCCACTTCACTGAGTAGCACCATACGTTTGACACCATAAATATTTTTGCTGGCTCAGGCAGACTATTCAATGAGTCTAATTTCCACCACAATACATTACTGAATACATTCATTTCACAACAAAAAACACCATGAGGCCTATCTGCCAGTTTCACAGAAAAGGAAAGTAGGTATCATTATTCTTACAAGGCAAGCAATATGTTTCCTAAAAGAATCAGATACAACACCGCTGTGGTCAATAAATTACCTTGTGTGACAGGCCAGCTGTATTGCATGATGAATTGTTTCTCATTAAATTTCCAGTTTAGGTTTATAGGAGTTGTTAGTCCAATTACACAGAGCCGAGCAGCACAGAGCTGAGCAACAAACACTGTCAGACAGGCATCGAGTTTCAAAATGTAAAGAAAAATGATGTTGCTTTATTTAATTATTCAAATGTAGTTTTAATAATTTTGTTTGCCTATTTGACTAATGTTGACTAATGGCACTTTTCACCATGTAAGCATGGAGGGGGGAAAAGTGCTATAGTGTAAGACTGCGTAAATAGCTGTGATTATGGTTATGTGTGTTTCTAAGTAAACAAGTAAATAAGTGCATGGTTTGGGACTGCATATACAAGATGGATGTTACAGGTTTGAAAAGTGAAACCAGTGTGGAAAATAGGGATGCAACGATACCAATTTTTTCAAACCGATCCGATACCGATACTTGGATCTGAGTACTTGCCGATACCGAGTACAAAAACCGATACTTCTACCACACACAAGTTAAACTTAACCAGTAGTAAAGAAACGACCCCAGACAACTCTTTAACACAAATGAAACGTTTACTGAACGTAAGGGCAGAGACAAATACTGTACAACACATCCCTTTTTTAAACTCAAATGATATTCCAATTCCTTAACCAAATGAAATACACTGTATAAAGGAAATAATTCCCTTTCAAATTATATTAAATAACCCAACTTATGTTATCACCTTTTGGTAAGTGACTCACTAATATACACTCCAAAACACGTTATATAAATCCACTAAACATACAATATTCACACATGGGCCCCACACACACTCACATTCACACTTGTTGCAGGCCTGTTTGCTGCTCACGCCGGACGATGGAGAAAAATCCTCTTCTCCCCAGTAAGAGCACAAAAGTCTGACTTACAGTTCCGTTGCTCGGTAGGTCGCCGTTCACCAGTCCCACACTAAATCCACTCCCTGCGGACCCGATGCTGTCTCTGCTACAGCGCGTTAGCCAGTCACTGTCCAGCTCTCCGACAGTCCATAGCAGCTGCCTCCGTGGCGCAACCAAGCAGTCCGGGCTAGCCTTTAGCCTCGGCGGTCATGGCTGGAAACACAGTTTTCCACGGTGGTGCGACCGTTGAAACAAAAAGTCACTTCACCCACACTCTGTTGCGAAGCTCTCACACGGTTAGCTTTCTAGTCACACACTCTTTTGTGCTAGTTAACCTCAGTAAAACTAGCCGAGTCTCTCACTTTGGTTCAGCTAACCTCGTGCATCTCTCCATGCCGTTCTCTTCTGTGAACTGTGAACACCTTATGTGGCGTTCAAGTCCATGGGAATTATGAGTATCTACTCCCAAATTCCCATCCGGGCTACATTAGTATCGGTTCATGGTATCGGTTGACTTTTACGAGTACGAGTACGCACACATTTTACAGTATCGGCCCCGATACCCGATACCAGTATCGGGATCGGTGCATCCCTAGTGGAAAAGCATTAAAAATGCATTCTTCCTAAGGGATTGTCACTCTTTTGGTGTCAAAAAGAGCTCTAACTCTACAGGGGTCCACAGGAAAACAACTATTGTGCTCTTTTGAATTATGATCTCAATAAACACTTTACTAATCAGCTTAGTTTCTCAGCCACTCGTGCACACATCATATTCATTGTAGAGGCTAAGCCTACTAGGGCTGCCACAAACGATTATTTTGATAGTCGACTAGTCACCGATTATTTTTGCGATTAGTCGACTAATCAGATCATGCATCCGTTGGACGTAAAACGTACAGCTTATTGCACCAGCATGCATCTGCTCTTATATAACTATCATTAGCTTACAGCTTTAAGTGTTTAAGGTATGTGCCAAGTAAAAATAAAGACAAGATGATAGTTTATTAAATTTTAATGACATTTGCAGATTGTTTCGGTGGAGTTTAATAAACTCAGCTGTCTGCTCCTTGCCATCTAAAATATAACGGGACCCCGGAGTATATTCTCAAGCATCTCACACCTCTGATAATCAGTTGTCTGCTTGACGTTTATTTAGCTGCTGTGTAAAACCTATAACTTTAATCTCCGCCAAACCGATTTTCTCAGGAACAACTAAAATACTAAAAAAAAAGCCAAACAATAACATTTGTAAGTTATCTAAGTGACTCATATACGTTTAACCTGAGTAGCGAAAGACCACGGTGGGTTTGAAAACGATTTGCCGGGAGTCCGGTGTTCTCACGGGTGCTAGTGAGCCTTGCCCCCGGCTAGCTATCGAGCTAGTGGGTAACAGACGTCTCCGAAAACGTCGGAGCGCTTTTGAAAATATGTGGTGCCTTGATAAACTGAGCAGATATTTGCGGTTTACACAGCTACATTCTCGCCTGAAAACATGTTAAATATGTTAAAGTTATTTTGTGACCCAGAAAGAATAATAAGAGTAATATTAAAACTAACTAGCTGCCGCCATTGTTGGAAACTGAGCTGGGCTGCGCTATGAATTCTGGGACGGAGCTACTCCTCCTTCTTCTTCGGGGTTTAACGGCAGCTGGCATCCTTGTACATGCAGTGCTGCCATCTTCTGTTTCAGTCCGTTATTACACTCTTAAATCCTACTACTTATTCCTGCGTCTTTTGTGATCTTACAAAGCTTCAAACGACTCGTCGACTATTAAATCAGTCGTCGACGATTTTGATAGTCGACGTAATCGTGATTAGTCGACTAATCGTGGCAGCCCTAAAGCCTACACTTGAAGCTACTGAGGTGTTCGTTGACGGGGGTGATGCGATGTCACTGGTATGCATGAATTTACTAAACGTGATACATTCCAATAACTCCAGTCTTACTCATCTTGTCTTTTAGATTCTTTATTTCCACGATTTAACATAACAAACTGTTTGCCTTCTCCCTATCAACAACACACCTGTTGCTGATTACATGTGTCTATCTTAATACATTCACCATACCAAAAACCTCATAAAGTGACCTCTAGCGGCATACATAAGGTATCAACCCCAAAAATGGCTCCTATACTCATTCTGTAAATTACCCCAGCATCAAAAAGGAGGCTAAAGCAGGATTAGCTTTAGTGTGCCTACCTTGACAAGTCAGTACTGTAAATGAGCGTGCCCTTGGTTTCTCAGTCAGCTCTCTCTCTTGACATGTCAGCATTTCACACAAGAACAGTTTTGTGAGAATCAAACTTCTATCACACAGATGGAGTCTGCCATGAGGGAGCTGCTCTATTGTCATCAGTGTAATCTGATAAGGTAAATGGTGTTTTATTGCATTTCTGCACTTATCAATTTCAATACATTTCAGGTTTATTTATTTCATTTATTATATTGTAAAGTAAAGACCCTAAAAAAATAAAGAAAAAGCCCCAACGATCAGACGACCATTACAAGGAAGCACTGGGCAATAGCAGTAAAAAAGAAATCCATTCTAACAGGATGTTAGCACCCCCACCGGGTCATGGCAGATGCCTGCCCCTCCCAGCTAACTAAGTGGTTGAGGGCAACCGGAGAAAGTCGGGGCAAAAAGACACCATGTGGAAGAGATCCTGAGATTAATGATAACTAAAATAAAATATCTCCCTCTGCTGCAGCTTACTGCAACTTCTGCATTTCAGGGACATGTAAACACATGGAAAGTGGACACAGTGACTAACATCTGTTACACACTTTGTTGTGATATTGGGTTAGCATATCACATGAATATATAAATAAACAAAAACAAAGTTGCAGCAACTTTCTGACGGTCATGCACACTAAAAGCTGATGCATCAGGGGCAATGTGGAGTTCAATGTCTTGTCCAAGGACTCTCTGACATGTGGACTAGGGGAGACAGGGATTGGCCCACCAACTCTGTTTGGTCAGTGACCCTGAACCACAGCCAGTAAGTGACCTCATAGGAGCTACATCCATCCTTTTTTATGGTCTATTAGAGCCACATACTATGCATAAAGTACATTAGGGAAGTACAGCCTCTCATGAAATACTGCTAATTAGACCACTTTTGAAGCAAACACTTTATATGGTTGAAGTTATTCCCTGAAGCAGCATGTGCAGCTGACAGGAAATAAACCAAGATCCTCCTGGCGTATATAAGAGCAGCTTCCTAATCACAGGTCTCCTTTTTAGCACTACCATCTCACCACCTACACTGGAGACACTTATATAATTAAACTATCAGCAGTAATATTTACAAACAGCAGTAACAGTAAATACTACACCTTGGTTCTGTAATCACTAGTGGGGTGCTCCCACCTTTAAAAGAGACACAGCTCTTGAGGTCTCCAGTTACTTTCATGTAGCAGGCGCCATTGATCACAGTGAACTAAATAAAGTGGATACTCTTCCTTGAGAATGTAATTTTAATTAGCCAGTCAGGTTTATTTGTAAAATCCAAACATGTGTTGCCTCTCGCTGGGTTTAAAAGCAGTTTACAACATAGATTGAGCTTGCTAAAAAATGTAGGAAAACCTGTTCACAGAAGCCAGGACATTTAAAGGCAATCCTCAGTCCACAATAGGACTTGTTCATGTTGGGAGAAAATGAGTATAACCACAGATGTGACAACATAATCTTAGGCTGTTAATCTGTTACCCAAGACTGACTGCAGGCCACAGCTCAAAAGATCATCTAGATATTGTGACACTTATCCATCTGCCTTCCATCCTTCTGTCGTCCTTGCTTTGCGATGGGCAGCATAGTCAACACATTCAATAGAATCACTGGACTTAAATTCTCAAATTTTTCACGTGGAGTGAATTACTACTGAATTTCCACAGTCACTGGAAAGTGATTTTATCTGGTAAAGTGGAGCACAGGCAAGTCATAAACATTCAGTTGAGAAGCGTAAAAGTAAATACTGAAATAATGTTGAAATGCAAATACTGTGATAACTGGTTGTCAAAAATGACAAAAAAATAAGTAGAAGATGTAGTAACTATCTACAAATTCCATATAATATAGACTTAGTACAACTATTGTAGTTCACCCTGCATTCTTTCACATGACCAGCAGGAGGCGACTCCTTTAGTTGCAAAAAGAATTCCAGTAACAATGAAGTCCGAGGAAACGGTGCTACTGCTGAGCTGATTTATTGCCTCACTAAACATTTATGTTCTAATTCACCTTCTCAGTGTTGCCAACAAACCTATAATGTAAATATACTTTTGTTGGCAACACAGCATCACAGAGCAATGTGACCAACATACTTAGCAGCATCCTGGTCATAATTCATGTAATGAAATACATTTTAAAAAGATCCAGAATTCATCGGCTCAGCACTAAAAACCAATTCAAGTAATGAAAACAAAGTGGTTTTAAATTATTGCACAATATACAAAGGGATAAAGACTGAGTTTCTGAATCATATTTCATTGCCTCCCTGGTACCTTCAGCAACAAGCTGCCATCAAAGCTCGCTGGATTGTTTTAATGCAAGGCTGATCTGAGCCAGCACTTCCCTGCTGTCATCACACCAATCCCAAGGAGAAAACAGCAGTGATGTGAGGAGATTTGGGGGAGAAAAACACCCAGTTCTTCCAACACAATCGCTCCAGCTGGTCCTGGCACATAAACAGTGCCTGACAGGTCGTCCTGATTTGGAAAGATGATTGGCTGAGGCTTTAGCACTGTGCTAAAGGACAAAGTGTCTAAAATAAAATTAAACCTGCAACAGCAAAAATGTGGCAGTAAGCCAAAATGCCGTGCATCATCTCCTCATTTCCAGTACTGTTCTCAAGCTCAGGGGCAAACACTTGACCGATCAGTGATTTTCTAAATTATTACACCACGAGTGAAGGGGAGGACACTCATCAGGTCTGTTGCCAGCACACTCTCCATGCCAGCAGACAGAAAGCCCCTCCACTCTCCACTCCACAATTGTAAAATACTAAGTTGCTGAAGGTTCAAGATGCCCTTCAGAACTGATCCGATTTTCCTACTTATACTGACTTTTAGTTGAGCCATTTATCACTCTGACGTTGCAGATTAAAGCAATGGAAAAACAGTTCTAAGCTGTTACACTCTTGTCCACAGAAGCCTTCAATGTAGACACAGAAATGAAGTCCGGGTTTGTCTTATAGTCTGGTCCTGGTCCTGACAGAACTGATCTAAATATACAATATATACATATAGTGTTATAGTTCACTATAGATATATACACTCACTGTTGACTTCATTAAACACATCTGTTCAACTGCTCATTAAAACGAATATCTAATCAGCCAGTCACATCACAGCAACTCAGTGCATTCAAGCATGCAGATGTAACCGGGTTGTTCTTGCGTTGTGTCTGACAATAAAAGGTAAAAAGAAAGACCTCCAAGTTAATAACTTGCCCACTCCAGCTCCTATAACCAAATATAAACAGTTGGGACGAGATTTAGCTCAACCCACTACAACTTCTAAGCTAGCAAGACTTATCTGTTCATGCTAGCATTAACGGTGCCTATACACATACATGTAACGACAGGTGTAATTATGACAATAATGAACTAAAACACACAATAAGAAACATCAGGGTGGATAAAGATATAATAAATGCTGGAAAGGAAATAACACCAACCTCTCCCACCGGGGAATTGTAGAAAAGGAGAGGCCAAAGGGGTACCCCAAATTCATAGGGTTGCACCAAAGAAGAAGAAAAGGATGAGGAGGGACTCTAATAATGAGGATAACTACAGGCTTAGATAACTTCAGGCTTAGAGGTCCTAAAAGTCATGTATACCAGGAACAGCTGGGGGTTTAGAACACCATCCATCCATTCGCTTCCACTTGTCCTTTTCATGGTCGCGGGTGGGGCTGGAGCCTATCCCAGCTGCCTTAGGGCAAGAGGCGGGGTACACTCTGGAGAGGTCACCTAACACATAGACAGAGACAACCAATCACACTCACATTCACACCTATGGGCAATTTAGTGTTTCCAGTGAACCTAACCCCACTAACTGCATGTCTTTGGACTGTGGAAGAAAGCCGGAGTACCCGGGGAGAACCCACGCAAACACGGGGAGAACATGCAAACTCCACACAGAAAAACCCTGGCCTGATAGTGGAATTGAACCCAAGACCTTCTGGCTGTGAGGTTTAGAATAGCTAGTAAAAGACATGTGTTTAGAACACATTTTGTGTAGTTATAAAAATATGTGATTTATGACTCAGTAACACAGACATGGTCAAGACATCCTCAGCTAAGAACATGCAACTGATACTACAATTTACAAAACTGTCCAAATGTTTGGAGAAATACTGCCTGATGAGCCTTGTTTTCTGTTGCAGCATTTGGATGGTAGGGTTGGAATTTGGTATAAACAACATGAAATCATGGATCTATCCAGCCTTGTACTGAAAGTTCAGGCTGATAGTGTTTTAATCATGTGCAGGAAATATTGTCGTGGGACACTCTGAAACCCTTAGTGCCAATTTAGAATAATTTAAACACTACAGCCTACCTGGGTAGAGTTGCTGATCACATCTATACCCTCGTGACCACAGGCTGCTTCCAAGAAGAAAACACACCATGTCACAGAGCTCAAATTACTTACAAACTGGTGTCTTGTACTTGACAAGTAGTTCATTGTATTCAAATGGCCTCCACAGTACCCAGATCTCGATACAATAGAGCAGCTTTGGGATGTGGTGGAACACAAGATTTATATCACGGATGTACAGCCTACAAATCTGCAGCGACTGTGTGATCCTGCCAAACATGCCAAAGCAGAACAGGAATTGGTTTGCTGATGTAGTTAGGTGAGGCTATGTAATAGAGGGTCGTTATCATAAACATCACTCATTTACTTTTGTCTGTCTGTGTCTTTTCCCTGGAAATTGCTAGTTTACTCCTTTCTCTGATAACATCGTCACATCGTGATCAATGGCAAAAATGAGTGACTGGTGGGCTTTTTATGAGTTCATAATCTCCCAGTCTAAAACAGTGATCACTGAAACAGATAAAAGTAAAATTTATAGGTCTAAACGGTTTAATGGCATCTGTCCTGAATATACACCGTTAGAAACCACAAAACCTCAAAGTTCATTGTACGTCATCCATTTTAAGACCCATTAACACAGCAATAAAATTTCCTGACCTTATATTTAGAATCCTAACAGGAAATAGTAATTTCTTACCTTTTCTGCCATCTATGCACTGCACATAGCTCTTAAATCAGTAGACAAAGTGTTTTATATTGTATTTATTTCACCAAACACCCCTTTTTGCACATTTTCTAGATGGCAGAGATGGTTGATCTCTACAGTCAACTCCCTGCTACGGACAACACAACATAAAATACAAATTTAAAAAATTAAATCTAAAACAGATGCTTTTGATGTTCAATTGAAGCAATGAAGCAGGAAACACTTCACCAGGGCGAGCTGAAAATGCAGAAAGGCAGGTAGAGGGGTACAGTACACTGCTGCGAAAGAGGAGTCAGACAAATCCTCTGCAATATGTCTGCTATTCATCTGCAGACAGACAAGACTGCGTGGGTTCCCTTATTTATGCCAACTGATTAACCCTTACATTACAGTTGGATTTGAAATTAATTAGCAGCTTTATATCCAGAGTAATTATGCTTATTTAGGGCTGCATCACAACAAGGATAATTATGTGTTTAAAGATGCAAATATTAAAGACTGGCATAGAATTAATTTACATTATTCATTATCATCGCTCTTTAAAATCATTTATAATGACTACACTGCCTTCCTCACCCCCCTTTTTGGGTCTTTTTCTGTTTTTGTAAACGTTCGCCTGTCTGTTACTGCTGCTATGTGAGACACTTATAAGCCAGGTTAAAACCATGACATGAACACACATGGAGATATTGCTGCTAAATCAACACACTTTATTAGGAAAATCACCAAGAAAGGCCTAAATGGTTCACTGTGTTTTAATAATGCACAATGAGTCAATTAAATATTAAGTAGCATTTTGTTAAGCATTTATTTATTGAGTGCAGAATAAGCAACTGCATAATTGCAGGACTTTGATGTGGTTTCACTCTTTAGTCACATACCTACAACTGAGGCAGTAGAGACGGTCAGAAAACAACTACAGCAAGACACTAGCCAGGCTTTACATGGAGGAAGTGGAAAGAAAGGCTCTTGGGTCTTTTAAAGGTCCAGTACCTAGCCACTGGTACAGATACGTTGATGACACCTGGGTCAAAACCCAAGGGAAAGTACACCAGGGAAAGTACAAAGGATAATAGCTAACCATTTCTGGACTGTGCCATGCACATTGAGGAGCAGGGAAACCTTAACACTGAAGTTTACCAGACGCCCACACACAGACCAGTACCAACTCTTTGACTCCTATCACCCTCTGGAACACAAACTTTGAGTAATCAGGACCCTGCAACACGGAGCAAAAACATTCCCTCTAAGGCAGAAGGTAAAGAAAAGGAACGCACACATGTAAAAAAAAAAGCTCTTAAAAGATGTGGTTACCCTAATTGGACTAACATAGAAGAGCCACCTCGACAGGACAAGACTCAGCTGTACATCTGCATCTAAAGGATACAGGTCACTCTTTCGAGGATGCCAACGTCCACATTTTGGACAGAGAGGACAGATGGTTTGAAAGAAGAATGAAAGAAGCCATCTATGTCCATTGTGAGCGGCCATCTTGAACAGAGGGGGTGGGTTATGACACCGTCTGCCACCTATAATCCATTTTTGAGATCTCTTCCCAGATGCCTTTACGCCCACTCACATCTTGTGTCAGTTGATCTCAATGGGCCACATGATAGGGTGAGGCAAGGGTTCAGAAAAGTTTCACCTGAAGCCTCCGCTGATAATGACCCAAACCCTTTTTCACACCTTGGCTCATGTGATGAGGCACATGATCAATTGTGGGTCCACAACTGTCTTCAGGGGCAACTCACACTAGAGCTTAAAATCTGGGACTCTCCACCATTTGGTCTCAGAGCTGAAGAAGCTTCTCGGATGAAGCTTAAAGAAGTCCAGTCAGTTTTCTTCCCAAAATCCTTAGATTACCGTGACCTGTTTGACCAGGAAGCTATGCAGACAGACCGGAAGAAATATTATTTCAGAGTATATTTACCTGGTCATGATGGACACACATTCCCTCTGATGCATGTTGAACAAATACAGAGGGAGCAAAAACAATATAATAAACAGAATAAAATGTGTTTGATTTTCCTGCAGCTGCTATCTGAGTGACAGCCAGGCAGACCTGGTGTGCTGTCATTGATTTCTCTAAGACTCAAGTTGGTTTGCATGCTTCACTAGAGGTAAGACTTGAATATAAATGGAGCTGTACTACTGAGCAATGCCCTAAAAGCAAAGTGTTGTGAGCAGTTCAATGTCAGGACCCCAGTGGAAACACAGAGGCAGCAGGCTGAACAATCAAAAAGTGAACTTTAATAAAACTAACAGGATGACAGGACAACTAAAAGCGGCTGGAGACTCAAGGAAAAGGCAAAGTCCAATAAAATTGAAAGTCCAAATAAATAAAATGAAAATCATCCAGCAGGGCGACTGTAAGGAAAAAGCAAAAGATGACACAGAGACATGCATACACGAAGGCTAGATTGCTGGATCAGCTTGTCAAAAATTATTAGCCTGTCAAATGGCAAAAATCAGTACCATATATCACTAGTACAGGGCTGTGAAAAAGCATTCCCCCCTTCCAGATTTAATATTGATGTCAGTGTTTGTAGTTTAAATGATGTACGTGAACTTGTGTGAAACAGTGCTTCCCCCAGAAGTATTTCAGAGTCATGCATGCGTATAAGTATTTTTTTCTTAAAAACATGTATTTCTTAAAATAAAATTGTCAGCGGAAATCCAGGGTCTGTCCACCTTAAGAAATCCTGCATTGACTTTCTTTCAAGCCCTGAAATTATAATTTTACTAGACTGAAAAAAGGTATTGATCAGTGTCATACTACTTTCAAGCCATGAAGCCAACTTTGTAGAAAAAAAAAATCCACAATCAATCATTCTTGTCATATATACCAAATAATATTGTGCTCTAGATTTGCATGAATTGATTCCGCAATTGATTAAATGATAACAAAATAAATGCCATGTAGTAAATATTGGACATCCTGGGTCCCTGGAGGTGGTAGGTCTTCCCCAGTCCCCTCCGTGCCTAATGAATATTGTGCAAAAGAGAGAAAAATATTTGATCCTTTTAGACTTGGACACGACTGACATACATCCACACCACTGAACAATGATGATCACAACACGACACAATGTTCTGCAATGTTTTCTTTTATTATTAACAGACACTTTTTTAACAGATATCAACCTCCTAAAGGTTACATTCAGAGTTGAGATGGCAAAAAGGCCAAAGCATTTACCTTCAGACTCCCAATGATAATTAATGTAATGCAGGAGACCTGCATTACATTAACTGGGTGATTTTGCACTTCCTCCAAAGCAGTGTTTCCCAGCCATTTGGAGCCACGGCACATATTTCACATTAGAAAAATCACACGGCATACCACCAAACAAGAATGTCACAATATCATAGTGATCATTTTTCCTGCGTGCCAGACATAGCGGAATTGGCTCAGTTTGTCTCCAGTATACCTTTTTTGCTTTCTTCTGACCCCTCCTCATGCTAGGGCCTTCATCTTGGTCGGAATTTTCTCCAGGACCCAGGTCAGATTGACTACTTTTTCTTTTCAAATATTTATCTATTGCTATTATGCACTGCATGCAGCATGACTATTATGTAATTTCTTCTTCTGTTTTACTGGCAGTTGGAAACCCATTTAATTAGAGCAGGTAGTTGTACTGCCCTCTAGTGGAAGAGAATGTATTTGTTGCCCATTACTCACGCCGATCGCTTAGAGTACCAATCAGGTGGAAGAAGATAATCTTCCACAGCACACCTGATCATTTCTCACGGCACACCTATGTGCCACGGCCCAGTGGTTGGGAAACACTGCTCAAAAGGTAAGTTGAGGTTGAATCACTGCTCGAGTTAAAATACCTTTTTTCTGTCATGAAAATAACATGTTTAAAGCATTCTCCAAAAAGCAGTTTAGGTATCTATGTTAACTTTGTTGGGTATTATTAAGGTTTAAATTTAGGTGTGTGACCTTATTCACTGACAGTCTAATGCTGACACAGGAGGATGTAACCAGGAGCTATCTGCTGGTTTTCACCTCCACTAATGCAACTAAAAAGGACCTCTTGACTGTGCTTGTGGTGTTTTTGGAGCATTTTCAATGAAAACGAAAAATAACGTGGCTTGCTGTGTGTTAGAGCTTTCATAATTAGTCAGTGCTCTGGTTTTGGAGAGTGTAATTCTAGTATGGACTCGTACAGTCCATGGATGCAACTTTCTAATCAAGCTTGTTAGCATAACTATTTGACTTAGCAATCCATTATCTGATCCAAATATGTGACGCAGCACAGGAAGAGCCAGCCAAAGACACGGACTGAAAATCCTGGCGGCTGACAAAAGCAACCAAACAATGATGCAAACAAGAACTACACTTTCCAGTCCTTGCAGTGTTAGTTATTGTAACTTTGATGTCTGCAAATATCTCTCAATACTGTGTCTGAAAAATGCAGTTCACTGCACAGCTTCTGATGTATGAATTACAAATACAAATACAAATTTGCCCCAATACTTGGTCGAGCAAACCTCTCAGCTGTGAGGGAAAAAAAACATTACTATAAAGCCACACACAGGTAAATTTGCCACCTGGCCAGTCACCCGATGAAATTTGATTCTTAATAATGATGGAGATTTTCTGTCTTTGGCCTGTGAGAATAACACTGTTTGGATTGTGACTGATAAGTCCAATCGGTTACATTTCTTGTAGACCTCGTGAGATTTTTAGTCCAACATTTAATCATTTTACAAACTTTCTGCAAGGGAGGATTATTAAATCACAATATTTCAAAAAGAGGCCACAGTTCAATCCCTCATGAAGATGTGAGTATATGGAAGTGGAGGACCCAAATGCGAACTTGGCAGAATAAAAGACGAGTCTTTTTCAAGGCAGAATAAATCCAGAACAGTGTTTTTGGATTTGATGGATTTGAACTTTGTTTTGCCTCCAAAAGCAACTGGGAATTCTAGGAGCAAACTAAAGACACCACACAGGGAATACAAGGGGAACACCAGAGGGAAACTAAACACAGCTGAACACAATTAAGGTAAACAACAGACAGGATGTAAAACTAGAATGGGAAAAAAATAAAACGAAATAAAAAGAAATGCTGAACGTTAACACGTGACAAAGTAATGAAAGGAGACACTGAGTGCTCAAACTAATACAAATAAAAGCTGGAACCAAAAACTAAAGACTAAAAAACCTAAGGAAATATATTTCGATAAATAATAATAAGTGAACAAAGAATCTAACAGAATACTTAACGATCTTAAGTCAGACATTCACGACATCGTCGTGCTGCAGCAATGCAAGACAGCGAGAATCTCGGCAGTATTGAACATGGTGCACCACTGAAAACATTTCTACCACTATTTTTTTCTGCCAGGTTATTTCTTGACAGCTTTTGAGGTTACAGCAATAAGAACTATACTTAGGTTCTCATCCATATCAGACTACTCCGTTAAAATCAACAGTTCTGAAGTTCAGAACACCTCCACCACTCCACTGCAATAAATAAATAAAACATAAACAATAACAAGAGGAGCTACAACTGCTGGACAGGACAGGTTTAACATTGGCCATAATACGAACATTGAGTGGTGAACTGACAGTGATTATTGCCATCTTTAACATACAGCTTGTAGTTTTAATGTTATGGTAGAATATTAAAATTACAGTGCACTGTTACTCAGGTTTCCCATGAAAAAGACTTTTACCTAAACTGATTAAAGCAAGGTTCAGATTTCATCCAAATAAGTATGTTTATTATCAATATTAATATTATAGATAGGAAAATGTATAAATAGTTTTACTAGAGAACATTTATGTCATTTAAATACAGATTTTTTTTCATCATAGACTGATAATTGTAACTGTGAAAGATGGACTATTAGTCGCTTAACTACATTTTTTTCAGCTATCATTGGAAAATGTGCAATCCTGTCAAAACTGCCATGTTCAGATGTCTCTTTTCCCCCTCATCTATAACCTCTTTTACTCCACCCCTCCCCTCCCTGAACCCCGTGTGCTCAGCTGGTGTGTAATTGGTCGATCTGCGTTTAGCTGATCGACCAATTGGAGAATATGATTGGAGGATATGATGCCAGGACCTGGACCCTGATGATCTCAACGACACCTGCTTCTCTCACAACATGACAGTTAAGACTGAAACACAGCACGGCTCCCATTAATTATATAGAGGGTAAAGAATGGCTACGCCGGGAAATGAAACATCTTCTCTTTTTCGTTCTCACAGAGCTAAAAATAGTTTGGGGAACCTCACAGAAAAAATGCTTTGTGTGTGAAAAGCACATTTATCAGTATTCTCTAGATTTTTTTTCCAATCATCTTGCTGAATGCATGAAACAAACATGCCGTGGAAGTAAACAAATATAACTGCAGTATAATTATGTGTAATTATACTGCAGTATTTCTTTCAAAACAGGGCCAAGAAGCCAGTGAATGCCTGGAAGACACCAAGCTCGAGTTTATGCAGTTCATGCCATAAATAGAAACATGCCACCCCCTGTAGGCTAAAATTCACCCCCACCCCTTTAAAGTCAAGGCTGGACTAATCCCTTAGCTGAGCTGAGAGTTGCACGGCACTGAAATCTCACTGGAAGTGCGCAATGGTGAATGCTTTGATCCTCTACGACAACAGCTACTAAACAGAGTCGATGAAGCGTGGCATATGGCTCGTGCTTTAGTTAGAAAAGCACACAGAAAGGTTGAACTGTGGTTAATAGAGCTTCTATACACAGATGGCATATTTATTTTTCATCTGCAAAGAGGCAAAAACAATGTCAGATTAATGTTGTGCTACTATAAGACAGATTATAGTGAATTATTTACACTGAGTGGTGAGCACTGCTGCAAGCTAACTTACCCTGAAAAGTTCACTTTCTCTTGAATGACTGGAACAAAAAAAAAACTATTAATAAGAAACCAAGTGCAAATAATCTTTTTTCTTTTAAACACTTCAAATGAAAAAATGAAATGAGTCATGCTATAAGTGACCCACCAGTGAAATCCTCGTTTCTTTTAAAGTCGTCTACAGTTATTCTTTCACCTTAACAAGTTGATCCAAACTATGGTTTTTCAAACTTTTATTTCATTCCATTCACTTTGTATTTAATTATTAGTAATTAGTCATCTCTGGCTCTCTTCCACAGTGTCTTTTGTTGTGTCTTCATCCCATCACTCCGAACCAGTTACAGAAGATGGTTCCCCCTGTCTGAGCCTGGTTCTGCTGGAGGTTAATTCCTGTTAAAAAGGAGTTTTTCCTTCCCACTGTCGCCAAGTACTTGCTTATGGGGTGTAGTTTGATGGTTAGGATGTCCTTTGTATAATTGTAAGGGCAAAATAGTGCACTTTAAGGCAACTGCTGTTATTATTCTGCGCTATATAAATAAAATTGAATTGAACTGAAAATGTATGGCCGTCAATTGTATAACAGTCTTAGTTTTAAAATGTCAGAGTGTCACTAGAACTGGACTATTTTGTTGTTGCGTTTCACTGTTTCTTTAGCCATGTAGTGTGAAAGGTGCTCTAAATAATTTATAAGAAACCTGTTGGTGAATTCAGTTAAGTCTGTAGTCACCAAGCCTAAACTCTGGGCTAGTTTCAGTACTCAGATGAAATTGAATCATCCTGAAATCTTCTGTAAATAGAGTCTTCTCTGGAATGGGCTTCTAGAAATCCAGAAATTTGCCCAGTTTGATTTTTCACATTACTTATACATGGTCATAATTCTAGATTTGACCATGAAGCTTACGGCCTGTCGACAGTTACATGGAAATCTGCATTTTGGCCTTTTTTTTTAACATGTAGAAAAAGTTCTGGGTCACTGAAAACTAAGTTTTTGGAAAAAACTCTTTCCAGGGTAAAGATTTTCAGAAACTAAATTTGTATGTTTCACTTTTTTTTTTTTTCCATTGTCAGCATCCCATTATTGTTGTAACAGGACTGGCCAACATCTCTATGCAGTTATATGCAGTTATAACACCTCCCATTGCTTTGGCATGCTCTTGACAGCTTTTTTGTGCTTTCATGTGGATGGAGACATTTTTCAAGATGAAAGGGGAAACTGTTTTAAAAAAATCCCCATGCACATGTGGACATTTTCTGACCACTCCCTTTGTGAGCACTGCGGTGTGACTGCAGACCTCAAACTTGTGCACAGAGAAAAATAATCGACTTTTATTTTAAGCTGATTTTTGTGTTGGAGGATCTTCACTGGTGACGCTAAGCTACATGAGATCAGAATCATGCTCTTAATTCTAGCAACATTCATGGGGTTGGGCACCACGAATTCACACAGTGAGTGGATCAAACTGTCAACGTTACGCCCACAGTAACGTTGTGAGTCATATGACAGAGAACATTCAGCTCATTTGTCTGCCAGCACAGATTTTTTGGCTACACAAAAGCAATCTCTGATCACCAGGTGCTGTATTTGTCCATGAAAGCGAAGTTAAAATGAAGTTTAAGGACCCCTGTTTGACACACTTCAGAGGAATTAGGATACCTGGCAAAAGGACAAGTAGAAGGTAATAAAACAGCCCTGAAAGCCATAGAAAGGTGTGCAAATTTTTAAACTTTTAGATCACATATCATTTGACAAGTCTCATTTTCACATACTTGTGGTAACAACAAAAAGTAGTGCTGTTGCTTGTGTTCTTGATCTTCCTTTTTTATTCCACTGTCGCTCTATTTCTTCATATTTCACAAGACATGCTTTGTCCATGCTTGGTAAATTCTGGAAGACCCGACATCGAAGGATCAAAAAGCAACATCACTATGAAAATGTGACCACCACAAACCCTTTAGCCTGGTGGGGAATTTTCCAAAAGCTTCTGCTTAAAACCTGAAGTCATAAAGATTGGAAGGCTCCACCGTTCATGCTCTGTATTCATGCTGAAAATCAAGTCAAATCAAGTGAGCTTTTGCCCTTCTGCTCCAAGGGAGGTTTCTGCCCTCCCTGTGCTCGCCTCAGGACACCTGTGCTACAGTTTGACAGGTGTACCACCCTCCCAGTCAAACTCCCCATCTGCCACTGTCCCCAGAGCAGGTCACGCTTGACACCAGAATCGAGAGCCTATTCAGGCCTCACCTCACCACCCCAGCAGGTAAGCACTGTTATAACACACAGCAAGAAGGTCCTGAATTTGAAGCTACCAGCAGAGCTTCTCGGTGTGGAGTTTGAATTTGAGAATGGGATCTCTGAGTACTCTGGCTTAATCCCAAAGGGCAAAGACACATACGTCAGGTTAATTGGTGATTTGAGACTGGGCATACATGTGAATGTGAGAGTGAAGAATAGTCTGTCTCTCTGCGTTAACCCTGCGACAGACGCTGGACTTGGTGTCCCTATGACAGCTGGGATAGGCTCCTGTGACCTTGAATAGGGTAAGGAGAAGAAAATGCATGTATGCATAGTTTGGTCCACTCTGATGTTCAGAAACAGATGTGTCCCTTGTTACACTTCTTAAGTCTTCTTTGAGAAATGCTGCTTATCTGAATCTGGTGTTTAGGGACTAAGAATGAGGTAATCTGTCCACAGTGTAAAGCCCTTTAGAGTAGTTAGAGTAGTTATTAATTTATCATTCAGGCCTTTGGGTGTGTGTGTGTGTGTGTGTGTGTACGCTATATATAAGTGCAGCCAGACACATTGCATTTTAATTGCCACAGAAAAAAGAATAGGACAATGCAGTGTACAATCACAGCTGTCATTTCAGCCCAGTTTGATAACAGTCGGACAGGAAACAAATGTTTCCTTCTTTGTTTTAGACAAAAAAGATGCTGATTTGAAAATTACTAAGCACCTCAGTCACATAAATGGGACCATTATTAGGAGATTATTAATTGAATGCAGTCTATTTAATCGTGTTAAAAAAAGAAAAAACAATTATAACCAAGCAAAATTATGTGCATATGTGGGAGCTTTATGAGTCACTGTGAGTTAGAGCTAATCAGTACATGATGATGTCTTTAATTATCACGAAAGCTGTGAATGCTTTCCTTTGACATACATATTCAGATGTTAAATGCCTCATGTGTGCTCTCGGTGACTCCACAAGCCAGTGAGAAGCCAGTTTGGACAGTCCTCTCCAACCTGACACCATCAGTGTGCCGATTCACCACGACAGTAAATATTTATCCTTCAACATGTGTGTATTATGCCAATCATGACTCGCATATTGAGATTAGCAGTAATAATACTAATAAAACTAATAATTATAGAACTACTATCTGAGTACTAGCATGCCGACTTTTCTGGCAGGCCAGTTTGGTTTAACGCTCGCATTAAAGAGGAAATCTATCAAAGTTGCACATAAAGGTCAGTTTAGTTATCATGGGACAGGCTGGTCTCGTGGCACAATAGTCATGAAATGCCAAGTGTTAAACATAAACAAAAACTGTCCTTTTTCATGACAGTCAGCTTGGCATCTGTGAGACAACGCATTACCCACGAGGCGTAGAAAACCCAGCTTGTTTTAGTTGTTGTAGGCTGCATAAAGGATGGCCATAGTTAGCCTGAAAATGAGTTACTATCACTTCCTACTCTTCTTGCATGTTTTGCAACAACTACAATAAGTAGTATTGAGTTTTTATTTGTTGTTTACCGTTTGTGTGCACATATGTGAAAAAAGGTGTTGGGGGCGCGATGGACATAAGTTGTATTACATGCGTGACACTTAAAGGATATCTGGAAATAGCAATGTAACGTAAGTGTAGATGTTGATTTTGTTTAAGAATGACTTATCCTAGCATCTCAATCCCTGATTTTTGCTATAACCTTTTTATTTTCAGTCTCTCCCCAATTTTATGTTGCTGGATTTCCCCTTTAATGCTTTAGAAAGTGTGTTTCCATCTGCCTGTTTTTATTCACATTTTCAGCACTAACACAAACAAAAACACTCTGAAACAGACTTGGCGAATAAATCATGATGTCCATGAGACATGGCCTTCTGCTTCCCTTAAGAGACCGAATAAGGCAGCAGAATAAAACATTCAAACTATGTGGGATGACAGAACATCAGCAAGGATAACTCAAAGAGTTTTCTTTAACAAATAGAAAATGAACATGTCTAAACGTCCCAGTTTGTGAAAACTGTAGACAGAAATTTCAAATTCCATACATTATTAGTGGGATGGAAGAACTAGATGTGCTGTTCACATCACTCGCTTCTCATTTCTGCCCATCTGTCTATCTTATACATGTTGTTCTCTCTTATTAAATATTGAAAACATTATTACTGATCATCTCATCAAAGCAAACGTTCCCTCCACCACCAAGGGCACCACCACCACCTGCTCAAGTTTGAGAACAACAGTTGGTGTCTTGGTGAAAAGAAGTTACATTTTTAAAAACCGTAATCATTTTTTAAAATGTTTTATTCTACCAAAGATAGCAGTGCCTCAAAATGGCCTTCGAACCTGCAGAGAGAAAAGCATGACTACTTAAACACAAATGACAAGAAAGCTGCCAAAGAGAGTTGGTGGTCATACCAAATATTGACTTTAAAGCTTGTTAGATTGTATAAACCCTGTGTTTGCCTTTCATACCATATTTCCATTTATGTTTTCACTTTTCAATAAAACTGCACCAATTTCCTATTTTCATAGCATACTCTAAAGAAATGAATGGTGTCTTTTGCACAGTGTTGTATATGATTATTACCTGCGGGAAAGTAACTATAGTTTAAATGGACTTCAGAGTTTACAATAACTGACCCACAACTGTGACACCGCCTGTTATGAGGTTAAATTATGGAGTAATTTCCACAAATAAGCTGTCATCTGACCTGCTGTATGTTAGCTCTGCCATCATTCAAGTACTCTGTGTCACGCTTGTTGTTACAGTGGCCAGTTTTGTGTTTTGTAACTGCAGTCTTAAGCATTAAGGGTTTTTCATTGCTCTACTGTCACACACTACACCATAAAAACTTCATCTCATCCTTACACGTTCCTGAGCACAGTGAAGGGAGGCAGAGAGACAAATATAGTCACGGTGCCAAGTGGTCCTCAGCTCCTTATCCAGCCAAACGTCTTGTGTTCAGCAGAGCAGCTCCACCGATTCGCTCTGGTCCTTACTGCATGTTTGTTCATATATATTGCAGTTTGTGTTCACAGATCGCCAGGCTGTGTTACATATGAAATATTAAGCATTCAGCTATCAGGCGAGATGTGTTTGACACAGGCACAAATACTCTGAGCCTTCAAACTCAATTTGAATCAACATATACTCAGTTTAATCATGTGCACACTGCGGCAAGCATGAATCTCTGTGCCTGTGCTGAATGTATTAGCAGGCAGATGGAGAGTTATAAATGTACAATTTCTAACTGTAATTTATATCATGTTCACAGCATCCACATACCAAGCACCACATTGGAAAGCTGAACATCGTCGCCCCTCAGCTCTATTTATAATGATCAGCTGGCTCTTCGGTAAAAGCTTTGCAGATATTTTGGCCTCAGCGGATGAAAGCCGGCACCACTCACAAAATGTTGATTAATTTTTGGATGAGCCACATTGGCACTGTGCTGTTGCATTCAGAAGCATTACACTGATTGGCTCGATACAGGCGTTATCATTACAGTTCTATTTTAAAACTGTGAAAGGCCGCAACAGCTGCACAGTATGTTGGTTCTGATGACACTTGTGGGAGGATGAGGACTCCAAAAATGATGAGTCAAGAAGTGGATAATGTGAAAGTGATAAGATGTTACAAAAAAAGAGCTCAGGAAACTGCTTTTTGTTGTGGTTGTTTTTTGGGGGGTTGGACTTTGTTGTCTTTTGGGAACAAAAAATTTGTATTTTTTCTTGTTACGTATGAACTGATCTTCTTGTGTTCTTTGTTTTGTTTTGGGTTTTTTTACCTTACCACAATTTTTTATTGTCCATCATTCATGCAGTCTCTATGTGGCTTGAAAGAAAAAGAGCTTCCCAGACCTCCCACTCCCTGGCCGCCTCCTCTAGCACTGCTGGAGGGACACCGAGTTGATCCCAAGCCAGAGATTGGTCATCTATCAATCGAAAGCTTGGTGCTTCGATTGCTGGCTGCTCCAGTCTGCATGCCAAATATCCTCGGGCAAGATACTGAACACCAAGTTACTCTCTGATGCATCCATTGGAATGTGAAGGTTAGATTTAGCATCTCTTCAGCATATCCTGGGGCTGCCCTGGGATCTCCTTCTGGTTGGACATGCCTAACCAGGTAAGATAAGATAAGATAAAACTTTATTAATCCCTCGGGTGGGTTCCTCTGGGAAATTCGGTAAGGATGCATGCAGGAGGCCATCTAGTTTTAGATGTAGAGCAGCAGCTGCTCTACTCTGTGCTTCTGCTAATTGACTGAGCTCTTCAGCTTATCACTAAGGCTGAGCTCAGGCACCTTTTGATCAAATTCTTTCGGTCACTACCCAGAGCTTAGGACTACAGGTGAGTCTATGACCATGGAAAGACCAATAAATTAACATCTTCATCTTAGCTCAGTCTCGATCTCAACAGATGGTTAAAGCACTACCAAAATCCTGTTTATAATGATAGTGAAGATTTAAATGAGGGGGATCAGCTTCAGTATTCATCAGCACTGAATTTGTATTTTGGACTAAACAATATTTGTAGAAAAAAAACAACATAGATCTATAATCTATACCTTAAGTATTAATGGACATTTCAAGTGATTACGTGTAAAACTTTCAAAATAAATTTCTATCAAAGTAATTTGACTTTGAGGTTGGATTATTACTTTACAGTATTCCCTCAGAGACTGGACTAAATTTGATTATAATACCATAACAAAGTCACATGCCAAGGTTTTTTATTTGGCAGAATGATGCTGGCTTTGAGACTGCAGTGCACTCTGGAGAATTTATTTGACTTTTCTGTTTTAATAAATGCTTCAGCTGTGTGTTAAAGATGATGATGTTATAATTGTATAATTGTCATTGTGAGTGAACGAATATCAAAGTATATCAAATGTCCTCCAAACAACTGTTTGTGTGAAGTCCTGCAAGGCTTTAAGTGCAGGACAGGTGACTTTTTACTTTATGACTGCAAGCATGTGGTTGTGATACAACTAAAGCCTCAATTACACAACCAAGGTGAGAGAACGAGACGGGCTCATCCATCACAGGAGAGAGGCGAGGCACTCGGAATTGGCAGCTGTCTCCTCTGGTGTGCCGAAGACTCAAGAGGCTCAGTGAAATTACAATGCAAAGCTGGCCTTGCTGCCAAGCGTTCAATGACACCCTCATCTGCTGAGGGCATTTATGCATGTCTTTTTTTTTTTTTACTTTACTTCTCACAAGCATACCAAGTTATCAGCAAACCTCATCTTTTTCTAAAGGGATTATGTTTGGGTGTTTTTTCTTTGGTCACCTGAAGATCAACTATTATGAACTATGACCAGTTACAGTTATACCATGACTTTAATGAGTTTGGTCCCAATTCAAGCTACATTTGTTGATTTTTTGGCTACTCAGAGGAGAGAAATCTGCATTGAAGTTGGTTTATCCTACATTCAGCACAAAGAAAAATGAACCAGAATACAAATCAAATCAAGTTGACTTGGTTTTACAGGGCAGCATGCAAACAAGGCCAGTGGAAGTGTGTCTAAAACGGCTTGCAGCAAAAAACAAAAAGTGATTTAGCTGTTTAGTTTCAGCTAAGAAGTTGGTTTAGGTATCCATGAACACACAATAAGTGGAACTTCCAGTGAGAATTTATTTCTAATAATCTTCATGAGGTCTGAGGATGATGTGTTATCATCTCGAAGAGCTCTGAGTCACACCACTACCTCTCCCAAACAGCTCTTTTGGTGATTGTGCTAATTAGTGTTCACATTATTGCTACATCAGAACATTACATCCTTTGACTGTAGGAGTTCAGATTGTGAAAGGTGCCTTCCCTAGTTGTTTTAAGGCTACAGAAAAAAAAAAAAAAGATTGTTCCAAATTTTGTCTTAAAGCTCTTTTAAAAGGAGCTGCATGAGTTTTTTTTTTTTTTAATTTTTGATTGCGTGCATCCTTGGCTTTTATCTTTTCTAGTAACTGTGTATTGAGCCTGTAAATGGAAATCCAGTGTGTGTTCTGGTGTCCTCTAGCTAAATCTGTCAGTGTTCAAAGTCACACATACTAGTTGCCCAGCTGTCCAGGCATCAGCTGCCTTCTTCATGTGGAAACATCCCCGGCGCATATCGGGCAGAGCCCCGCCCCCACCTTGGCTACTCAGACCACATCTCTGTTATGCTAATTCCAGCATACAGACCACTCATCAGGCGATCAAAACCGGTTCTGAAGCAGGTGAAAACCTGGCCAGCAGGAGCCACCTCTGCTCTTCAGGACTGTTTTGAGAGCACTGACTGGAACATGTTTAGGGAGGCTGCAACTTACGGCGACTTCACTGACTTGGAGGAGTACACGTCATCAGCGTCCAGCTACATCAACAAGTGCACCGATGACATCACTGTCTCCAAGACCATCATCTCACGACCCAACCAGAAACCGTGGATTACTGCGGAAGTGCGTGCACTTCTGAGGACCCGAGACTCTGCCTTCAAAGCGGGAGATAAGGTGGCACTTAGTAGAGCTAGGGCCGAACTTTCTCGGGCCATCAGAGAGGCGAAGCGTGCACACGCCCAGAGAATCCACAACCACTTCAAGGACAGCAGCGACACACGGCGCATGTGGCAGGGCTTACAAGCCATCACTAACTACAGGACGACATCACCTGCCTGTGGTGGTGACGGCTCCCTCCCAGATGCGCTGAAGAACTTCTACGCTCGGTTCGACAGGCAGAACGACGTGGCAGCGAGGAAGTCCACCCCTCCTCCGAACGACCAGGTGCTGTGTCTCACTACAGCTGAGGTGAGGAAAACTCTACGCAGAGTCAACCCACGTAAAGCTGCTGGACCAGACAACATCCCAGGCAGAGTGCTCAGAGAATGTGCTGAACAGCTGGCAGATGTTCTCACCGACATCTTCAACATCTCTCTGAGCAGTGCCGTCGTTCCCACGTGCTTCAAGGCCACCACCATCGTCCCCGTGCCCAAGAAGTCTTCTGTGTCCCGTCTCAACGACTACCGTCCTGTTGCACTTACACCCACCATCATGAAGTGCTTCAAGCGGCTCGTCATGAGACACATCAAGACCCTGCTGCTCCCCTCACTGGACCCACTGCAATTTGCGTACCGCCATAACCGCTCAACGGACGACGCCATCTCCACTGCACTCCATCTTGCCCTCACACACTTGGACAAGAAGGACACACACGTTCGAATGCTGTAAATAGATTTCAGCTCAGCGTTCAACACGATCATCCCCCAACAACTGATCGGAAAGCTGAGCCTGTTGGGCCTGAACACCTCCCTCTGCAACTGGATCCTGGACTTTCTGACCGGAAGGCCTCAGTCAGTACGGATCAGGAACTGCACCTCCAGCACCACCACACTGAGCACTGGGGCCCCACAAGGCTGTGTGCTCAGTCCTCTGCTGTTCACACTGCTGACTCATGACTATGTAGCAACACACAGTTCAAATCACATCATTAAGTTCGCTGATGACACGACCGTGGTGGGTCTCATTAGCAAGAACGACGAGTCAGTGTACAGAGAGGAAGTGCAGAGGCTAACGGACTGGTGTAAAGACAACAACCTGTCTCTGAATGTTGACAAGACAAAAGAGATGGTTGTTGACTTTAGGAGGACACGAGGCGACCATTCACCGCTGAGCATCAACGGCTCCTTTGTGGAGATCGTTGACAGCACCAAATTCCTGGGCGTCCACCTGGAGAAGGACCTCGGCTGGTCCCTCAACACCAGCTTCCTGCACAAGAAAGCCCAACAGCGTCTCTTCTTTCTGAGAAGACTGAGAAAGGCCCAGCTTCCACCACCGATCCTGACCACCTTCTATAGAGGAACTATCGAGAGCATCCTGAGCGGCTGTATCACTGCCTGGTTTGGGAACTGTGCCATATCGGACCGCAAGACCCTACAGCGGATAGTGGGAACAGCAGAGAAGATCATCGGGGTCTCTCTCCCCTCTATTAAGGACATCTACACCACACGCTGCATTCGCAAAGCCACCAGCATTGTGGCTGATTGGACACACCCCTCTCACACACTCTTCACACTCCTGCCATCTGGAAAAAGGTACCGAAGCATTCGGGCACACACATCCAGACTGTGCAACAGCTTCTTTCCACAAGCCATCCGTCTCCTCAACAAAAAGGGACTGGACTGATAAACACACACACACACACACACACACACACACACACACACACACACACACACACACACACACACACTATCACTCAGCTCAACTCAACTACCTCAAAGCATTGAGACTGGACTTACACATCAACCTGTAAATGCTCTTTTTGCACAATATTTTTATGTTTACTGTTCCTGCACTACCTACATACCAAGTATGTTTACTGTTTCCTTTGCACTACCTACCTAGTTAGTTAGTTTTAGTTAGATAATTAGTTTTTTGTTAATTTATGTTGTAATTTATGTTAGGTCAGTCTGTCCTGTCTCTAGTTAGCTAGTTTAGTGTTTTTCTGTTAATTTATGTTGTAAATTTATGTTGCATGTAGCACCTTGGCCCTGGAGGAACGTTGTTTCGCTTCACTGTGTACAAACTGTATATGGTTGAAGTGACAATAAAGCCGACTTGACTTGACTTGTATGCCTATTTAAAAGGAGGGATGATATATTTTCTGTACAGTTCATTAAAATGTTACATATAGATTTCACAACAACACAAAAGAACCAGAAAGTTGCACATATACAGTGATGAAGAATTCTGAGATCTATCTTAACTTACTTATGAGCTGTCAGTTGATTTGCAGGTTATGTCAGATCATAACTCTGCAGCTGGTCTGCAATCCAGCCTTAACGTTAATCCAACCAGTAAGAATCATAGATACATCCAAAATTACATCTGTGCATGCTGGCGTTTTCAGGGGAGGATGCCAGCTAGTTGGCTTCCTTTTTTTAAATTTTAAATTTATTACTGGTAAATGAAGAAAAACAAACCTTTACCTGGCTCAGATCTTTCTGCTTTTTCTTTACATTGTTTCGAAAGTGAAGAGTTCCCAAGTTAGAACAATCCTTTCCCAGCTGAATGCTTCCTGATTGTGCTCACTGTATGACTCAACAAATATTTTTACTCTGGTTATTGAGGTTTGTAAAAAAAATCTGATCACAAACGTTACACGCAGGAAAAAATGTTTAACAGGTTCATTGCAATTAACACAGAAAACAGTCGATCGCATAAGAGTGGGGATTTTTCCTCTAAGAGTTCCAGAGAGCGGGCAGGTAGGCCCAGATTTTTCTCCACAGGATTTCCCTCTACAGATTGCAAGCATGAGAGAATCATTTGCACAAACGGAGACAATGGTGAGTCCATAAACAATGAACCAAAACAAAAAGCACAAGCAGCACTACAAGTAGACACTGCAACAACTGAGTGAAAACTCCAGGTGCAGGTGAGTGATTGCAGGATTGCTTCCAGGTGTGTAGTCACTGGCTCTAACGCACATAACTTTTTATTCACTTTTATCCTCTTGAATTTATAAATGATAACATAACAAGACAAATAACCAAAACCAACCCAGTTAAAAGTAGACTGAAGTTTGGTTGATGCAACCAAATTTGATTTCTTGTTAAATGCAGATACCAGTCATTAAACGTGCGGGATAAACTTCACACAGACAAGTTCTTGAAATTCAGAGGTTGATTAAAAGTAAAAAAATAAAAAACTTTCTTCCCTTAAACTTTGTCTTTACAACAAGGACATTTTAATGGATTAAAACGATTAATTAAAAAGTCTAATTTCTCCATTAGGATGTTCAACTACCATTCATTGAGTCTAATTGTTTGGTTCTAATTTAGATTGAAAAATAGAGCACAGACTTTAAGTTTACAGGTTTCTCCGTGACCAGAGAAAAATTAATATTAATGTGCCCTGAGATGTGAGAGCAGTTTCTAATTTAGAAACTGATCTTAGAAGTCGCTGTTGATCTGTTCAGGTCACATAATGTCCTCGGCCAGTTTCAGTCATTAGATTCATCCTTAGAGTTTTGGCTGCAGGTTTCTTTAAAACCAGATTAATTTTTTAAAATGTTTTTCCCTTTAAGAAAGTGTGTTTAAAATTTCTGTGACATGGATAAAGAAGAATGAAGATAAAAATGTTTTCCCTGTACCTGCGTGCGTTCTTTCCGGGTACTCCGGCTTCCTCAAACAGTCAAAAAGCCTGCAGTTAGTGGGGTTAGGTTGACTGGTGTTTCTAAATTGCCTATAGATGTAAATATGAGTGCACATTATTGTCTGTCTCTGTGTTAGCCCTGCAACAGACTGGCTACCTGTCCGGGGTCTGTCCTGTGAATGTGGTGGTGCCACGGGACAAGAAAACGAAGTTTCAGACAGCCTGTAAACAAAACCTACAATTGGTCTCATTTGAAACAAATCAAAGCGAAGAGTGTTTTCTTTTCCAGATGAGTTTAGAAAACCGACTGGTTGAATTTTGCATTTGTAGTATTATTGCCATTTTCTGTCTGGGTAATTTGATCTGATATTATTGTCTTTATTTCAAATACTTTACATGTAAAAAACATTTTTGACATTGTGAGCGCATTCTTTTTCATTGTGGGAAGTCGTGGTTAGTACTTCAAAATAAGAGTCAAGCTGTAGAAACAATAACAAAAACATTGCACCAACCATGCACACTGGCTCTTTAATACTTTACAGTTATTTTGATTATTTGCACTGAATATTTGATGAAACGATACAGGAGCAAACCCTGTCAGTAATCACTCTTCTTCTCATGCTCTAACGAGTGAATTAGCAGTGCTTACATGACGGAGAAAGAGGGGGCTCAGCGCAGCATATGGCTTTGTTTAGATAATGCCTTTTTTGTTTGAAATGGCCAGACGGAGAGAAGCAACCCTGAAAACAAAGCCAAGTCCTCCCAGGCAAACCAACAGGAAATGTAGGTCAGCACAAAGTACAAGGTTGAAGAAAACGGCACAGATAACAGATTCATCCTGGCTGATATTTCTGTTCTAATGTCTTCAGTATTTTTTTCTTCTGCATTTTTTCCCCTCCTCAGTCCTACAAATCTTTCCAGCTCCGTCATTAGTTCCTTCATTTTAAAATTCCAGCCTCATTTTCTGTCTATGATTGGGGAAAGTTTTCATGTGAAATCATCGTATCTGTGGCAGTAATTGCCCTGGCAGCCAGCTGACGTGCTTTAAAGTGCTAATGCAGGAGCGGAGAGAGCTAGGTTGTTACATGAAGGATGTGAGCTGAAGTCAGCACATCCAGGCTGATAACAAGCCCAGTGCAAAGTCAGTTAAAAGTCAATCAATGTTGTTTAGGGAAACTTGGACAACTTCAAATGTGTAGCAAGAGCACAGAGAAGCGAAGCATCTCCTGGTAATGATGTGTTGGCTCTGTGACTGATCTGAAGTCTGGTCCAGTTCGCTTTAAAGGAAAGCAAAAGAAGAAAGGGAAGGAGGGGAACATTTTGGCAGCAACTGAAGGCATGTAAAAGAATGGACCTTCTGGTCAGAGCGCCTACCTTTCCAAAACACTCCCAAGAGTTCACATTTTTTATCTGTTATACTGCTTCGCTATCAAAACATGCAATTCCCTCCACTGTCCATAATCCCACACATTCCTGGACTGAACCTCAAACCAGGTTCTTTATATGCCATCCAGCTGAAGCGGCACATGCATCTAAACCTGTGTTGATCAGCAGCAAGAGGAAACAAGCTCCCAAATCGATGATCAGACCATGAAAAGCACCCTATTTGTGTGTACATTCTAGTTTGTTTTAGAGAGGTCATTATTTTACAAGTTCACAAAATATTCATATCCAATATTCATTTTTTCTCCTGCCTATTCAGAGAATCTCATTCAGAAATCAGAAGATCGATGGAAAGAATGCTGAGGGATCTTGGTGAGCAGTGGTGGAGATCACTGACGGTGTAAAATGATAGATGTAGCCGCAATGGCATCATAGCAAGCTGCATTCATAACTGTCTGGTTCAAAGCACAGATCCAAGTAACAGACAGGGACACTTAAACTACACAGTCTGCACTGCAATCCAAGCCAAATTGATCAAATAACATCATTTTTTAAATTCTCCGGCAGCACAAACAAGCATTCAGGTGTTTGAAAACACACCTGAATGCTCCAGACCAGCAAACTGCCAAAACTTCTGCTTTTACAGAGCTGCTCAGACTTGCTGATGACCAGTTAATCAAGCCCATTTGATTTGCAGCAGCTGGCTGTTAAATAATGTAATTTTTACACCTGCTAAGTACCGCCTCTTAAATTTTGGTAAAGTTGAAAAGATAGTTACACTTCAAATGGGTGGTTGTGGTGTCTAAATGTGTCTGTAAAGGAAAGTTCATAACTCTCCTTTGCAGGTGAGTTATGTAGAAAATGCTTTTTAAAGACAGAGAGACTAATAGATCAGCTTGAATGAGTTTAGAATATATGTTATAAAATTAAGCATGATGTAGGTTGGATGTAATCTGCCTCACTATCTGAATGACAGGATCTGCTTTTTGCCGTCTTCTGCCTTGTAGGTCTGGTGTTGGTATGATGAGCAGAGTCTTTACACTGAGAATGATATCTTGAAAGACTTTTAAAAAGATGAAGCCAAGAAACAAGATTTCAGCAATGAGAGAAAACTGTGTTAATAAAAAGCCAGGGTCTCAGAAGGGTAGTTTTTGTGCACCTCGAGAGTCTAGACTTGCACTAATTCGTTTTGAATAAACTGGAACCTGACCAAATGAGCTAACTATTTAAAACCTTCCACTGATTAAAAGATTCCCCAAACCACCAAAACACAACCAAATTAACTGGCCATAATAATAATAATAAACCACTCATCTTAACTGGGCTGCAGACTTTTCCAATTTGTTGGTTGGGAAGCCGGGACTCCCCTGAAGAGGTCATATGATCAGGCAGGTAATTTTGCATCTTATGAGAAAATCTTCAGAAAGTGATAACTGCTCCTTCGGGTCGATCTTTAATAGCTGGTACTGCAGGCTCTTTCCCCAAGGTTTTTGGAGGGCTTAGGTGTTGCACATAGGGTGGGTCAGCATTTTCAAACAGTCTTTCTGAGCTCATCATCAGTAACAGTCAATTTCCTCCCTGCTTCTCATGAATTCATTTCCTCTGTGGCAGTAAAATGCATTACTGGAGCTCTCTCAATCTCCTGCAGGTTAAATAAAGTGCAGTACCAGTGGTGATTGTAATTGTTTACAGTATAACCCAGTTTGTACCAAACTGAAGATATTTCCTACATACAGATATCCTACTGGCTAACGTGTGATATGACAAAATGTCCTTGAGCCAGATACTGAATCCAGAATTTCTGCCAGTGCATCCCTCAGAGTGTTCTTTACCCCTCAAAAACCTAGCTTTTTACCAAAGATACTTTACTACTCATTCACACAGTGCTTTATTCTGTGCCTTTTTCTATCTATTGTACACACTCACACTCAGAGTGCTCAGAAAAGTGAAGTGCTGTCAAAGTACCGGTCCATTTATTCTACACTTTAAATCGTGATTTGGCATTATTCTTGTGACGAAGAGTCAAAGTTTTTCCCTTTCCCACAGAAAGTAAAGGTTTTCCAGAGCAAGTTCTTAAGGTGTGTTTGTATCCTAAATGTCAAAACCGGGCACTGTCTGATAAATGACCAAATAGGCGATGGCCGTGGGACAGCATTTTGTTTTCTTCTCCTTCTATGAATCAAATCAAATTTCTTCAATCAGTTTTATCAAACCCGAGTTACGACACAACTCGTAGAGCTCATTTACTCTAAAAACTAATTGAAACACCTTTGGACTATTTATAGCATAAATGTCACTGGGTTGGATTCCCTTCAGCCTTCCAAGGTGCCTTAATGCTCTTAATGCTTTGTGGCATAGCTTCAACATGGTGCTGGCAACACTCCTCAAAGATTTTGGTTTAGCTTGATATGATTGTATCATAGTTGCTGCAGATTTATCTGCTGCACATCCATGATATGAATATCTCATTCCACCATATCCCAAAAGGTGCTCTGTTGGATTGAGATCCGCTGACCAACAATACCCAGAAAGGCTGTGGGATTTAAGCAATGCTGAATTAAAAGAGGCTTAAAATGTGCCAAGAAAATATCCCCCCATACCATCACATTATGAGCAGCATCCTGAACTGCTGATGAGAGGCAGAATGGATCCATGCTTCCATGTTGTTTACACCTTACAAATTCTACCCTATCATCTGACTGTTGCAGCAGAAACTGAGACTCATCGATCGGGCAATGTTTTAATCTTCCTTTGTCCAGTTTTGGTGAGCCAGTGTGAACTGTAGCCTCAGTTTCCTGTTCGTAACCGACAGGAACGTCACAGTAGTGTTTTTGAGCACAAATAAAAGTATTTTGATTGTTTGTTTTTCCCAGAAGAATCAGAGGTTTTGAGTATATATTAGGGTGCGTTTACGCTTCTTAGAAAAGGGTGAAAGGTTTTGAGAAATGCATTTAAGCGACTCAGAAAACTGTAGCAGTCTCTGAGGTTGAGACTATTAAACAATGCCTTAGTGAAAATCAAGTTGTTTAACCTTGTTAATATGTGATGTGTTTTTATGCTGTGTCTGCTCTGCTATATGAGTAAAAAACAAAAAAAACAAACAGAAAAAAAGCAGTCTGTGCCGTGTCTGAGCATCGTTGCTTTGAATACTCAGTGGCTGTGAGGCCTTGAAAGGACGATACAAACCAGTCCTTTACTGAGCTCTAATACTCCAGTGTCAATGAGTCAGACTCACTTTGCTCATTTTAATTTTAATTTTTCCTTGGAAATAAATTTTCCTTTAGACCAAAAACTGTCAATAATTTCTCATTAACATTCACATTCAAGCAAGTTTAGCAGCACAAAAGACAAATGATTTATGATTTTTATTAAAGACTACATGCTTAGTGATGGTAACATGACACTCAATACCAGCACAACTCTGTACAGCATGTCATAAAAATACAGCACAAGCCTTACATTTTAGTCTGAATGGAGCTTTGGTTTTGCTGAACGTAGCTGTTGGTTTGAAGTTGTAAGCTAAAGGGCAGGATGTGCAAGGAAAAGGAGGTCAAAACATCATGACTAGAGGAACACTGGAAGCTGTTTACCCACCATTAAAACAAGTAAACTGTTTGTTTCAAAAAACAACACAACTCAACACTTCTTAATCCTCCTCAAAACAGTAGATTCATTGTAAATCTGGTGCAAAGTTGAGCTCATATCCCGCCTTAACTGGTTAAACTGACCAATCAGGTCATGAGGTCTCTGTACTACATAGCAAGTAGTAGAGGGACAACCTGAAAACACAGACGAACAGAATCAACTGTGGGATTTCCTTACCTGGATAAATGAGCACACATCAATGCATACAAAGCTATTTATTTATAATCAGGATATATACATTTTTCTACCATACCCTGACGTCAACAATCAGGCTACGAGTGAGTTCACGTAAAATATAAAACCATAATATTAGAGAATTATGAAGACATTAAGCATATAATACAGGCTGCTGTAACCATGAATGAATATAAAACGTGTTCAAATGTATTTTCTTGTATACCAGTAGATTTGATACAAGCCCAGGAGTAGGTGAGACCGGAGCAAAAATCTAAAAATGAATAAGTTAACTGCTCACAGTAACAATTCCTTTGTTTATGATTCAACAAAAAAGTGAAAAGATCATGCTGACATTCTGCAGGATCTAATCTAATGAAATTACATTTCATACTCAAATACAAAACAAGTGGTGGTCTTCGCAGGCACGTTCACGCTGTAAACCGTGTCCAGCCTTTATGGTCGTGTGGTAGTGATTTATGAATCACAAGGCAGTTGCACCATATAACATACTCTGCTTTATCATCTAGTTTACCCTACATGGGGTAAATAATTTACCAAATGAGCATCATGCTGCATTGAAGAAGACTTCAAAGTAGCTCATTAGGGAAATTTTTCTGAGCTCAATAATGAAGTGAGAAGGCTCAGAGTAGTATCACATCTGTGAGTACTGAAGGGTCTCTTAATTAAGAGGTAAGGTAGAAATATGGTGACAAGCTACACCCTCACCTTTCTCTGACGCAAACAGGAACGTCCAATCAGTGTCTTCTTCACTTTATGGGACTATGAATGAAGATCATGTCTATCACTTACTGGAAAGTATCTCTGTTTTCATTTTTAAGTCTCATTCTATGATTTTCAAAATTAAAAATGCTTCTATTCATCCGAAGCAGAATATATGCTATTTTCAGTATATTTAATATACTGATATAATAGAATGGAAATACCTCTATGTAGAGGTTATGAATAGAGAAGGGAATGAAAATGTCTGTAGAACATGATGTGCTTGTACTGAATCCAATGTACAAAGTTATTGTGAGTATGTAAGTGTGTTACTGCAGTGCAATAATTGAGCACATCTGCGAGTCGCGTAACGTAAATTTCGTCATTAGATGGAGACGGTCCATGCAGAAATCCACTGTCTGCCTGTTTATTGTTCGGTTGTTTGTTTGTTTTTTACCATGCAGACTTGTCCTTGTAGAATTTAATGCACCAACTGCTCACGGTGCAATGTTCTACTGCATCTAAGGAAGATTAGGAAAAAGCTTTGTGAGTTCATAAATGAACTGAGGTGTAGGCTCGTGTTCATAACCAGAGGAGCTGCCCCCTGCTGGCCATTAGAAGGAGTACACTTTTAGGGCACTCCCACATTGACACTTCCTGCGCTATAAAAAAGGATGTGCATGACAGTGCAGGATGATAGTTGATATAAAAAAGAATCAGGTAATATGACTCAACTCCTTGCTTGTGCATTGCACTGAAAACACTAAGAATAGCTGTGTAATCGAACTCTCAGCCCGAGACGGGGCATGTTTCTTGCACTCATTAGCCAGGAAAATCAATCTCCTTATATTTCTGCCAGGAGCCTTTTATACCTCTGATCAGCTGCATTCTGAAGCCTCTTTTTCTGGAAAAACCATAGAGACGTGTCCCTCAGAGGACAACACAGATGCAAGCTAATTAGCAGCTAATTAGTTCAAACCGCTGGACTGAAAATGTCAACAGCATGTTTAACCACCATGCTACACTCCTGTGCCAAAAACAACAAAACAGCAAAAGTGGGTAAGTCTGAACTGAAGAAGGGACACCAGGATATCTTTTTCTTGTCCCTCAAGTCTGCATTTGCCACAGCCTGAAAGTCCTCCTCTTCTTTAGCTCCCCTGTCGACCTGTGTGGCGGTTGGCAGAATTAATAACCAGCTAAATTATTGAGGGAAAGCTATGAATAATGTTTACGTATTAATCATTCATGGTGGCCAGCCAAGCACAGGGACTACTACTCCCCTGGAAATTACCGGCTCACCTCGATAACATAAATTATCCATCAGTTTTCAATCAGCCTTCTCCGCTCAGCAAGCCAAACTATCACTACAAAATACAGATGCATGCAGTCATTGCCCACCATGGAGCCTGATGGTGATGATTCACCAGTTCAAATAACATGTTATTAGGATCCGTGTTACCCAACATTAAGACACACTTCCTATGAATCCTTTCTCTTCCATGTCCTCTCTTCTTAGCTGTTGGAGGGAAAAAACATGTAGGAAGTTATTTTTCCAGCCTTGAGTTATCTGCACTTTCCAGAGACTCAGTAAGCTTTTGTTGTGTTTACTGTGGAAGAGCAGCTCTCTCCCAGCTCTGAGCCTCTACCCTTCTCATTCTGAGGTAAACAAACACTTTTTCAACTTCAAACACATACCATTGCACGTTTTCCTCACCTGCTTTATTATCCAGTGAAAGATCACACCTGTAAAGTATTGAAGTATGTTGGTATTAAATGGGAAGCCAGGACTCAGGCAGGTTCCATTACCTTTTAATTGATAAAGGAAAACAGGCATGCAAATTGTTGCATGAGCGTGGTGTGCATTTGCAAAGAAAAGATTGTGAAATTCTCAAGATAAGTGTTTCATACATTCAACAGACACTTTATTAGGTACGCCTTGCCAGTACTGGGTTGAATCCCCGTCAGCCTTCAGAGCTGTCTTAATTCTTTGTGCAGTAGATTCAACAAGGTACTCAGAGATTTTGGTCATATTTACACGACAGCATCACACAGCTGGTGCGGATTTGTTGTTTGCACATCCATGTTGCAAATCACTGTGACATGGTATGTTATTCTACTGGAAGCTGTGGACAGAAGATGGGTAGACTCTCATCATAAAGGGATGGACAAGGGTGGGAACCCCAACCATCAGCCTGAACTATTCAAACAAGGCAGGATGGATCCATGCTTTCATGTTACTTATGCCAAGTTCTTACCCTACCATCTGTATGTAGCAGCAGACAGTAGGATGAGCACATGTGAATTGCAGATTCAGTTTCCTGTTCTTAGCTGATAGGAACTTTCTGCAGTCTTCTACTGCTGTGGCTCTTCTACTTCAAGGTTTGGAGTGTTGTAGTTACTGTTGACTTCCTATCAGGCCAAGCACTCTGACCAATCTCCTTTGACCTCTGGTGAATGGCAGAATTTTCTTATTTTCAGTAGATCACATCAGCGTGTCATGCACCACCACCACCACCAAAAGTCACTTAAATCAGCTTTCTTCCCCAGAAAGCTGATGCTCAGTTTGAACTTCAACAGGTCTTCCAGTTTTATTGAATGACCTTTCATCTTATCTACATGCCTAAATGCATGGCTGTCATGTGACTGGCTGATTAGATATTTGCATTAACACACAGCTGGGCAGGTTTACCTAACAAAGTGGCAGGTGAGGGTAAATGAAGAGAAATTAAGCACCGTGTTATACAAATATGGAAAGAAAATTAATAAATTAATAAAATTTAGAAACACACAAAAAAGTCATTCTGAAGTGAGATACTATCAAAGCTGTACATTTGCATCCATGTTTCATTTATAAAAAATAGTTCAAACTTCTCATTAGCATTTTTTTCATCATTCTTCTTTTCCTTGGCAGAAATGTAAAATTTAGATGTAGATAAAATTCAGTACCTTTCCACTTACTCACATAAATTGTATCAAAATGTTGTGACGTCTTGAAATAAACTCATGAACTGTTCCTGCATGTGCACACTATAATGAAAATATTGAAGTTAGTCAGGTCTCCTACAGCTACTTCACATAAATGAACTTGCAGTCCTTTGATAATATCCATCTGCACACAGTCTTCAGACTGCAAAGTGTTTAAAATGAAAATAAAATTGAAGTATGTTGAAATTGTGGCTGGATTAATGATTTAACTCTGCAAAACTAATTGTAGCTAATGCCACAAACACACATTAACTAGATTTAACTGACAATTAATGGGTGCACTTGTGCAGCAAGAAAAAATAATTACACTCAGTTTATTCAGAAACTGAATGTAAACCCTTTGATTAGCTAAAAGGGTACTGACAAATTTGATCAATCTACAAAAACTTAAAAAGTTAAACTTGGCTAAAGCCAAAATAGATTCCAAATGGAGAGGAGGAGTAATTGGCCTCTCAATTAAAGCGACTGGTTCGATTTGTAGGAATATTTACATTTATCAGGAACTTTCTGGATGGGCTTACAGTCAAGTAGATGCACACAAACACACTGTAGATAAAAAAATTTTTAAATCAGAAGCAACAGAGCGGCACAGTCATCAGTCACAGGGTCTGTCTGTGAACTGTATGGCTTTGAATCACCGCAGCTCTCCAGATCTCAGGATAAATCAAATTAGTGTTAACTAATAATAATGGCAGTATATTAAACACTTCAACCTAACTTCCACATTGTTTCTGGTCCAAAAACAGCACCACCTTGGATTATGGCAGTGTAAAGTGGAAAATAAAATAACTAGTGAACAAGGACAGAGAGAGACACAAAACGCAGACACTTATGAAATCATTCCTCTTTTTTAAAGTTTATAAACTTTATTTGTTTAGCTAATTGAATTCATACTTTAATCAGAGTACTACGTAGGTTTGGGTGAGGGCCTTCAGATAATATTCACACCAAATGGCGATGTGGGGATAAAAATATGTGATTTCAATGACTGTTAGTGTGAAAACAGGCTGTTTGTGGTATCTCCTTCTAGGGTCGTCTTTTCTAGGGTTTGGTGACATGTTGTTGTGTGACAAATGTAAAACATCAAGCAAACAGCAGCTCTGTGGATGAAAATGGCTTAGTAATGACAGATATCAGACTAGTGGAGGTGCGAATGGGAAGCTTCGGTAACTTTGGTGAATGTTTAAAACTGTTGAGCCCAACCAGAAAACACAACCCAGTCGTGTGAAAAACGAGTCTATGCAGTGCTTTAAAAAACTAAATGAACCCTTACTGCTTCCATTGGAATTAACCAAGTGTATCTACTTATAAGCTGCTGGTTTCCCTCTTAACTGATCATCAACAAAAGCTGGATGTCCCACACCTTTGAAAATTATTTCACCTCAAGGTCAGGCTGTGCAACGCTCAGAGAAACTGCAAAAAACCAAAGAGCTACATCTCAGACCTCGGTTAGCGTGTTAAATGTTAAAAATCATGAAAGTAAACATAGAAAAACACTGAACAAGGCTTGTTTGGAAGGGTTTCCTGGAGAAAGCCTCTTCTCTCTAAAAAGAACATGACAGCATGGTGTAGCTTTGCAAGGTTGCATCTTTTGGAGCATTATCCTTTGGACAGATGAGACCAAGATGGAGATGTTTGGTCATTATACACTGCCACATTTGGCATAAACACCTCATATTAACAAAAACACTCCACATGGTGGAGGAGGGGTGGTGATTTGGGCTTGTTTTTGCAGCACAGGACCTGGGCACCTTGCAATCACTGAGTTGACCATGAACTCCTTTGCATACCAAAGTATCCCAGAGTCAGATGTGAAGCCATCTGTTCATAGCCCTAACCCTAACAGGAGGGGTGGTAGGGGTCCAGTGAAATTCCAGATGTTATTGTCCAACAGTATCCAAATGTCAGCAACAAATCAATGAATAATAAGCAGGTTGCTGCACACATTGATGAGGTATGGTGTTCCCAGCTGATTTTACTGTATAGTGATGATCACAGGTATGTGAAGCTTTGTGCATTAAACTGGAAAGAAGCTGGAGGACCACACAGTTCATCGGCACACACTGCAGCAAGGGGCCGACATGTCGAGGAGATCTAACAACAAATATTTTACAGTAAGGGCTGATCTTTTTAAAAAAATTATTTCATTTTATTTGAAATATTATTACAAACATACGACCAAGTGCAAGTAAAAAGTGTTCGTTTCTCACTCGTACTGTGTGGGAAGGTGTGTCACTTTGGGCTCGGTTTCTGTTACAGCAGAGAAACACTTGGAAGATTTTCCTCCAGCCCACAAAAGGTAATTACTTGAGCATGTGATCCATTTTTATGGGACTCTGACTCTTTGACACAGTGATTTCATCATCATAAAATGTGAATTGTCACCTGTGTGGGACTCAGAGAGAAGTCAAAAGGACAAGAGAGAAGAGAACAGCCCAGGCTGAAAATACTGTCACTGGACCACGCTACCGGTCCAGTGACACAGCGGCAGAAAGCTGCAACAATAATTAGTTTCACAGGAGCAGTGTGTTTAAGCACGATAAGCGTTGCTTTGGGTGAAGGAAAGTCAGCAGATGAGTGTAGCTGCTCGTTATCTGTGCAGACCAGAGGCACGGGAGCACACTGCCTTTATAACTTTGAGAGACAGAGGTGAGAGGGAGGGTGGAATGCTGCAAGTAGCAAATGACAAAGCTAAGATCAGAATCTACAGCACATTACCCCAAATCGTTCTTTTAGCATGCAGTAGTACATTAGAAATGACTCTGAGGCTCTTTATGTAAATGATTGGAGACATCCGTGTGTGCATTGGCCTTTTAAAATCATTATGAAACTACAGACAGAAGCTTTTATTCTATACCGCATTCCCGCAAGAATACACACACGAACTGGGGCTGCAAGGGGGGGGGGAAGGAGCAATTGTCAGTAAGCGACTGTTCTGGTGCTCACGCAAGTTAGCATCATCGATACATGCCACAATCATTATTCATGGTGTGTCGCAGTTAGAGAGCTGCTCATGATGCAGCGCATGTCAGGATGCGCCTGTCAGCTAATCCTGACCACCGTATGATGTGGGGAAGAGGAGGAAGAGAGAGACAGCTGAAGTGGCTTCTGGGAAATTGGTCTGAGCTGCATGTTGAGATGATTTTCAAACAAGTCATTCAGCAACAATGCCAGGCTGATTGGGCAGATGTTTACAGCTCATTAACGTCTACTCTTCAACATAAAATCAAACATTTTAGTTTTTTGTTGAATGTGTGCAGAGAGTAGAAAAGAGATCACCTCACATATTTTTTATTTTAACTGTATTATCCACATTAACCTTATATTTACTATATTAATTGAGACTTGATCTTTCATTAGCTGCAGAGTTTCCTTGCATGTTTTGTGCTTCATTAGAGGAGTTGCGTGCTGGAAACTACAGTGATCAGAAACACAACCATCTGTCATTCATCTCTTTACACTGAAGGCTGTAACCAGCAGCTAAATGTGGTGCAAAGTAACTAACAATATAATTGATTTATTATTTAAGTTTGTCATTTAGTCTAGGTAGCCAGTGATCAGTCCCCCCAGGACCTCCGCTCCTGGCCGCCGCCCGGTTCACAATGCACCCGACCCCTACAGTGCCTCCTGCGGGTGGTGGGCCTGTAGGAAGATGGGCCCATGTCCCTTCTTCGGGCTGGGCCTGGCCGGGCCCCGTGGACTAAGGCCCGGCCACCAGACGCTCGCCCTTGGGCCTGGCTCCAGGGCGGGGTCCCGGTAACCCTAACCCAGGCAGGGTAATCTGTTCCGTCGATGGTCTTCTCATAGGGGTCTTCGTTCTTTGTCTGGTCCCTCACCCTGGACCAATTTGCCATGGGAGACCCTACCAGGGAGCAAAAGCCCCTGGGGTCTCTGGGACACACAAACCCCTCCAACATGATAAGGTAGTGATTTGGGGAGGGGAGGAGGCCCCGGGGCAGACCCAGGACACGCTAGAGAGATTATATCTCTCTGCTGGCCTGGTAACGCCTTGGTATTCCCCTGGACAGGCTGGAGGAGGTGGCTGGGGAGAGGGAGGTCTGGGCTTCTCTGCTTGGGCTGCTGCCCCCGCGACCCAGCCCCGGATAAGTGGAAGAAGATGGATGGATGGCTGTCATTTAGTGTTCTGTGCAAAAGTCTTGAGCTACCCCTCATATTTCACTAGAAAATTGGGAAATAGGTGCGGTGACTTTTTGAAACATGTGCAAATGGAAATACAGAAAACAGAGGTTGTAGAATTATAACAAGCTTGAAAATCAATTTTTGACAGGACCATCTTTATTCAGCCTGAATTCTCTCACGTGAGTTTTCTTGTCTTTTCTTTAAGTAGTCTTCGGGAATAGTTCTCCAGGCATCTTGAATACATTCAAAGGTCTTCTTTGGATGTTGGCTGCCCACAGTGTTTTTGTAATGTTGTTGTTCGGCATCTGGATAGTCCACTCTATAACAGATAGCGTTCCATTGTGTGTTTTAGTATCCAGGAATGTTTTTACTGGCAGTTTGTTTGGATTACTGTCATGCCGAAAAATAATCCAAATCAAATGCTTTCCATTACACGATTATAGATAGTAGGACTCAAAGAAGGCCCAAACATGCTTATAGAAATTTTAACCTCCTCTTTACAATTACTCTATGAAATAGCAACATAATACGATGTTAGTACTATAGTTTCATAAAACAAAATATGGTATCATTGTAATGGAAATATAAATACCAGGTGATTAAAAATGCCCCAGTACAGAAGAGTCAAATGTGGTTCGAGTTTTTGATATTTACACATGTTAGTAATGTTAATTTAATATTGATGTATATGATTTATACTTTGTATGTTATTATAAGGCCCAAATATGGTCTGCAGCTCCATGCAGATTTGTTTGATCAAAATTGCTCAAAAATGTCTTGCTGTAGTAAAAGTTACTCACCCATGTACTAACCTGTTATGTCAAAGTTGATTTTAACCAACAACAGTACACAGCAGCCAATAACTACTCTCGGAAGTACTAGCCAAAGCAGAGTCATTCTAGACTTAATGATAATACTCACATACAGTTAAGCCCAAAATTATTCATACCCCTGGCAAATTTTGACTTAAAGTTACTTTTATTCAACTAGCAAGTTATTTTTTGACTGGAAATGACACAGGCGTCTCACAAAAGATAATAAGATGATGTACAAGACGCATCATTGTGGAAAAAAAATATTTCTCAGCTTTTATTTACATTTGAGCAAAAAGTATCATGTCCAGAATTATTCATACCCTTTACAAACTGTCACAGTCTCTGGGAAAATCCAAAGTTCCATACCATTCCAAATAGTCAAAGCTGTTCTAAAGCATCCTAATTACCCTGATTAATTGGAAATAGCTGTTTTGATCAACTCAACAGGTGAAAAACAGCAGCTCTCTGCAGGTGGTCTGTGGACAGTCATGGCTAAGACAAAGGAACTCAGTGAGGACCTGCAGCTGTGCATTGTGGCTGCTCACAAGTGAGGAATGGGCTACAAGGCCATATCCAAATGTTTTCAAGTTCCAGTGGCCACAGTGCAAAGTATTATTTAAAAATACAAGATGTTCCGCACTGTGGAAAATCTCAGAGGACGTTGTCGGAAGCCAAAAGTGAAACCTGTGCTGGCCAGGAGAATAGTGAGAGAGGTGAAAAAGAATCCAAGGATCACCACCAAGGCCATTCTGGTGAATCTGGGCTCTGCTGGTGGCAATGTCTCAAGCCAGACAGTCCAACGGACACTGTTGGGTTCCACGGATGCAGACCAAGGAAAACGCCACTTCTCCAGGCACTTCTAAGGCATGCAAAAGCTCATTTGGCCTTTGCAAATGCTCATCTGGACAAAGAAGAAGGTTTCTGGTCTTCAGTGTTATGGTCAGATGAAACAAAAATTGAATTATTTGGTCACAATGATGTTGGCATCATTGTGATCATTTGGCATAAAAATGGAGAAGCCTTCAACCCAAAGAACACCATCCCCACTGTCAAACATGGTTGGGAACCTAATGCTTTGTGGCTGTTTTTTAGCCAATGGACCAGGGAACCTAATCACAGTAAACAGCACCATGAAAAAAGCGCAATACATGAAGATTCTCAACAACAACATCAGGCAGTCTGCAGAAAAACTTGGCCTTGGGAACCAGTGGACATTTTAGCACGACAATAACCCAAAACATACAGCAAACGTGGTGAAGAAATGGTTAGCAGACAACAACATTAACGTTTTGCAGTGGCCTAGCCACAGTCCTGACTTGAATCCAATTGAGAATCTGTGGAGGGAGCTAAAGATCAGGGTGATGGCAAGAAGACCCTCCAACCTGAAAGATTTGGAGCTCATTGCTAAAGATGAATGGGCAAAAATGCCTGTGGAGACATGCAAAAAGCTGGTCTGCAATTATAGGAAGCGTTTGATTGCTGTAATAGCCAATAAAGGCTTTTCCATTGATTATTGAGAAGGGTATGAATAATTCTGGACATGATACTTTTTGCTAAGATATAAATAAAACCTGAGAAATATTTTTTTCCACAATGATGCCTCTTGTACATCGTCTTATTATCTTTGGGGAGACACCTGTGTCATTTCTGTTCAAAAAAGAACTTGCTTGTTGAACAAAAGTAACTTTAAGTCAAAATTTGTCAGGGGTATGAATAATTATGGGCTTAACTGTATATACATACTGGTGTCATATATAGACATTTAGTAAATACAATAGCATACATCTCATCACTATTAGGCCTTACGTGGAGTGCATGCACATGCATGAGCAACAGGATGCTTTTAACCATCATTAAGCTGGCACACTGCTTATTAAATGCAACTCTTGCGCTGGTGTAAAAAGTTCTGTGCATATATCAAGTTCATTTTGGATGCTTATGGCTATGTTTGATCACGACAGATTCACTGAGAGCCTTGAACAGCAAACAGGCTGTCAGTAAGAGCCAGTTTAAAGACTGGCTCTTACTGTTGAGCGGCGTGCTTGGGGAGGTTGAAAGCTAGACAAGTAAGTACCATTTAACAGCAGTTTTAAAAGCCTCAAAACCAGCATTAGCACCATCTTGGGAGTCTACAGTTGTTTACTGCTGGGCCAGATTGCCCGCTTTAAGGTGGAAGTGTGTCGACTGTAATCCTTCCACATCAACAATTAATAACGTTTGCCAAAAATCAAATATTAACGGTAGAGTTAAATCATGATAAACGTGGCTGTTAAAATTTTGTCATGTGTCTTTAACAACAGCTATGAAAAGCATTTTCACGGTAAGCTACAGATGCTTTTAAACATGCCAGTAAAACATGCATTTTAAAATAAAATGAAAATACATCATCACACTGCCACAAAGATTTCTTCAGACCTATCCTAATCTGAGCGTCTCTAACACTGGACTGAATAAATCTCTAAAAATGAAATAAATAAATGATAAAAGATGGCAATACTGACAATGTGGAACTCCTCTATGAAAAGCCTGCCATTCGGTCCTTTGTCATGTGGACGGGCCTGTCGAGCAGGGCTCAAGAGGTTTGATTTGAATTCTTTTCTGTGGAGCAGTCACCTTGTCAGAGCTATTCTTCTCACTGGCACAGGGCTAAAGAGCACTCAGCAGGTGTTACCGTGCTGTACGTTCACCGAGAACAAAGGGAGTAAAAAGGTTGGCTTTTTAAGAATTTAGGAATGCATGAGAGTTGCTGCACACTGTACTGATTATAAATCGATCTGTTTTTGTGCAGAAACGTGTTTTAGATTCGGCTTCGGACCGTTCGTTCTCTTCACGTGGCCTTCTTATGTTGCCAATGCAATAACTAGAAATCCCCAAAAATTAAAGCGACTCAAAAAATTTATATTTTTTGTCTTTAGGTTTTTCTGTATTCTGTTAATTGTAGTTTAGATTCTCAAATTTAAAGGGTTTGACTTTAGTTTTTTGTTGAGTGTCTGCTTTGATTTTAATATTCTGGTAATGCCTTTCATTTCTGTGATCACTCTATCAGCCACACAGTCACTTTAACCATACAGCGAGTAAACTGTATTTGCGCTTTAACCACTGGTTGCTGCTTAATGAAAGTTCAGTGAGAGGCTTTTTTTTACAGTTATATGTCTTGGGAAGTTTGTGTGTTTGTATGTGGGGGTTGGACCCTGGAGAAATGCTCTTTTATTTTGCCTGTACTACGGTTGTATGTGCAGCAAACTGACAATAAAGCTTGATTTGATTTGATTTTAGTCCTTGACTGAGTTTTTATCTCCCCAATGACTCCTTTAATATTTTGTTTGCAAGTTCTAATTTAGTGTTATTTGCAGTTCATGTTTGGTTCTTTATGCTTTCTTTGTATTTTGAGTTTATTATTTGTCTAAGTTTTCTTGTCTGTGTTTAACTTGGTTCTCTTATATCCTGTTTTACTTTGTAAGTTTCTCTTCTACCTTGTTTAGAGTTTCAATTCCTGTCTGTGATTAATCTGATTATGTTCGCCTGTTTCTTGTTCTGCTCCTGATTTTTTGTTCTGGTTTTGATGGAAGCTTGTTTCTGCCATAGGGAAAAAAACAAACATCCGTAAGTCAAAATTTGTTGTTAGGCATCTCAGAATGACTGAAACGTCAAAGAAAATAACTTGAAATTCTTTTTTGAGATTGCAACCCAAATCTTCAACTTATGATACCAAAAAATATTTTATATTTGGTTTTATAGCAGAAGCAGTAGCAGAAACAAGGTTACATGGGTTTTGGCCTATGTTTCAACCTGAACAAAGGTTTGCTTTCGGGTTATTTCAGTCCTACATTTGGGGCTTGTTCACAGTCATCATAGTAAACAGGGACATTAGGCTCTCTTTAATTTAATTCAACATCAAGATTGCTTAGGTTTTTTATGCTTTGGTTTAATTATTAAATTATATACTTGTTTTATTATTTAAGTAAATTAAACACATTAATCAGTTGCGTGTTATCAGCAAACATGGATACATTAGTCCATCCATTTTCTTAACCACTTACCCAGTTGAGGTTTGTGGGTAGTTTGGAGTCTGTCCAAGCTTATTTAGGGCAAAGGTCAAGGAACACACTGGACAGGTCGCTAGTCTGGCAGAGAGAGACAGAAAACCATGCACACTTAGGGCCAATTTAATGACACAATTTTATCTTACATGCATGTTAGTAAGTACCTGGAGAGATCCCATGCAGAGAGAACATTAGAGAACATGCAAACACACAGACCAGACCAATATCCTGCAAAAAATTAAAACATAAAAAATACATAAATATACTGATTATTACATTTTAAAAGACATAATATGTGATGATTTTTTTTGGGGGGGGGTGATGCTCCCTCAGCAACTTTAGTGTATACTGACAAAGTAATTAGCACTTCAATTTTAGTCATATGGCACCTAATTTACAACAATAGTCACCTGGAGGCAGAAAATAATTTCTGAACTGTAGAACAGTACTGATGACAGTGGAACTAAAGAGCAAACACTATTATGAGGTAAGCAAAACTGTCACAGAACAAAAATGTTTGTTCCTCGGTGTGGCTACTGTTTACCCCGTTAAAAGCTTTGCACACTACTTTTTTACTGTAATTTTAGCAACTTCATGAAGTAGTAATCTTGCCAACAGTGAAGGAACTCATTGCCCTCCTAATGTGTCTGAGACCATTAGATGTGTTGTGCTGAGGTTGCTTTGGTACATAGCAAATAGCCCTGTTAAACAACTGTACTAATCCATAGTATGGCAGGAAGAACCAGCACTGTACGGGCAGAAAAATAACAGAAAACGAGCTCAGATATTTATTTGAGCACAGCACTGCTTTGAGTTTGCTGACAAAGGCAGTTTCAACTCACATAAGGTCAACTGTTATCATCCACTAATTGCTACTAAGCACTCATCAGGTTAATGCTGGATGTAAAGGAACAAAATGTTAATGTAATCTACAATTTATATTTGTACTTTAAATATTGTTGAGATACAAACTGGACTGAATTACCAGCTGATCAACCAAAGTGTTCTCTAACTGAAACTGCAAGTGCAAATAAATCTATAGACCCGGTCTCAATCATTTCATTTACTAAACAACAGAGAAAGGTATCACAAACAACAACAATACATTTCAGCTACAAAGGTCACATTATAGCTTGCTTCCTTCTGAGGTGGCATGGAGAAATATTACACCTTAAGCAAGTGTTTCTGTTCGAGCTCCATTCTGCAGCTCTGATTTATGCACATGTAATTTTCTCTCTGCTGTTTTATTAAATTTAAATCTGTGTGTCATTAGTTTTGGATTTCACAAGCAGCTGCTTGTTATCCAGGCAGGGAGTAGCATAGAGAGGAAAGCTGGCTGAAGGTGCAGCCGTACAGCTTCCTGCTGGCACATTACCTACTTCTAAGTGGGTGGAGAAGAGGACCAAATCTTTAGAGATTATAGAATAAATATATTATTTGACCAACACATTTTGGCTTGTGACCAACATAATTGTGTGTCAGTGGGGCCACCATAGATGGACAACACAAATGGCCATGGCGCTTAAAGCCAATAATGTCCGTGACAAATGGGAGCATTAAATAGAAAATCTGTGCTGAATAAAAGATACAGCAGCTAATGTAAGAATTATTTTACAACCATAAAAAAAAATAATAATAATAATTTGGAAAAATATTAAAAACTGGGAACCTTCTTCATACCCCATGGAAATAAACCTTTAAAATATCCATTTCTTTTCTTGTTTTTATCCAATTCAGGGTTGCTGTCTTAGGCGGGGTACATCCCTACAAGCCAAAATGACACCAAAGAGAGACATTCACCAGCAGTTCTGAGTCACTTTCAGCAAATGTTTCAGTTCATGGGTTTGAATGTTAAATAACATTGCTATTCTAGTGGTAGTCATGGAGACTAAGATAAATGCAGAAACAAGTACATCTAAAGTAAAGAAGTACATGGACGTGGAAAAGCATGTGTCACTCATGTGTTAAAGATAAAAGCAGTGCATAAGGTCAACATCTGGAGGACCTTTTGGTTGTGAGCTGACTCAAAAGTCCTGCTCGTACAGTGTTCTGGCTAATGTTAGCCCACATTAGCTTGCCTGCTAACGCAGACAGATTGCTACTGCAAAATCCTGTCTAACTACATCAGCCAATTAATCCTTTGTGCTTAGCTTTCTTGCTATATAATATGCAGCTAAAATACTGTTTATAATTGTTTCGGTGCAGTTTTGATAAACATTTGTATTTTTTAATTAATAAATTCAGACATGTTAGTCAGTTTGCTTCTTTTCTAGTGCCCCGCAATCACTCTGCAAGACTCTTCCAGCAGATGCTAACACTGTGGCAGGTGGTGGGAGGATGTCTGAACCCAAGGTAATTTCAGTGCCACTCATGTAAATGACTCATCAAGAGCACCATGTGCAGTAGCAGTTAATTTAACATCCACTCTTTATTGTGTTCATCTATCACTGGCTCCGGAGCCGTTTTTCTTTCTTGGAAACCTTTATCTATTTAATTTAATGTAATTTTAGCCAGTCCACTTAAGCTCTCTCTTGCAAACTTCGCTGCAGTGCACTCCTGCCACTAACTTCATTTCAGATTACTCGATTCTTCTAGTGCTGCATTGCAGAAGTTGCTGCTCATGGGTCAAAGAGCACAGAAAGAATATTTTAATGCCATTTCCATGCTATCTTAAATAACCTTAATAACTTATAAGTGGAAAATATCTTTAGAGTGGAAACCTATTTGAGACTTTAATAGGTATAATAATCTTTCTGGACTTTCTTGATGCTGAAGCCACTACCACAGTCCTCTGAAACATGCAAATATGTCTTTAGTGAAGAAATCTTTTTTTATCATTTTATTAGCCAAGTAATGACCTTTTACAGCTTTCATTTTTCACTCATGCTTTGTTCCTTTTCCCTTGGTGTACTAACATCTTTGTGCAGGATCTGAAAGTTTTTCCAACTTCTACAAATGAACAGGTGAAAAGTGCATGCAAACCCCTGAAAGCAACTCCAAGGCTTATAAAACTCAGGATTTCCTTGTTTTTACTGCAAAGATTAACTTGTAGGTTGTGGGTAAGCTGGGCAGTATTAGGATGAGAGGCAGGGAGCACCCTGAAGAGTTTACTAGCCTGCCGCAAGGCTAGAGCTCACGGCACTGGTGTTTCCCAAGCGGCCTCCCATTCAAGTGTTAACCAGGCCCAATCCTGCTTAGTGTCTGAGATCAGGCATGTCCAGGGTGGCATGGGTATAAGCCTAAACTTAAGCAATCATTTACAATCATTTAAAGCACTAGTGTCACTTTAGGGTCTTTAAATAGTGACTTTATATAATTCTGGATGTGACGTTAAGCACAGAGTTGTTACGCCTGTACCGGGGTAGTTATTTTTTTTTTTTTTGGCCCTTAGTGACACATTGTACTGGAACAAAAACATCATCTCACACACACATCACTCTCTCTCACTCACACACACACACACACACACACACACACACTATGAGCCCACTGACTGAGATGAGGTGGAGCTGCAGTTTCAGTGGTGCAGAGACAACAACCTGCTCCTGAACACGTCTGAGACAAAAGAACCGATTATAGACTTCAGGAAGACAAAATGTCCTTTAAATATCAGCGGGGATCGTGTGGAGAGGGTCGGAGACTTCCGGTCTCTGGGAGTTTACATCAAGGAGGACCTGACCTGGGGTGTAAACACCGCAGAGTTGGTTAAAAAGGCACAGCAGAGACTTTACTTCCTGAGGGTCCTCAGGAAGAACATCATCTCAGAGAGACCGTTGGGGTCCTTCTACACTGCTCCATAGAGAACATTGTAACATATTGCGTCTGTGTGTGGTCTTCGTGTTGCACAGTGGCACAGAAAAAGGAGCTCCAGGGGATTATCAACACAGCCCAGAAAATTATTGGATGCTCCCCCTGTACACTGGAGGACCTACATAGTTCCCGCTGCCTCGAAAAGCAAATAACATCATAAAGGATCCGTCTCAGTCTGGCCACTCACTGTTGTATGTTTGAACTGTTACCGTCAGGCAGGCAGTACAGAGCAATTAAAACAAGGACAAACAGACTGACAACCAGTTTCTATCCCACACATTAAATGCTGCAATAACAATATCCACATGAATGTGCTCTGTGCAGAACTGCATTGATTTCATCCTGCATGTTACATGTTACAATGACAAAGATTCTATTTTACAGTACATATCACCAAGGTTATCATGGATAACTAAAACTAAACTAAAATCTAAAAATAGATGTGAAAAAAACATTTTAACTGAAATAAAAAGAAAAAATTGCCTGAACCAATTTTGTTAACTTGTAAATCTCTACTCAAATAAAAATATAGAGGAAATATTATTTTTATTATCTGTAAGTTTGTATTACAACTTGCCCGACTGTGTATTGTTTGGACTTATTTATTGAGACTCTGGATGTTTACAAGTGTGTGAGTCAGCTGCTTTCAAAAAGTTGTTTTGTTTCATTGAAATACGTGTACTGTCAGGGTCCTGGGTCTCCTGACCCAGCGTTTTTAGTTCTTTGTGATTTTTGTATTATTGTACTTGTGTGAATTATTCTACGGTTTCTAGTTTTGATCCCTTGCCCTTCATGTCTCCCCTCTGTTCTGTGTAAGTCTGTGTCTGCATGTTTGAGTTTCCCTCTGTGTCTTTTGGTTCGTCGAGTCCTCTGCCTTACTGGTTATGTCTCTGTGTTTCTTAGTTGCTGTCTCCACCGTGTCAAGTTCGCGTCTCTGTGTCATACTTCCTGTTTTACTTTGAAGGTCCGTGTCTTATGTGAATGTGTTCAATTTACGCTTCCTTGTGTCGTCAGTTCTGATTTCCCCCAGCTGTGCTCTCCTTCTGTGTCTCATTCCCCTCGTTACTTCCCAGTGTATTTAAACCCTGTGTTTCTCTGAGTCAGTGTCGCGTCGTACCCTCAACAAGCTGTGTGTTCTGCTTCTGTGTTTCGGCACCTGCTCAGGTTTAGTATTTATTTTCCAGTGTTTCAGTCCTCAGTTCCTCTGTTCAGACTTTTGTTTGTCTTTTGGTGAGTTTAGTTAGTACGAGGTTTTTCCCAGCAATAAAGCTGCGCTTTAAGTTGTACTTCCGTGTCTGAGTCCTGCATTTTGGATCCACCACTCCTGCTTGCCTGCCACACAGCCAACCATGACATGTACAGATTTTCCTAAATCTTGCCTCTGACATATGCCCTCCATACAAAAAAGCACAAAACGAACTAAATTGAATTCAACTAATTAGAAAATGCAAAACTATTTTAACTGTATAGTACGCAGCCATTACAGTAAAAATGATCTCTGATGAGTGACTAGTTGGTATTTTTGTAAAGGAGTTATGTTAATTATGTATGCATTTAAAGTATATTTCAGGCCATGCACTCAGCAAAGTGATCAGTAGTATACTCAGCCTGCTTTCTTCTCTCCTTCTTCTTTTCAGCACCACCTTTGCTTCCTTGACGTAATATAAAATGCTACCAGGCCGGCTAACTACAGACTATAGACTACCGCCCCGTCTCCCTGATGTGCAGTGGCACCAAGTGCAACTATGTAACAAAGTATTTTATTCTATTTGTATAGTACTTATTCTAGTGTATATAGTATTTTTTTCTATTATTATATAGTATGTTATTCTGTCTATCTTATTCGATTCTATTATTTTTTTTCTCTTACGTTTTTGTACTGCTCTTGTACTTCCTGCTGTGACCAAAAATGTCCCATGTGTGGGACTAATAAAGGTTTGTCTTATCTTTATCTTTATCTTATCTTATCTTACAAAACATTTGCCAAAAAACAAATTGTTGCATAGTTGACATCAGCAGGTTCAAGAGCATTTTGCACAAATGACAGGAAACAAGGTCAGGAAGTACAGGTAATACATTTCCCAGCATGCCCCTGTGGCATAAAAACTTTTCACAAAAGGTCCCCATTTTAATCAGTGGAGTATAAAAATAACTGATATTAGCTGCTGGAAGTCAATACATAAGGAAAATGTATACTGCATAAATAAAATTAAGCTTTGGGTCACAAGAGAGAACCATAACTTAAACATAAAGTGGAACCTTTATAAAGTTTCCATTTTTCGGTAACACTGTAAATGTGGGAATCCAGGATAATTCAGAGAAAGGGAACCTTTTATAGTCATTTTGACTGGGCCTCTCTTACCTTCTGGGCCCTGGGGTGAGGTCCTGGACTAGTTGCTGTTCCTAAAACTGCTTAAAGTTGCTCTTGAAAAATGGTACAGGCTTGGTAAAGATTGTGACAGGTGGTGTGCACTGTCAAAGAGGTTTAGGCCCCCAAGGCCTCAGCCTCGCCAGTCACATCTGGGACCGCCTAAATAAATGACTTAATATTTAGCTCCAGGATAGTTGATAAAGTACAGGATTCAGAAATATATGCTGTTGTAACACACTGTGTGAGGCAAGCGAGATAGGACCCAAATGCAGGAGTCTAAGGTGGAACTTAAACTCAATAACAGCATTTAAGATCTTTTTAATGCTTCTAAGAGGTTGTTCTAATCTAGCCCATAAAATTAACAGATCCTGGGGGCCTATTGTCCAGTCCACCAAAAGTTCACCAAGCACTCGGATTGCTGATAGACCACCGGCTTAAATTAGATTCTATCAGTTAGGGTACTACTTTTTAGAAACAGAAACTCTGACCCTTTAGAGGGAGAGCTGGTCCAGACTCCCTGTACAGGGGTAACTGGGGACTGAACAGCTTTTGTTATGACAGTCTAAAGCACTTTTCTGCAAGGAAAACCTGGAAAAGCTTTTAACTTCACATGTTTGGTAGAGTGCAAAAATAAATTCTCATCACCTCTTCCTGCATGAACAAAATTAGCATTTGAATAAAAATACAAAGTAATACTGCTTCATATTCATGCTCACACATGCAGCATGCATACATTATGTATGACAGTATTTGTCTTTGTGTAGTCTAAGTAGCACATGCAGACTCTGTTCTCGCCTCCTTTAAGCAGCAGCGTGATTGAAGCTCCTTCAGGACATGGTGCAGAGGGAAAGCGTGATTGGTGTAAGTGTTCTGCAGTGTTGCAAGGACAGAGCTTTTGCTCATGTCCATGTTATCACTGAACGCCATCAACAGGCAGCAGACTGGCAGCTGATGTCATCTTTTCTGTCACTCATCAGCCAGTCTGTCAGCTTCATGCCTTCACAACCACATCAGGTGATTTTCAACACTGTTGCCGCTTATTTTCTTGCTATCTGACTTAGACAAAGTTGGACCTACAGTACAGAGTAAGCAGGAAGGAATGGGTGTTTTATGGTAAAGTATTTTTGAGCAAGAAAATTAAACTAGGAACATCGTAATATGAATCACTCAAACATGCATTGTCTCCACAAAATGAGTCCTACCAATCCTGGTTAATGGCTGAATAAAAATAAACTACTTCCAAGCACTTTGCAACTTGTTCTCTAATTTGTGCTTTTCTCTTATTTTTGTATTGATTGTATATATTTCTCCTGTTTGGTATTTATTTCTGCTGTCTACAATTTATGTTATTCTGACACAGTTGGTGTGGGGGCATTTAGTTGAGCATGTACAATGGCAATAAAGGGCTATTCTATTCTACTGAGGTGAATAGCTACAGTATATTCCCACTAAACAAAGTATTCTGTTTTCATGATAACTACCTTTCTTCTGCTTTCCCGTCGCAGGATCAGATCGAATCTTTAAAAGTTGCAGATCTCAAATAATATGCAATTCTGTACAGTTAGGCTGTGATGATCCTGTCCACTCTCCCTGCTCTGTCTGTTCTCCTTCTGGCTTCGTGGTGTGTAAGGTGTGAGGGGTGGGTCCTAAGACTCACCTGTTACCTAATTGTTTAACAGGGATTGATGACTGATGCTCTCTCTCTTCAAAGCAGGCAGATGCGGTTTTTTGGGGTTTGGCTAGTCCAGATTTCTTTTGCATTTAGCTTAATACATTTTTGGTTGCATTTAACAGAAATTTGGTTCTGTGTGAACTTCCTGTTTTGTCTGAACTTTGAGCCTGCTTGTGACTAAATACGCGCTCATCCATTAATTCTTTTTGTATTTTCCTGGTTAGTGATGTTGGAGAAAGTTTTTCAGCCTCATCTATCGTTTTCACTGGAACCTTCAATACAAGGTTTAAAGAGTTGTCAGTGCAGGTTAGGCTAAAAATAAATAAACCTACCAGATTGCCAAAACTCTTGGAATGGCCAAATCAACAGTGTGGTACATTCAGCAACATCAAATGGCTTGAAAGATCACAGAAGCACTGAAGTGGAATTCTTTGCTCAGTTAAGGAAATTAAGACATCTTCAAGAATGGGTTTACATCAAGGTGCAAACCTGGTGACATTCAAAAAGAGGAAGTCCAGATTAGAGCCTGATCAGCTCTATATAGAAGAAACCAAGATGAACCAAAATGATGTAAAGAAAGAAGTATGAACAAGTACACTAACCCTAACTCATTATCTGAAGTATACTACATCATCTGTCAAACATGGTGGAGGCAACGTTATCGTACGGGCACGTGGCCGCCAATAGAACCGGGTTACAAGTGATTATTAATGATGTGACTGCTGATAGACGTGAACAGTACGTCTGCTCAGATTCAGACAAATGCAGCAAAACTGAATAAACAAAGCTTCACAGTGAAAATGGATAATGACCCAAAGCAAAACAAAGTCAGTCACCTGATCGCAGCCAAATAGAGCATACTTTTCAGTTACTGAACACAAACTGAGGACAGAGAGACCCACAAGCAAGAAGCAATTGAACACAACTGCAGTGAAATATAAAACGATAGAAAATGTATTTTTTAGGCTGCTATATTTGTCTGTTATTCATTCACCAATAAACATAAGTTTTGCTATAAGATCATCAGACGATCTTTAGATATGTTGCATTATTGAACGTACAGCTGTCCTTACAGTTACAGTGTGTTGTAACAGATTCAGGTTGAAAGTGGTTTAGTTTGGCCATATGCTCAGGAACGGTTATATTTAGGCACTCATTCAGAGCTTTGTCTGAGAGGCTGGAGCTCACAGCAAGAGTCTGTTAGGAAGATTAACCACTAATGTTCTGTTTTCTATCTCTGCTGGCTCCTCAGCTCTCCTTTGTTGCTTCTTGGTTTTCTCTGAAAAGAGTTATACGGTACTTCTGCTCTTCTTTATGCTTTCCAGTACCACTAAAAGCTCTAGCTGTGCTTGTGATGGAAGAAAGTGCTCAGAGTAAGTCGCACGAGCCTGGCAAGCATAATGATAGTTAAGGTGGCATTTGTTTTCACTGTTCATAATCCTATAATCAAGATTTTATGCGGAATCTAATTAAAATGAAACATATGGCTCTAATTAAAATCGATATAATTGCTAGTACCATGAGTTTTTTTGTTTGTTTGGGTTTTTTTGCAGTAACTGTAAAGTCTTGCCAGCTGTTGGCTCTTCTTTCAGACTGCCTTGCGTTTGTGATCGTGTCCAGAGCTGCCAAATGTCAAGCTCATAAACGTAGCCAAGCCCAACACCACCAAGGCCTCTGATATGAGGTACCAAGAGTTGATACAAACAAAGGATGAGAGCCGTCTCAAGGGCCATCACCGCTAAATGTTTCCATTCATTGTACGGTCCTCCAGGTGTGAGGACTGATTGAAGGACACTCGTGGATACATCAGGCGCTATTCAAGGTTTACCGTTTGCTTCCAACTCTTTGTTTTGCTGCTTCACTGCCTAAAGCGGCGCAGAATATAAAGGCACATTTTAGCCCTCTTCTCTCAGCACACAATCTGTTTATGAAAAGTTTCAGGAAATGAGCTTTGGAGAGCCTGCTCTGAGTTCGCTCTTAAGCTTGTTTACTATGTATGTGTTACTATATTTAAAATAATGACATTACATCGTGCAGCAGTAGAAGATTTTTAAATGTGACACTGATGATTAAAAATGTAACCTAACCATAAGGTAGACTTCGCGCTCATCTGTTTGATCTACATTTTCAACCTCAGGCGGCCTTTTTGTCCTTGTCGAATTGAATAAATATATCTAAATGTATGATGTGAAATCTTCTGTCCAGTCAGATTCCAACATTTAAATGACCCATTAAGGAAATTCAAGTCTGCTAAATGATGAATGAGTGGGCTATAATGTAATTGTGGTAAATCTTTCCCCCAACTCAGTCTTTTACTCATGCAGAGATGAATGTTCATTGTCACACAGCCTTTCTGCGGTGGATTAAAATGGCAGCTCTGCTCTTTATTTACCCTTTGACACTGTGACTCAAAATCTCAGAGATCCATTAATTAATGCCTTTCCCCATTCACCACATAATCAGCACCTCTGAGAATGAGGAAATGTAAGGCAAACCATCAGCATTTCTTAAACTTGAAATGAAATGGAAAAAAATGACAGAAGTCAAACTCCATTTTCTTCAGCTAAAGTTAGGTGTGTGTCTTCCTCCTAAAATATAATTCCTGTTGGTGGAAACACATGATCAATATGACAAAAATAAGATTTTGCAGAGTAAACATACTCCGCCTTCTTGTTTTTCAGTCCAGCTCAGACTTTATTAAACCTAATTTCTGGACACGGCACCAGAGATCTCAGCTCAGTTTCATGCCAGCCATTCTAAAATTATTTAATAATGTATAATGATTATGCAGAAAACAAAGAGTTTCCTTTGAGAATAATATCTGTAAATGACTGCTCCTTAGAGGAGCCAGTACTGCATTAGGTACAGGGAAGCATCTGATTGTTATGAGTTATCATAATGAGGACCTAACTGCAAATTTAAATCTCCAGGAAAGCACAAAGAACAGAAGGCTGGAACAAACAAAACGGGAATCCAAAATATACCAGGAGAGGAACTGGAGGGTAAATAGTAGGGTGAAAAAACATCAGCTTTTCCCCATTTTACTAATTTGTACCTACTCATCTGAAGGATTTCCTAAAACGCATTTGGAGGACACAAGGAGGGAGAGAGGAGGCTGGCTTTATAGAGAGAGCTACAATCAAAGATGCACAGGTGGACCCTTTATGGGAATGTTTACCAAAGACACATGAATTATACACCCAGCTGGAATATAGAAACCAAAGTAGGAGGAGGCCTCATGCATGCATTTAAGTCTTTCTTTATCATGTTCTTGTTTTCTGTTGGTTTTGTTTTGCTTCTTTGATTCAGGGTTCTACAGTCTCACCTACGCACAGGTGACCACAGGAAGTCAGTCGCCATCTGCTGGACGAAAGAATAGCCAGTAACAATAAGTGATGAGCAATGAGTGAATCACTTCCTGTCCTTTGGATACTTTGTGTTTTCTTCCCCCTTTGTGATAGTCTGCTCTCACCTGTGTTGTATTGTTTCCACCTGTGTCTCACACCAATGACCACTGTTTGTGCGTGTCCTTCTCTTTTGTCAGATGGTCTGTTTGCTTTCCATTTGTTTGACTTGAGACAGCCTATTAAAGGGTGCCGTTTGCTGTGCAAATGCCTGCACCTGTTCAACTGTTAATGAACTCAATGACTGAATTAGCCAGTTGCACGGCATCACTTCAAGGCATTTAGGCAAGGTGAAGAAGACCTGCTGAAGTTCAAGAGAATGGGGAAGAACTGTGATTTAAGTGGCTTTGTGCATGGCATGGTTGTTGGATGGTTGTTGCCCAAGAAACCACCTCTGGGGTTGTGTGGGACTGAAAAAGACAATATCCAATGAGCAGCAGTTCTCTTGAGAAAATGCCTTGTGGGTGCCAGAGATTACACTCATTACAATCAGGGTATGCAGAAGAGCATCTCTGAACACACAGACTTATCTAACCTCAAAGCTGATAGGTAGAAAACCACACAATGTGCCACAGCTATGAACAAAAAACTGATGCTAAAGTTTATCAAAACTGACAACACAAGACTTGAAACATATTGCCTGGTCTCAAAGTGTTCCAGCATTCTGATGGTGAGGTCAGCATGCGGAGTAAACAACATGAAAGCATGGATCCATCCTGCCTTATATCAGTGTTTCAGGCTGGTGGTGGTGGTGTAATGGTGTGGGGGATGTTGTGGGCCTCAAAGTATCAACGGAACATCATTTAAATCCCACAGCCTGCCTGAGCATTGTTGCTGACCATGTCCATCCCTGATAGCTGCTTTCAGCGGGATAACCATGTCACAAAACTCAAATCACCGCAAACTGGTTTCTTTAACATAACGAGTTCACTGCACTCAAATTTCCTCCACAGTCACCAGATCTCAATCCAATAGAGTACCTTTGGGATGTGGCGGAATGAAACATCCACATCATGGATGTGCAGCCAATATCCAGCAGATGTGTGATGATATCGCATCAATATGGGCCAAAATCTCTGAGGGATTTTTCCGGCAGCTTATTGAATTTATGCCACATAGTTGTGAGTTCTGGAGGTGTACCTAATAAAGTGGCCGGTGATTGTAAATATAATATTTGACACAGCTGCATCATAAATTGTTTTGTTATAGCCAGATAGAGCTGTATTTTACCTCACGTGTAACAGTGTGTGTGGCATGTTTTATCGCTGTGGACACTTAATTAAATTCACAGGATGACTCAATGAGAAAAAGTGTCGAGCCAGTTTTCAATCACACACAGAACAGCAAAGTGCAGAAAGTTTGATTTAAAATAGCTGAAAACAACAATAAGAGTCCTCCTCCCACCATGGTTGTGATGTTAGAGCTGTTTGCAGGTAAAAATACCTTTGCACCTGTGTATCCTCAGTTATCACACAGAAACTAATTTATGGGTCACAGGCAGGAGGACGGAGGAGACGAGGAGCCACAAATTAGGGAAATGGAAAAAAAAAGTATCGAAACTGATTACCTAAACAAAACAGAAGGTGACTACAAAGAAGCTAACACACAGGCAAACAGGGGTGACAGATGGAGAAGCACAGGAAATGCTGAGAAAGGGCAAAATCAGGAACCGAAGAAAAAACTCAACAACATGATGCTGTGAATGTATTAATACAGGCAACAGTAATTTAAGCTTCCAGGTGTTTGAAGACCCTACGGTGTAGGTACACTATTCCCCCTGCATGCCGCACCCCTGTACACAGCAGATGAGTTTCCTCTTAACCCCCTAGGACCTGGCGTCCACATATATGGACATCACATTTTGGGTTGTCTAGACCAAAATACTAAATTTTGCTCTACAGGGACCTGATATCCACTCACGAGGACATTATACTGCCACTGTTTTATCGAAATTTAAAGCAAATGTCCTCATATGTGGATCTCATTTTTCTCAGAAACAAAAATCAGGTAAAAAAAAACAAAAAAACCCCACGTAATTCTTTGTTTTTACATTCATCAGGTCCCAATCAGCCTAAATAGCAAAGAGAAATTAAATATGCATGCCATGAAAGAGTTTGAGTCTTGAACCATGAAGTGTTGAAGGAAAAGCTTCACCGCCGCCCAGTTCACTTTTATGTTTAATTCGGAGAGAAATCCAGTTCTCAGGCTCTTTAGTTCACCAGTCTTAATTAACAGAGAGGAGATAACAAGGAGTTAGTTGCACATGCAGCCTCAGAGTGGTGATTTATCCATAATGCTTATTAGAATAATTCCCCTTTTCATAAAAATTACACATTTCAGCCGATTGCCTTTTGCACTGCCAGCCCTTCATTAGCACTGCCATACAAATGAAAATGCAGCTCCGCAGTGACAGTGGACAAAAAAAAATTTTAATGGATGGGTTACATACTCAAATATATTCAACTGGTCTCATGAGTTTTCTTTTATTTGCCCACTTTCCACTTTGCCTCAGACCTTCACCCCAGCCCCATGTACTGACCGAAGTTCATCCTATTAGCCACTTTACATTTGACCTTTTTTTTTTCATATTAATACCTGCATATTCAGTCCGAGACCGAGAACACAGACAAAGCCCATACTACCATTTCTACAGCTTAATAAAAAAGGTAGAGAAGAGAGTGACAACTCCCAAGAGGAAAGAGGCTTTTCCACTGTATTAAATATCCACTCACTATGAAAATCAGAGAAACATAATACAGCCATGTGTAACTGTCTGAATTTTTACATGTTGAAGTAGGAGGCAAACCGAGGCATTAACGGTTTATCTGCCAGTTTTGGGATAGTCACATTCATGGTAATTAATACAGAACGACATAATTTAATGTGTTATTTATTCCAGTGCCGTGAGGGTGCTTACAGTTAAAAAGAAGTTAATCTATGAACCCTTCATCTATGTTCAGGACTAAAATGTGGGGATTAGTACACTTTAGGTCATGCTTACCTTGTGATTAAGAAGTTTTCATGTCCAGATTTAAAACTGCAAAATGGTGTAGGCATAAATGCTTCATGCAGTGTAATTATGTCATTATTTGTCTTCAGTTATCTGCATGCCAGGAAATAGACTTGTTTCAGTTTGTTTGCAGGAGAAGGAAAATGGTAGAACGGTCTACAGTGGAAAGATGTACATTGTTTTTATTGCAACAAAGAACAAGAGCGTGATGGCGAAATGCACAACGGTCCAGGACAGAAACAACTGCATTATACTGCTAATAAAACGTTGCCTCTTTACAACCATCTGCACAGACAGCATGCTAACACAAAGCTAGCCAAGAGCCCAGAGTGACGATAAAGCTGAATGTATGCCGACCCCAGTCCAGCAGTCAGAGCCTGAACTTCAGCAGGTAACAAAGCAGTGATGAACAGTCAAGCTTGCAGTCTCCGTTTCTACCTGTTAATATTTCTACAGTAGAATCAATGTGGCGATCACTTGTGTCTTTGAGTTGGTTTTTAACTTTAATCAGAACTGTTCGCAACTTATGTTTATTTGCCTTGGAACTTAACTTATGTGTTGCACAATTTATTAAAAGAATTAGCATTATATACAGAGGTTAGCAGTACTCTCCTTGTCCTCATTTTCTTCATCACAAAAGAGTGAAAGATGATCACTCACCAGGAGGCCGGGCAAACCAAAGTTACATGTTAGGGAACTTTAGTCATAGTATATCTAATATGTGCTTAATCATAGTGAGTGGATGAGTTCCTCATGCCTTTTTGTTTGACAGAGCAATTCCACTCGAATATATATGAAGACATCAAAGTGTCAAACAGTCAAACAGTATGTTGTGATTTTTTACCTTTAGCCCAATCTGTGTCTGTGAGAAAAAAAACAATTATTGAGACTTCTGCAGGAGGTTACAGTAACATCATATCTGCTCTGTAATAATTCATGACTTATAGCACGAATTTAGGCTCATGTGCACTTTCTCAGAAATGTAACTAAACGAAGCACCGACAGAGACCTCAATAATTGTGAAGGGTATGTTTGGTAGGACTATGTAGTGTTGCTTTAGAATATTGATTAGTACAAGAACAGTGCCTCCTGTAATCAAATCTAGGTTGTTCATTATGCTAATGCAATAGCCAGTATCTCTTTTTCATAGCAGTGAGAACGGGTTCTGAAGTTTTTCAGGAAAAGTAGTTCAAGATTTTTCAGCTCCAAATCAGTGCAGTATTTCCTTTATATGGGAGTTCAGCACTAAACTGTAAGTTAAGCTCAAATGGTTAACATCAAAAAAAGAATTTCAGCAACTCCAGATATGAATTCTCCTCCACTGGAAGACTTTCTAAGGACTATAGCTACTGAACAACCACTAAATAGCACACATCCAATGTTCTTTGCTCATTTTCTTGACAGGCTGCCAAACAAAAATCCCACTACATGCATTATGTACAAACACACACACAGCACTCTGGGGAAAGGTGGGCTCATGCTAAATCTTTCCATATTTATTTTGATTTTCAGGTGTGTGACAACTATTCCCAAATCAAAATGAATCTTGAGGTAGGAATTTAAATATTTTAAGTAACCTAAAGGCAGCAAATCACTATCACTTTGCTCCGCCCTTAAGACTCACAAAAGTGTGGAGCTAACCATTGAAAGGCTGTTGAGAAAGAAAGCTGATTGTTTATATTTAGAACATGTCCTATAAGAAAAATGCCAGAATATCCACGAGGTATTAACTCCATGAACAGTGGTGGCAGAAGTTAGTATTATGCATTGATCACCACACACACTCACTAGCACAGCAGAGACCTGCAGCAATGAGAGACCATGATGACAGTTACAGATTGCAAAGGTGCCAAACAGTTTCACAAAGGTGTGCATGCGTCACAACATCCACAATGCATCACAGTCAAAAGGCTCTTCTCAGATCGTTTGTACAGCTCACCACAAGCTGGAATTGTCAACCAAGGCAGTGAAAAAGCTAACATGAAAAATCACAAGGCACATTCAGTGGTGAATGACTCATCAAGAGCTGAAACCTATCACACTGATAAAAACGAGTGGAGGGGCACAGAGACGCCATGCTTATATCCTCCAGCGGCACTTCTCCGAGCAGAGCTGTCGAGGATGACAAGCCCCTCGTAGATTGGGCTCGCATGTCAGCGGGGGGTTCTGTCTTGACCAAATACAGGCTGGTGGAAAGAGCTGCATTCAGTCAGTGAGACAGACGCTGTTTTGATGTGGGTGGCCCTTTTGAACATGAACACTTTGGGGGTTTTTCTGAAGCCTTTTTTTCGTGTATGCAGCATAGCATGACAACACACACACAGACAGGCTGTAATATGCCAGCGCTGGTGAGGAATAATCTGGAGGAGGCGCTGCACAGCCGCAGGCAAATAGGGAGAAGTGGACCGCTGTCTGTTTTCAGCCCCTCTCCAGTGAGAAATGGGAGAGAAGAGAAATCCAGGAAGAGAGCTCTGGGTGAGAATGCAACCTTCTTCATGGCCTGGGGAACAAAAGTATAGACAACAACAACACACAAAAAAACAAGATTTGAGTAGGAATAAAAATGCAACTCCTCACATATTGCGTTGTTGAAATGCAGACAAAAGAAGTGTAATCAAATGCTGTGTAAAGTACAAAAGAATAAATTCTATTGCATAAAGCTGGAAGTGGTTAAAGCTCTAGCAACATGTATAATATATAACAACTCTTTTTTTCAATTGGGAAATTTGGCTTGTGGCCATTATGACGATGGTCAGACGATAAATTTCATCTAGATATTACAGAGACCAGAGGACAAGTGCTAAGAATTTGCATTGCCGTAGAGGAACATTTAAATATGTGTTATAATCTGAAAAGGGGTCGCCTTCACCCAGAAAGGGAAGTCCTTAATAAATGTCTATTCCTCCTCACCTCAAGCTGAACTGAAGTTTGGGGTCTAACACACAAAAAATTGCAAAAAAATGCTTTTTTTTATTTGAGATATTATCACAATTACTCATCAGCAGATTAGATATGCGATCCTCCTGCCCTCGGATAGCTGACAAAGAGTTGGCTAATCAACAACAGTTGGTTATAAGTTAACATTGTGCCAGCTAATGTTAGGTTTGAATGTCCTAAAATAAAAACAAAAAAAATATTACATCTTACGCACAACCTCTGATGAACACTTTGACTAAATTCTCACAGCGTATGAGACTTTATTCACTTAACGTTGAACACAGCTGCATCCACTTCAAAAACAGTTTCACTTACCCCGGCTAACAGCAGCTAACAGAGGCAAAAAGAGCAGAACTTACCAACAGGAACATTCAGGATATCCTCAGCAGCTCACCTCAGTATCAGTGACATCACACACAAGTGAAATTCACTGACTCATCGACGTGTTTCGGACTTCTTTTACAAAGTTTTATAGCCTCCTCCAGAGTAAAATAGAGGCGGATGATTCTCACCCAGCATTGACAACTGAGGTAAACAGTGGACTAACAGCCTTTCACTCATGGAAAAATCTCTTCCTCTGGGTACACTCGCTACTGAAGAAAAGATGAAATTTGAAGTGACTCAAGGTTAAAAACAAGATACCACAAAACATTTAAATGACTGTTAACTGGCTTGTTAGGTGTACGTGTGTCTTATTGTCTGATCTTCTGATAATTGTTGACAATATTCAAATATGTTAAAATATAGTGTGTACAAAAATGTTGTTTTTTTTTAGCACACATAGTAATAGAAACACATACAGTCTAAATTAAATGTTTTTGATCTTTCTCAGCAAACTAAAACATGATTGGCCTATAGAAGCTACCATAGCTGGGATTATGCATTTGAATTGGGTGGGATAAGAAAACAGACCATGGTTGACTGCAATCTGCAATTTACTGACATCTAGTGGTAAAAATTTTAGTGTAACCTTAACGCCTTTGGACTTTATCCTCTTCCCTATACGCCTTACCCTGACAGGTGACTTGAAGGACACCGACTGTTGCCCATGGCAACAGCATACCCCAGCCACAGCCTCCCCCAGTAAAATAATTGTGACCCAGTGTAACAGAAAGCTTCAGGTACACAACAGGAGCCCAGTATGACGACCTCTCATTCAAACTTCCCAGATCCAAATCTGATTCAGTGTTCAGAGGTGGCACAGGAAAAGCCCGATCTGTGCAACAAGAGAGCTCTGCTGCCAGTGGGACACCACAGGATGGCCAAAGAGTTCCTGTCAGAACATTTTCTACCAACAAAACGAGAACCTATAAAATATTAGGCTTGTGGTTTTAATGTTTTAGCTACTCTGGAGAATCCTTTAACCTATGAAGCACAAGATCTGTTTTCATAAAGATAACTTATGGGGAAATGTTTGCAAATGTGCATTCTCTTATAGATTCTCTTATAGGTTATAAAACCAATTGTGACAAATGTGCTTTTATTATTGCTTTCCTGTCCTCCTGAAGTTTTGTCCTTCACCAGAGCAAACTGCGTATGGTCAAAAGCGTCTTCAGCACAAATGATTATAATCCAGCATTTGGCCTGGATCCTAGAAATATTCACAGCAGAACTTGAGGACCTCATGGGAGCTGCCAAAGAAATTGCAAAAGTTGTTGCAAATGACTTATGATCGCACACCCCCTCAGTGTTTGCCGTGGATGTGTTACAGTCTGTATTATGTGGTTTATTTCAAATTGCTAAGATATTACTTTCAAGCTGACAACACAGAGAAGTCTTTGGCAGAGGAATACGACAGGATGAAATTGTGCCTGCTTTTAGTCTCACAACACTAAATATACTATGAAGAGGGTATAATGATGTAAGATAGAGGTCTCATTGGAAGACCACTTCCAGCTCGATCTCAAAGTCACCATTTAAAGATAATAAATCTGAACAATAGTGTCCACTGTCTATGAGCACATTTCACAATGGTTGGGATGAATATGAACATAAAATAAACAAACAGATGAGCTTTATGTATATTTTATAAAAATCTGCATTGATGCAAAAGTCCTGTTTTAAAAAGTCCTGTTTGTAAAGTGCAAGCAAAGGCAACTGCTTTTGTTTCTTTAATGGCCCAAAAACGTGGAAATCAGACAAACTACCATCTTTTAACGTCTAGATAACAGAAATGACGTCCATGCTGCAGTCAGAAAAACTAATTCTCTGGAACAGCCTATCATTGAATATATTATAAACCTTGTTTGTCTCATTAGCACAGGCAATCGTGAGTTAAGGAGAAAGGAACTTTGTTCCTCTTATATAAATGCACTGTGTTTATCCTGTTTATATCTACACTGATGTACTACACCATGTTTTTCATTTTTTTCTATTTTTATTATGTATTTGTAATCTCAGGGGGGTTTCTGTGGGGAACATTTCTTGCCTTATGTGTTTGTTTTTTTGTTTTTTTCACCATTAATTGAAGGTTACCTTGGCAACCAGAACCTGGATTCAAAGTCATGTGGGACGAGCGAGTTCCTTCCAGTTTGTACGCAGCTTAACAGACTAACAAAATAATACAATTTCACTCACTGAAAATGTCTGCATCACACAGCAGGACATAATATTTGTTATTGTTTTCTAAATGCTTGAAGAGACTCCAAAAACACAGACACAATGGATGATTCCAGTTTAATATCTGGAAATAATAAACGAGTCCTAGCAGATTGACCTATTAAGAAACTATTTATTTCTGCTTTAAACATGCTACTTAATGCTATAGATGACTGCTATGTTAAAATGCACCAGTGGGACTGATTTTCTTTAGTTTCTTTAGGAGCTAGCTGCAAGTGGCTCCTAAAGAAACTGCAGTTTTTTGCCACTTTGGTTTTCACGTTGATTGCAGGCTAACACCATCATTATGCTGCACCTGTAGTGGTTGTGTGAATAACTGATTTTTCACATTGGTCCCAGTTTTTATTTGTCCCATCTTAGCAAGCTGAATCTCCCAATGCTTTTCATTTATTTTAAATCAGAAACATTCACATTGGCAAAACACATGAGGGTAGGTTATCAGACACTGAAAAGAAGATGGCACTATTCATACAAATGAGGGCATTTGGGAGCAGTGAACACATCAGGGTAACAAGACTCAGGTGACAGTAATCCAAAAAATGGGGAAAGGCAGACGCATGGATGACCTCAACATAGGAGAGCTGACACAAGAGGATAAGACAGAAAATCCTGATGGGACATTAAATAACACAAACTAAAGACTCAGAAATATTCAAGATACCATGAAGATCAATAAACAAAGCTTAAACACAAAACAGCAAACTCAATTTAGTTAAAAAAAAAAAAAAAAGTCAGACCCAGGATAGTGTGATGTTGTTTCAGGATGTCCCATCGTTTCAATAAATATGACTACTACATCGAGAGAAATCTTCAAGCAAGCCTTTGTTTAACTCCCTTAAAAGAGTTAAACAAGCCTTCTTTGATAAATACTACAACCCAAGATTCAATCTTCTTCTTCTGTTTGTTTTAAATATACATTTCATCAAATGGAAAAACATCTTGTGTATGATTTTGTCACCATAATTCAGGCTTGTCAAATGGAATCTTGTGGATCTGTACTAAAGTTTAAAACTTTTTTAAAATTCAGTTTTACGAGCAGGGAGTGGATGAACAGGATTTGTTTGTTATGGGGTAAACAAGCACCAAATAAATGCGCAAGTGGTAATTCTGCACTCTGATGTCAATGCACCTCATTAGCAGAACTCTGCAGGGCATCGAAACAGTACGCAGCCACTCATACCAATTGACTGCCAAGACTTTACATAACAGTGCTGGCTTGCATAGATTTAAATGTATTTATTGTCAGATTCTTGACAGCCGGGGAAACATGTCAAGAGTCAGAGGCCTAATCTCTTCTTGTCAAATGACATTTGTATTTTTCTGTTGGATTATAAAGTAACTTATTAAAAAAAAATGTTTGCAGAAAAAAAAATGACAAGGAATTACACAATTACCCCTCAAAGGCTGTAACACAAGTAAGGAAACTTATTAATACTGGAGTTAGGCAATTAGAGTGGAATAAATCATGCGGACTGCAGGCAGATTGATTCAGTGTGTGCATGTAGTGGTTGGAAAAAAAGTGTGTCTGTCTGTTTGGAGCAGGGTCATGGGGCTGACTTTGTAAGGAGCACAAGATAATTGTTTGTGTGTACAGCACATTTGATTGTGTGTGTGTGCGTGTGTTCAGGGAGGGCGGCATGACCAAGCAAATGTGAACGCCTCTAATCCAGTTTTCCACTTAGTAAGTTATTATCCTTCACCTTGGAACGGGAACAGACACATTTTTCACTGCCTGATCCAGCTTGAAGAAGCAACACAGTGACCATGGCAGCCAGAGACCGCAAGACTCCCTCCATCAAATGAAAAATAAATAAAAATAACATTGAAGCTCTCACTGGGGAAATGTCTAAAACAACGAGTGCCTTTTTAATATAAAAAATTGTAACGTCCTCCACCTTCAGCGTCTTGCTAGAGTCGACATTCAATCTGAACTCCTCTTTAAAATGACCACGCAGACAAGACGGGTCAACTTCACGGTCTTTACTTAGGCTGCTGAGAAAATAACATAAAATGCCTTTAGAAGCAATGAACAAAAAGAAAACAAACACAGTACCGGTGCAAAATAACTTGGCTAGTTTGGCTCAAATACTTGTTTGTTGATTAGCAGAAAGAAACCAGAATTACAAAACGGCAATGCCTTCAAAGACCATCTGAAGTCAAACAATGGCAATTACAGCAGAGAGCAGGGGATGCCTTTCCCCAAATAATGACAGACTTTTTTTGATGACATCATGGAACAGAGACAGATTTGCAAACATATTATCCCAAGTCATGCCAGAAGATGGTACTAAAGAGCAAATCCTCTCAGGGGAACGTTTATCTAGCGATAAGGTGCAACAGCAAGAGAAAAAAAATCTTAAATAGTAAAAATAAAGGATCTAAACTGATTCAGCAGAAACAGATTAGTCCACACATCCTTCTTCCTTCTCAAATCCTACATCAGGGATGCCAAACGGTATCCATGCATGCCTTAGAATTTTGTGTCAAGTAAACATTATTAGAAGAAAATATACGAATCCACTGGAAGGAGGACACAAACACAGGAAACTGATACAGAAACAATCCTTTCATTGCAAAGAAACAGCAAAAAAAACACTGGGCTTTTTTAACTAATTTGTGCATTATTGTTTCATGATTATCGTTAATTTTCTTCAGCAGTAGTGCTAAGTTTGACTTAGTCATACTTCCTCTGATCATCATTTTAATTTTATTTATATAGTGTTGAATACCAACAAAGACCCCACAGCAACACAGAGAAAACCCCAACCATCAAATGACCCACTGTGAGCAAGCATTTGGCAAGAGTGGGAAGAGAAAACTCCCTTTCAACAGGAAGAAACTTTGTCAGAACCAGGCTCAGGGAGGGGCAACCATCTGCCGCAACCACTTAGGGATGAGGGGAGGAAGACAGAACACACTGATGTCATTTACTTTGGACGTCGTCCAGCAGCTTCTCAAATCTCTTCTGCATCCTTACAAACAAAATTTCGATATGCGTCAAACTTGTTTGCCTTATATTATTATGAAAGGGGCTACTCCACACACTCTGTTTGTGTCATACCTGTTCACTAATTATAAAACAATAATTGAAGTGGACCAGGCAAACTCCACACAGAAAGAGTGGTCAAAATGCATTACTACATTCATCAAATTGCAAAGTGCATTACTACATACGATGAGGCTGTAGCTCAGGAGGTAGAGTAGGCCATCCATTAACTGGAAGCTTTGGCATTGAGAACGGGATCGACAGGATCCTTCGGCAACCCTAAGCCCAAGTTTCTGTCCATTGGAGTTGGTGACGGGCGAGGAGCTGAGAAGCAGGCAGGTGATCCACTATAATGTGTGTGATATTAAAGGTCCCAAATAAGCATGCATTTAAGTGAATTTTTAAATAAATTTTAAAAAAAGTAGGTCTTCCTCATAATTTTCACAGCCTCGGTGGGGCTGGTAAGAGTTTTCAGTATTATGTATAGAAAACTATTATCTCTGTGTGTGTATTATTTCTCTTATTTTGCCAAACATTTCATTTTATTTTTGCAAAACATCAACTTAACCATCACCAAAGTGATGGCTACATGTAAAATAAGGTTAGATAAACTTTATAGTTAAATAAAGTAACTGTGTGTCCAAGCTGTAGAGCTCACCCAAGATAGATAAAACTTATCAAATCAAAAAATTAAAAAAAGATTAACTGCTGCTCACATTATTTATGCAAGATTTCAGATATTTTATTTGAAAGTCCAAAGACACACCGGCTCCTACGGCATGCTAAAATGGCCATTCATTGTGGTTCGCAGCAAAATTGAATTCTTCAAACCATACAGGAGATGCGGGCTCGCTTTCATCGAGAATTTCTTGAAGTGGATCAGCGTTGTCAGACTCCACATGCTGAATTAATGAACCCGTAGGTTCGGATTCAATTTCTCTTCCACTGGTGGCTGTGTTGTCTTCTTGGATCCAGTGTTTTAATTCAGATGACGTAGTCGCATGGCCAAGCATTTCTCTGTTCTTTCGAATCTCTGAGATCAACTTTGTCTCTTCTTCGGTCTCAGCTTCTTTATCCTTGAACTCCTTCAGCAGCTTTGTATACTTGGAAAATTTTCTCTTACACCCACATGTGAATGGGTGCTGAAATGCTGTCAAGGGCATTTCTGTTGAAGCAGATGGGTAAATGTAGCCCCTATAACGCAGGGTTTCCCTTCCCGACCTCTTTGTATACACCCCAATACTGCCAGGTGTCGGAGGTCCGCGATATGAAGGCAGGTCAGCCCAAGCTGTCGGCATTTGACATAGCAAATATTTTTTCAATGAAGCTGTGGAGCAAAAGCACAGAAATATGATCAATATATCTCCTCAGGTACATGACAGAAAGTTTGGTTTTCTTTTTTTGTTGTTGTTGTTTTTTTAAAAGCATCGCCAGGTTCATATTTTTGTTTCATACTAAAATCCAGTAACAAATGCTGATTGTCAACATTAAGTTTTTAAAAAATTTCTTCTAAACAAGACTTAAGTCAGTTGGCTGAAACCCAGCTAAAACAAACACATACGTGTTTGTGTACAGATGCTCCAGTTTGGTTGTTTGTTTGTTTTTTCAGTAAAAATGTTTAAGAATACAGGGTAAAAATTAGTCTTCATTTTCATCTGTACAAATTCAAAGTGCTCCAATCAATAAACCAAGTGTGAGAATGACTTCATGAGCGTTCACCAGTACCGACATGTTGAAAGCTCTGTGTTGGTGACCTCCACAGAGAGGCTTAACAGTGTGTCATCTACACAGAATACAACAAACACTGTGCTACAGCAAAGTTACAGCTTACCTGGAGCGCCTTGGCCAGAATTTGCTTCCATGAGTGCTGATTTTCCCCCCAAAGATGCCCTGCGAAGAGCAGAAGTCACCCAACATCAAAAGATGCAATCAGATGTAAACAAACCAGTTGCCTAGCAACAATAGAAACGACTGATGATGACTGTGATATGAAGTTTGAAAATCAGATTAAGGCAGTGGTAAAATCTAGCTTCTTTCAGCTCAGGCAGTTGGCAAAAATAAAGCCAATTCTTTCACAGCAGCACTTTGAGACAGTGATCCACGCCTTTGTTAGCACTTTACTGTAATGCACTTTAAATAGGGGTCAGCGCATCATATATTACCCATCTACAGAAGGTGCAAAATGCTGCAGCTTGTCTTTTAACTGGCACCCAAAAGTTTGAGCACATTTCCCCTATTTTAGCTTCACTTCACTGGCTGCCCATTTCTTTTAGGATTCATTTTAAGATTCTTTTATTTGCTTTTAAAGCCCTCCATGGCCTAGCCCCATCTTATCTCTCTGAGTTACTACAGCCTTATACACCCACCCGCTCTCTCAGGTCAGCTGATCAGCTGCTCCTGAATGTACCCAGCACTGAGCGTAAACTTAGAGGAGATCATGCTTTTGCTGTAGCAGCTCCCAAACTGTGGAACGATCTCCCTTTAGAGATTAGACAGGCCACGTCCCTACCTGCTTTTAAGTCACTCCTGAAAACCCACCTCTTTACCCTGACCTTTGACACCACATGAGATGTTGGTTTTTATTTTATTTTTTTTTATTTTAGTTGTTTTTAGTTGATTCTATGCTGTTTTATCTTGTTTTCTTTTTTAATATAGGGCTGTTTTAATTTTTATGTATTTTGTATTTTATTTTTTTTAATTTTCCTGTTTTCTGTTATTCTATTGTTTTTAACTTATTTTCTGTACAGCACTTTGGTCCTGTGCTGGGTATTTTAAAGTGCTTTATAAATAACATTGGATTAGATTAATTAGAAAGCATTTCTGGCATTTAGTGTAAACTGATTTCAGTTGGTTCAGTCCCAAATGATGGGCAATCCAAGGACCACTTGTGGAGAGCTACAGAAAGACCTGGAATCAACAGGTACAATTGTTTCAAAGAAAACACACAATGCACTCAACCGACATGGCCTCTATACATGCTCTACTGGTCGGATGAGACCAAAACTGAACTCTTTTGATGCCCTCATACACACTATATTTGGAGGTCAAAAGGTACTGCATATGACCTGAAAAACACCAGACCAACAGGTCAGTTTGAAGGTGGGATCATGCTGTTTTTCATTATATGACACTGGCACGCTTCATATAACGGAAGGAAGGATGACTGGAAAAATGTGCCATCTAAAATTTCTGCCATCTACCAGGATTATGAAGATGAAACAAGAGTGGACTTTTCAGCAAGACAATGATCCCAAGCACACAGCCAAAGAAACTCTCACCTGGCTTCAGAGAAAGAAAATAAAGTTGCTAGAAAAAAATATGTCTTCACGGATGTGTCCTGACTAGGCCAACAAATATCTGTTAGGATGCCTGGGTCGTTGACCCAGAGGTTTGAGTTTATTATATTATTTATCATTTCTAGTCTTTGGTTTCTTTGTTAGAGTTCTGTCTTTTGGTTTATGTCTCTGTGTAATCCTTAGTTGCTGTCTCCCCTGTCAGCTATATCCCCGTGTCCAGTCAGTGTCTGTGTCTGCCCTGGTCCCACGTTTCTGTTCCCTCTGTAGTGCCTGCCTGTGAGTCTGTGTCTGTAAGTTCAGTCTGTGTTATGTTTCCTGTTTTACTTTGAAAGTCCGTGTCTCATGTAAATGCATCTGGTTGTGCTTCCTTTGTCTCGTTAGGCCTGATTTGCCCCAGCTGTGTTTCCCTCCTGTTACTCATTCCCTGATTGCTCCCTCTATGTATTTAAGCCCTGTGTTTCAGTTTGTCAGTGTCGTGATCTACCCTTACTTTGCTGTGTGTTCTGTCTGCGTAAGTTTATTTGCAAGTTTGTTACCGTTTGAGTTACTTTCCGCCTGCGAGTGTCTGCACATTGGGTCCTCCTCCTACCACTCCTGCCTGCACACAGCCTTCACATAACAATATCTGGTGTTCGCATTTCAGTGTTCTTTACCTTGGACATGTCTCTGAGCACTTGCACTTCTGGGAACTCCGGGTAAGACAACATTTGAGGATAATGGGTTCCTGGGAGCGTCACATTTGATTCTTCTCAAATCTTCAGCAGCTATTTTGTAACTTTTTTTCTTGTGACCCTGTTGACTTCTTGCAACAAAACACCTGATGATCATGCCCTAATATCTTAGTAATTTCAACAGTGCTGCATCCCCCTACAGTCCATCAAATCTCTTTTTTTCTTTTAGCTCATCTCACCAAATGTACTCATAGGTCACACCAGCCCTCTGCATGTGCTCCTTCACTACATCCATGAATCTTTTCTGCAATCTTCTAACTTTGACTCCTCTCTAACTTTATCATCTAAACTGCTCAGCCCGAGCTGTCCTCTGATACACTAATCTCCCCGATCCTCGTCACCACCAATGAAAATCTTAGCAACTTCGATTCTGCAACTTCCAGCTCGGCCTGCTGTCTTTTTGTCGGGTACTACCATTTCCAAACCATGCATCATAGCAGGTCATCACCACAAATCACCCCTGACACTTGTCTCCACCCACTCCACCCCTCCTCTGTCCTCTCTTGTGCACTGTCTGTTGCTTTGGATGTTTAACCACAGGTATTTAACTTCATGCACCTTCACTGTCTATGCTCCTTGCATCTTCAGTGTTACACCTGCTTCTCTCATTCACACACATATATTCTGTCATGCCACCACCATCTGCCTGCTCCCTACTCTCTCTGCAGTCTGTTATCACTCAGGTTTTTCCACAGCTGTCCGAAGCACTTTTCTGGTTTTACAGTTTGCCTGTTGCTGCTGGAACCAACATCTGAAGCTGCAGTGTTCACGTTGCTGCCCAGTGCTTACACACTCTTGTTTGCCTATTTAATGCACCTCACATACTATTACAAATAAGTACCAAGTTTTTGGACAAAAAAAAACTATCCATTTTTTTTCCTTTTTTTTTTTTATTTATAATGTTTCAAATTTTGGACAACTGAGACGACTGGACAGAAATGGCAATGCATTTCAGCATTTAAGAAATAAGTCTGGTCTCACGGAAAGTGAAGCCAAAATTGAAAAAGGTGTTTTTGTTGGTCCCAAAATTCATGATGAGTTCAAAAGGAAACAGAAGCTAGCTGAATCAGCAGCATGGGAAGAATTTTCTTGGCAATCACAGAAACACGCTAATGAGTCCCAGAATATCACTGAAGAGGCTTTTTCTTTTCATTTTACATTCTCATCTCCATCAATTCTGTTGTGGAGATGAGGACCCAAACATAGACTTAGGCAATGAACTTAAACTGAACAATTTATTATCAGACTGCTGGCAGTAGTTCAAAAGGTAATGTTAGGGGAACACTGGAAAGTGTACAGTATGAGCCACTATACTGAGAAGGGCAATCAGGGAAGTAAAGACAAACATGAGTAGAATGAAAAACAGGTGAACTAAGTCACAGAAGACAAGTCAAGGGAAACAAAACTAAAAACAAAGCACAAGAAATATTAACTCTCAAAATGAAGCAGGAAGGGAGATAACTGAAAACAAAGACACAAAAATGAACTAGGAGGAGGATTAATGCAAGAGGATCGAGCACAGAGGGAGAACTCAATTTTAAGGGTATTGGGATCAGCAGGACAAAATACATGAAAAAATAAAAATACTAGGTAAAGAAACACAAAAAATATTAGAATTAATAACACTGTACAATCCAAAACAAATAAAATACTTGGTAAACCAACTCGGGACCATAAAAAAATGAAAAATTGAATCTGAGCATGATGGGTAACTACTGTTGGTCTTTCCAAAGATAGACAGATACATGTACAAGTGCAAAAACAAAGTGCCTCAAACATTTTTTAGCACGCCAGCCTCGACCTTTTATTTTGAGCTAAACTGACAGAAATATCTTTTAATGGATCTTCTGGTTTGTTTTCAAAATAAAACACATTAAAACAATTTTGGTTGGAAATGGTTATAATTGCAGACATTGTGTTGATAGATTATATTAATATTTAAAAAAGACAAAATCTGATGTGTATAAAAAAAAAAAGATGAGCAAGCTTAAATAAGATTTCATATCTGAAATGAGTGTGAAAAACTAGATCAAATAGCAAAAAAAAAAAACCCTGAGATGTAGAACCTGAACATTTTACCTTATGCAAATATATATTTCTATATTTAGCCATATTTATGATAATTTGGTAATAATAGTGCAAAACTTGTATCTCCTCATCTGTCCTGTTGTCAGTCTCTTGTCTGAGATGTGGTCCTAAAAGTCTCCTTCTCAGACCCAGTGTAAATGGTGTATCCTCAGCTCCTTATCAACTGAGTTTACCCACTTAGAACAATTACTACAGCCTTACTACACACTGTTAGTCGAATCACAGGGGCTTTAGTCCTTTTACAGCAAATCTGTGTCCCAGGTCTATTATTACCTCCCCTGAATTACAAGCCGGACCAGCTCTGCTCACCTCAGTCAAATCTGAGTCCAGATTCAGAGTCCTTGGTTCTTTTCATTTTTTGACAGGGTTCCCACTACATGGGCACAAATGCTGTCACAAACAAATCTTGCGTTCATTTCTGCCTAACACGACTTTTATTGCACATCCTTCCTTGTTTTCTTTCCCCACATTTCCTGTCCGTCCCTGCTGACAGTATAGATTGTTATTATTACCAGTCTTGCAAAAAGTGCTTACCAAGTTTCACAATTTCAAGCTGTTGCCATTATTTTCTTCTTTAAAGTCGTAGGTAGTCAACCTGTTGAGGAGAAGAAGATGAAAGGGGGAAAGATGGAGAAGAAAATATCTACAAACTAAAGACAACTGCATCAGCCTCAGAAGTGGTCCATTTAGCACCAATTATACATTTAATATGCCAAAATGTAGAAAAAAAAGCATATTTGCTAAATATCAGTACACTATCAATGCCTTTTGATCACGCTGAGCTTCACAGAGCTGCTAGCTTGGCTGTAGACTCTTGAGCTTTCTGTTTCATAACATATTAAAAAGACATTGCGTCTCGGATGACAGACACCCGAGAAGTCGTCGTAATCAGTGACACAATGAATGCATTTCAAGGATCACAGCAAACATAATAAATAAAACGAAATACAATAAAAAGGCATTTGGATAATCAAATGTCAGAACTAAATCTCAGGCCTGTTTGTCGCACGTCTCATTACTGTTACTGGCACTAGTCCTCTCGTTTTGCATTTGCTCTGGACATATGGTCTTCTATATTTAAAAGCAGTGGATAGAGGACTGTAGGGTATGACTTCAGTGGCAAACTGCCAGCCTCAGCAGCCATCTATCCTGTGTGTCAGTCAGGGTGTGCTTTTACTCAATTTGCACAACCTTGGCCGAGGTTTTCATCTAAGCGGCAGGGCCCGCACATTGCTGCCTCTCCCCAGAGCAATGATAACAACTCTGAATTCCACCTAAAGTTATATTTCATGCTAATGAATTAATGTTCCCATTTCCATTTTCAGCCTAAAAATGTGCTCCTCTCCCATGCCAAAATGAAAAATCAAATCAGTCTTGTCATTTGCAGCTGATTTGTTAGGGTCCCGACTCGCTTTCCTTCTTTTCCCCTCAGCATAGTTGATGAGACAGCACAGCTGTGTTCCTGTTAGTGATTCTGATAACACCAAATTAAATGCCTTCTGAGAGAGTTGCGACTTTAATATGGAAACACAAACGTCAAGCTGACTCAGATCAATAAATTAAACACTGTATAAATTTACCATCCACCTCCATCTCCCTGCCACATTACAGATAAAGATCCTTGATAGACTCTAAAAAGGAGGTCTGGAAATGTTACTGCTGGTCTCAGTTTGTTGCCTGAAAAAAAACATATCTCCTTTAAATTATATTTAAAATTAGAAAAATATTTTGCAGAGGTTTTGAAACTGTCACAGTGTTGTGTGGAGTGAGAGATGGACGTGAGCTAACACTTGCAAGCTTTTGATTAAAAACAGCAACATGTGGCCAATCGATTTGGCCCCATCGCTGCTGTCAACAGGCTGTGGCACAAAGCTCGTGGGGGGCAATTAAGAACTTTTAAAACTTCGTGCCCGGTTGCTGCATTTTGCTGGCATCACTTCAGAACATGGATACGAGGGTACCATTATCTTCCATTATGAATGATTACAAGCTTTACTCAGAAATCATACAAAAGGACCCTCCTTTTAACCCCAGAGCAAGCCTGAAAATTATCTCATTTTCATCAGCATCATAATGATGCAGTGATGGCTGTACACTGCAGCAGGAACCGATAATAACTAGCTCATCATACTTTTAAAAACAAGAGTGCAGAGGCAGTTCACTGAAACATTATATGTCCTGTTCACGTGCCCCACAGCCCCCGTATTACGAGAGTTTTTGTTTAATAGGGTTGTGACACAATAAGCCAGTGTTTTTAAAATGTTTAAAAACTTTGTTAGTGCCAGAGGGTAGATTTAATCATCTTGTCATCTTGACTTGAGGTTATAGCTTTTACCTTTATTGCATAGGAAGGTGAAAGGGAATAAGTGATGTGCAGGAAATGCTCTTGGACTAACCCCTGCAGAAGAACTATAGCCTTCTCTACATGGGCCACCTGCTCAGCCAGGTGAGCAGTCACATTGCCAACATCATCACTGTGCATCCAACAATAATTTTCAATGGGAGTCTTGGAGTAAAACAGAGGCAGTGAGACCACTGGAAAACGTGCTCTGCTGGTGTTGTCACTGGCAGGACACCGACTGTGGACACCAGGGAAATGTTGCAGATCAGAGTCTACCCTTTAACGCATTTAGGAATGTGAAGGTGGGTATTTTAAAAGTCAGCTCAACATTTATTTGAGCAGTGCTGCATGAGCCCTTATACTGTAATAAGTCTCATTTCATCAACTACCGGAAACGAGTCATTCTACCTTCTCCCTCTTAACTCTTTCCCCCATAAAGACAACATTTGACGGCTTCCGTATTTATGAGGCTTTTTTTCAAGGGTAGCTGCATAGGCAGAGACCTCCCTTACTTCTGGTGCACACCCATTTGTCATTTCCTTCTATAAGCAGGCCTAAAATATGACAGTAAACAGCTCAGTTCAGAAAACTGCTTCAAGGGCTCCTCCTACTTAAGAAGTTAAAAGAGAACATCTTTTCTGATTGGCTTCACCTCGCAAATAAAATATTCGAAGAGCAGAGATTGGCACTTCGGTGCTTCCAAAGTTTTGTGTGTAACATAACCACATAAAGGATATCGACCCTGTGACATCAATGAGATGCAGCATGAGTGAGTTTGTGGCTCACAGGGATTAATTATGCTAACTCTACAGTGATCATATTATATGATACCCTGGCCATGGTTAATATGATTGTCTGGCATTCTAACTATAAATAGTGAGAAACAGATGAGATGATACATGACAGAAGCTTCTGACACATCAGTATTTTTAAAATATTAGATACAATCCAGAAAGCCCAGTTTGAGTAGCAGATCCATGACTTTTAAGCCTTGTCAGAACACCACAAAGCACTTTTAATGCTGAGGAACTAGTTTACATCAGGCATGTGTGCTCATTTATTTGACTGACTCCTGCAGGGACTCGGCAGATGATATTGCATTCTGACAAAAACTGAGCCAAGTTCTATTCTTTCATAGACAACCCTGTGTTATTTTGGCAGAGCTCTTTGCATCAGCTCTATTTCATCAGCTTTAGCGACTCAAATGAATGAGCGGGTTTGTGAAGGCTGAAGCTACAGTGAACCTATTTAAAATTGTAGCTTACCATATTGTCTGCTACAGTATATGACCAATTTGAAACGAATTCTCATTAGATCCTCTGGCTGTAGAGGCTGGAGGTCACCAGGAAATGTTGGACTTAATCTCAAACTGGATACTTGAAATACCCACCTAAAGCAGACACGCTAATTGTAACGGGTTTCAACCAGTTATTGGACCCCATTCCAAATGCAGTCGACCTGAACAGACCCCAAGGTAGAGCGAGCATAAACACTGGAAGTAGCATGATGCATGATCAATTAATAAGCAGCTGCAGCAGGATTAGGAATACTAATAATGCTCTAAGAGCTAATCTATTCTACCAGCAGCTGATGTGCTAGCAGGTTTCACCTTCTTTTAATCCTTTTACTTTAACTTGTCTCACACTTTTTAAAAAAACAGTCCCATTCTTCATCTATCCGAAAAATACACTGATCTCTCTTTGTGAGACTGTAACATACAGACAGACACAGAACAAATCTCTGATTTTGTTTTTTTCCAAATGAAGTGGACCTCTGAAGATAACTGACTGTCCGCAAGTTTACTCCCAACTTCAATAAGATGGCAGAGCTCAAAAACACTGAAACCACATTTCCAGTGTCCAGAGAAGGCAAAAACAGAGGAGACTAATAATAAAGCAAAGACAGAAACCAAAAGCACACAAAACCTAACAGGAACCATGCATTCGTAACAATGCAGGCTGGTGCTAAGTAACAGATTAATGACACACAGATTAATTTCACTCACTCACTAAAACTAAAGCACACACTTCTGGGATAGTGTGTAGCACACAGCAGGTAATACCATTTATCATAATTCTGTTAAAAATGGACTAAAACATCAGCACCACCAACTAATTTTGCCTTAACAGTTTCAAAATGTTTGAGTTAATTCCCCTAGACTGGTTTCCAGTTAACTCAGTTTTGGATGAAGTCTCAAGGAACTGCATTTTTTTTTTTAAGTTAATGCCATTTTCTTTGGCACTTAATATAAACATCACGTCCATTTTAAAGTTAGAAAGGCACCACTGTGCACATCTGTCTGAGCTAACACAGCAGACTTCCTCAGTGATGGTGTCGTAGCTTCAGTTGTGTGCACAGTTCAATAGAAATACAATCCAATATTTTGTAAACCCACAGCTTTCCTGAACAAGTACAGTTATACTTGTTTTTGTTTTTTTAAATATACAAACTTAATCAGCAAGTTTGTTCAAGCGAATTAAAAATAAGTAGTTTATGAAAAAAAGAAAATGTCACATGAACTTAAAAGATTTAAGTAATCCCATTTTTTAAGTTAATTGAAGCTTACCCAACTTATGCACTTTACTGTGTACAAATTCAAAGCGTCTTCTTTGACATAGAACTACATTCATTAGGTACACCTGCTAAACTGTTCTTTACTGCTAATGTATTGTCAGCCAATCAAATGGCAAAAGCCTAAAGGGGCCCAATGCAGTGCAAGCAAAGTGTACCTAATGCAGTAGCAAGTCTATTTTTGGAATATTTAAATAATTTTTAAAAGCTATGAGGGCTGATTATTTTTGCCCTACACCACAGGTACAGTGAGGACATGCAGCAGATTTATCAGCTCGTGGCCGAAGTCAGAAAGATCACAGGCGCTGTTAAATTTCGGTGTCTGCAAACAGGTGTCTCACATTCCTGAGAGCCGGTCTGCATCACTAACACTGTGCCATAGCAACGTGAGTGTGTTCCTGTGCCTATGTGGAGTTGCCTTTTGCAAATTTGTCAGTGTGATCTTCTTTTTTCCTCCCCAGCCAGAGCTAATCGATTCTCCACAGGCTGGTGGGCCGAGAACTGCTGCTTTCTGTCAAAGCCTTGAATGAGCTGGTGGGTGGATGGATTACTCCATTGTAGCGAGGGGCACGCAGCTAGAGATTTCACATTATATTAAATTAAAACCTGTAATTACAAAAACAATAGCCTGAAAATTGGGCAACCCTATTTTATTTTAATGAATGATTTGATTTTCATTTAAGACAGAAAATAGAGCCGTGCAATTCTTCCAGGAGCGAAGGAGGTTTTTCACAAGGATCTTAGGAATAAAGCCCCGGCCTTATCGCAAGCATTTTGAGTTTAATAATGAAGTGATGGCAACACAGCACTCAGGAGATCTGAGTGCAGCATTGAGGTTTTTTACTCTGAAGTGTCTCAACTCAAGCAGGTCATTCTTTGTGATTTTGGAGCTGGAAACAGGAACACCAATTAAAAGAATCAGACATTGTCCCTTCAACAGCCATCAATTCTTGGATTCCCTTTAGAGCACTGAAGAGAAGAAGAATCTCATTAAAATTGTTGGGATTACAGTTAATAGATTTCATTTTTTCTTGCTTAGAAGTGGAAAGTGCACACACTGTGTTTTGGAAATGGAATTGGGATGAGCATCAAACTCAGAGAAACCAGAGGACTTGTTCTCCCCAGAATCGGCACAAAGTCACGATGCAGACACCCGTGAAGCTGTTAATGCCTCATTAAAGCGCACAGGTATGGGGAAACCTGTTTAAAAATCCTTCTGGTAACGAGTGAACTAGAGATACGGAATTCAAAATAATGGACTCCCTTTTGTGATCCAATTGAGATCAAATGAACAGACCTGTGATGAAAATAGTTTCATTAATTCTCTCTACAGAACAAGAGACTGCTACAAGTGACACTCATGTGGTAGCATTTCTTTAAAACAACTTTAGCTCCACTAAATCAGACCCTATTTTATCTTCTTACCAACAGGCAACACGATTTGCAAAATAAATATGTTGTATTTGGTAAGTTGTAAAACATCCATTTACACACCCAGCAAATATCAAAGTCATCTAATATGTGCACAACAATCCCTAATAATCCCTTAGCAAGTTTCACCTCGACCAGATGCTTTTGGTAGCCATCAACAATCTTCTGGCATAATATTTGACCATTCTTCTTGGTAGAATTGGTAGAGTTTAATTAAATTGTTGGTTTCCTGGGGTGTACCACAGCTAAGCATAATCCACAGTGTGTCCTTTGTCCTGTCTCCCTCCCCTCACCCCCAACCAAGATGGCCACCCCTCCCAGGGCCTGGCTCTGCTCCTGATTTCTTCCTGTTAAAATGTTCTTACTGTCACCAAAGTGCTTGCTTATAGGTGGTCATGTGATTGTTGGGAGTTTCTCTGCATTATTGTGCAGTCATATATACCTTATAGTATAAAACATCTTGAGGCAACTGTTTTTCTGATTTGGCGCTATATAAATGAAATTTACACTCGACTGAAATCAAAGTGGTACCCATACCACTGGCAGCAAAACAGCCCCAGAGGATGATGTCACCTCCACCATACTTGCAGTTGGTACAGTGTTCTTAGGTTTTAAAGCCCCACGGTTACACCTCTAAATGTACCTCTTGTCATTGTGGCCAACTCGCTCAATATTCGTGTCCTAGTATTTTCATGTCAGGCTTGAGCCTTGGTGGTCAGCCCGTTCTCACTCCCGAGGCGTAATATAATGACGATTTGTCAAGTCCCCCAGCGTTCCTGAGGAGCGCGAAAGGTGACTGTCCACGTTCTCATGCTATGCGCCGGGTTATGGATGAAATCCATTAGAATGACGCTCCCGCTGTAATATTTCCAGCCATGTATTCCAGCCCTAACCCTATCCCTAACACTAACCATAACCTTATACCTAACCTTAGCCAGCACTTTAGTGATGTTAGATAATGTTTTCCAAAGCAATTTAAGTAAAACGAACGTACATGTGTAGATAAATTCTAAACAGTTCTAAACATGTTTCCTAATTTTTTCAATCTCGTAATTTAGGGACGTGTTGGGTGCCCGGAAGTGTAATATATCAACCATTTGTCACCTAGCGCAAATGTTACTCCTCGGGAAGGAGAACTTGTTGTGGTGGTTCCTGGGTTGTTCCCGATCATCCTAACCAATTGTTCAGAAATGGCGCCAAGAGACCTTCCCGATTTGTGTAAATCTACATTTCTCCTTATTAGATCTTCCCTGAGTCCCTTGGAGTTTTGATTATTGGTAAATCCAGCGAGTACTGTCAAACAAATCCTTTTTTATGCTGGCAAAGAGAAACTGCCAGTTGTAGTCAATCATTCTTGTCATTTTCACTCAGTGGCTGAGAAAAGAAAAAAAAAATCAAGATGTTGTAATAGCCCAATCAAAGTCAAGACCTCAAAAGGACTGAAATGATGTAGCAGGACCTTAAGCGAGCTTGTCCATAAACGATGCCTGCAAACCTCAACAAGCCGAAGAAATGTAAAGAAGAATGGGCCAAAACTTAATAAAGTGAGAGACTGAATCACTGGGTGTACTTTGTTTTTCACAGGACTGCATAGACTCCTGTGTTCTCTTTCACACACTGTATAACACAACATTATCAATGTTAATGGAACAAAATGGGATAAAACAGGGATATGGCTCTAATACCATTTGTCTGCAGAAAGAAACGGGTGGAGAAGAATTAGAAGAATTGGACCCGTATTGGATATATTACTCTGTATTTCAGACTTTTGGCATTGTACTTGAATGGTTACAGATAATGTGGTGTTCAAACTTGAGTCATCCTGTAAACATTAGTCTATCCTGTCATGCATGTATAAATGTGTCCAGCAACAAAAAGTGAGAATTCATCACTGGGAGCCCAGCTGTGAGTTGGCTAAGTGTGAACAGAGAGAGGAGAGAGATGGGGGCATTAAGACGTGAGGATATGGGAATGCCAGATGGAGGAGAGAGCATGCAGCCGTCCCATTATCCGATTATACATCACAAGAGAGAAGCAAAAGTCAGCAAGTGACTTATCTTTTTTTCTTTTGTTGTAATGTTACATTCACATACAGCAGTGTACAAGCAACATATATCGCTTGGGATGCCAGTTATAATGTTTTTTTTCTTCCAACACAGGTAACAATTACAGAGTAAACCCCTGACTGTTCTGTTGTCAGTGTCGTAGCATTAGGGAGACAGAACTTGAAGTTTGACATTTGATTCAGACGAAGCAGAAAAGCAAAACACTGTGAAAGCTCAGTCTCGCAAGTAATTGATCCAAACTGAGACCACTTTCACGGTGTAATAGGACAATTAAATGTTTAAATAAAAGAAAAACATGGGGTTCAGGGACAGTACCAGAAAAATATTCTGCTTTTCTGAAATTATATAAACACAAATTCCCAAGAAAAAACATACATCTTCCTCAAAATTATTCAGAAATGAATTTTTTAAGACTAAGTGTTGCAGGGCAACTACCCAGACAGCAATATTAATTACCCTATGGATAGACACTGCCTGGACTTCTATATGAACAACCCAGGCTAATTCCAAGCCTTTCGAATTAACCGGATTCCTCTTTGCATATGACAGACAACAGATTTAATCAAAGAAAAGCTTTTTTGATTCATAAATTACAGGTTGCTTGCATATCCTGGTTTAAACTTGAGTGCTTGCTTTACAAAAGTTTTCCTTCTCTTCCTTGTAGAGGTCGTTGCTTATGGAATTATGAATTTCACAAGTACTCAGCAGCACTAATAAAGAGCTTTTGCCCCATAAAATCTGATAATAGTCTGTTTCTTCATCACTCACGTTTCTTACTGTGTGTTTACACAAGACTCCATTTAATCATTAGTTAATATTCAGCTCTGGCTCTCTTCCACAGCTTGTTTTTTAAATTTTTTGTCCCGTCTGGCTTGCAATACCCTCAACTGGTTGCAGCAGATGTCCGCTCTTTCCTGAGCCCAGTTCTGCCGGAGGTTTCTTCCTGTTAAAAGGGAGTTTTTCCTTCCCACTGTCGCCAAGTGCTTACTCAACGGAGGGTTGTTTGATTTTTGGGGTTTTCACTCTGTTACTGTAGTGTTTTTACCTTCAGGTGACTGCTGCTGTGAACTGAATTGAAACATAGTATTCAGTGTCACTAGATAGTATGAATGGATTATTCTAACAGTTATTGCAGGAAATTTATACTTTATTTTTGTTGAGTACAACTTTCATATATTATTAGCATATAATCTAGCACTGATTAGAAAACATGTTTTTTCTTTGCGTTGCACCCTTACAGTTTATGGGTGCAGCTTGCTACCTGTCAAAGTGTCACGGCTGCGACAGCAGACGTGTGGGATTGTGGTAAGGACCCAGACGCAGGCACTTTCATAGATGCGGAGAGTGAGCTTTATTTATGAGTGGAGAAAAGACAGACAAAAGTGGAGATGGCGAGGACAGGAACTAAGAAATAACCTAAACTGGAAAAACGTAACAAAAGAAACTGAAGCCAAACCTCATGGGATGACATGCAGAGCAACACAGGAAGAAACACAGAAAACATGGGGAGACTCGGGAAGACCACGCAGACGAACCAGCAACAAGCAAAAGGAAACACAGGGCTTATATACACAGTGAGGTAATCAGGAAATAGGAGACAGAAGGGAAACACAGCTGGGAGAAATCAGAGCTGATTAGACAAGGGGAAGCAAAACCAGACACACTAACATAAGACACGGGCCTTCACAATAAAACAGGAAACTCACACACGCAAAGACACAGACTCAGAGATGCGGGCTTTACACAGAGACCTTACTACACTGGAATAGAGGGAACACACAGGCAGGGATGACTAGACACAGAACAGAGGGAGCACAGAATAACGAGGGGCAAAGAGATCAAAACCTAGGACCTAGAATTACCAAAACTAAAACACAGACAGCAATAACATCAGGGAAATAAATAATAAACAATTCAACTCATTTGATGACAGTAGTAATAAGGTGGCAGCAATCCAAAATGGCGGCCAACCAAACCGGTTTGACAACCGGTTTGACCGGTTTCGTGCGTGTGCGCATGCGTGTTCAGGTCCTGGGGTTATGCGAGTTCATGTGTGGAAACACGGTGGGGTCATATGAGTTCATGTGTTTTTAACTTAATTTAATCAAACCATAGGGATTTTAATTAAACTATTTTTTCTCACTTTGGCGTGTCTCAACATTCATTTATGCAGACATATG